>NC_140987.1:265258199-265825385 GCF_052327205.1 Somniosus microcephalus
AACAACATGCCCTCAAAAAGCCTCGGCACCGCCGGGCACTCCAGCTAGTATACTATTAAACTAAAGGGGGAGGAAGTGTAATATATACAACATTGAAGGGACTACTTTGTTTTGCGGAATGTACATCCTTCATTGCGAGCGTATATAACAGACACGTATCGTTTTGTATAGTCAGTGCCGAAGTTCCAGTTACACAGTAAAGATCACTTGAAGTTACTCTCAGTCTCTGCTGCTTTATTTTATGTAGTTGTGTATAGCGGTGCAAACACAACAGATTCCATCATTTTCCCAACTGATGATGCGAGGCTAACAGGTCTGTAGTTCCCCATTTTCTCTCTCTCCTCCTTTCTTAAATAACGTGGTTACGTTTGCTATCCTCCAATCTGCAGGAACCGTTCCAGAATCTATAGGATTTTGGAAGATGACAACCAATACGTCCACTATCCCAATGACCACCTCTTTCAAAACCCTAGGATGTAGGTCATCCAGTCCTTGAAATTTATCGACTTTTATTCCCATTAATTTTGCTAGTACTGTTTTTTTACTAATAATAATTTCTTTAAGTTCCTCATTCTTGCCACACCCTTGGTTTTCTCTTATTTCTGGAAGGTTTTGCGTATTTCTTGGAGGTATGTGTCAAGAGCAAATCGGGTGCAAGATTGTGTGAATGCTGATGGCTTAGTACAGTCTGCTTGACCATTCAAGTAGTGATCCAGCAAAGCCCATGTGTAAATCGCACCTGGATTTCACCCCGTCTCCTCCCCATCAGCTGCATATGAAATAATGATTGTACTCCAATCTGTTTTAATGCTGCTGGAGCCTGGTTTCATTAGTAACTTCTTTTTGCCAAATATCCCCCCACAGCTGGAGGATTGGGATCAGCGAGTGTGTGGCTTCCACCGGCGCTCTGCAGCTTCTCGTACTTTGTTCGTACAGGAGACCAGATCGCAAAGCTCGGCGGGCATTCTCGGCTGTGCAAGGTGTTGCAGCAGAGCTCGATCCCTTCCTCATCTGATGACCTTGTGCGCACTGTCCGTCTGGTGGCAATCGCAGGATGGGGGGAGGGGTGAGGGGGGGGGCGTTGCTCAAGCAAATTTGAAGTGCCTGAGTTGCCACCCTGGATGAAATAGTAACTGTTGACGCCAAGTTCGGAGTGTCTCGTATACCAGTAAAAAAGCTGTGTGCAACTGTCCTTGCATGAAGTAAAAATTATATCTCCTGTGCTGTATTTGAATTAAGAGTGGATTGCAGCTTCATCCCTTTCCTTTGGTCCAAGGACTGTGTTTCTTATTTGTGATGTTACTTTGGAAATTTCTTTACATTATTGTACAAGTGCAAGTTATTGTTGAGAGTGTGTGTGGTTCCTGTCTCGTCTGTTGAAGCACCGTGTGTTCTGAGTTTACTGGTAGTCAGTCCAGTTACATGCACTCAGGTCAAGGCTGTGACTTTGATTAAACGTCCTTTGTGTAACAAGTGCAGTAGAGTCAGCACTTCGGTAGTGGGGGCGAGGTTGGGGTTTTACTGCACATTGCTATACATTCATATGAGAACTAGGACAGGCAAAGACACACTGAAGACAGGCACTAAGGGAATGCACAAGGGTGATTAGTTAACTTTGTTATTTAATATTATGTATATGATGTATAAAGTTTGATTGGAATGTTTCTTTTGTGGCGGCTTTCATTTCAGCATTGTGGCCAAGAGGATGCTGTGATGGTCAGTAACAGAAGGAAGGTAAGGTGTGGGACTGTTGTTGAATGGGGAATTGGGGTTGCGGTCACTGGTACTGCAGTCGGCTGATTCGATCGTGGACAGTGTAGTGTATGTACCCGTCTACCTTTAAGGGAACTATTGAATGTAACCGTTCACCTTTAAGAGGACTACTTTCGGGTGGCACTATTTGTTTGGCTTCTGTATACTGTAATACCGATAGTGACCACACCAGTATATAAGTGTTGTGGCATGATTGCTGGGGCAGATTCGCCCGGACCTTCGAATAGTAAAGACCTGTTTGTTGTTATTTCTGAAGTCTGTGTATTTATTAACTGCACAACCCACAGACTTTACAGTGGCGACGAGTCCGATCGTACCCTGCGGCAAGATTACCAAAAGCAACGAAGAGCGTCGAAGAGAGACAACCGCCCTCGTCGTGCTACCAAAAGAAAACAAGAGGCTGCAACAACAGAAAGCAGGAAGACTAACAACAAAAGCTGTATCAGCAACAGGCACTGACTACCCTTCTGCCACGGTGCGGAGTGAGCCGACCAGCAAGAAATAAGGCGGCCGAAGAGACTGTGAGTAGGGGAAGGGGTAGAAGTATCCGGAGGATAAGGGCAGAGCACTCGACCTCGGTCGAGGGGGAGCTGTGCCGGCCAAAAGTCGGGTCCAACGGCGTCGGGTGACAGCCGGACCGCGATCGGCGGGAACAATCCGGGCAGCGACCGCAGCCACGAAGCGCTGAGCCTGCGAGTAGGCACGGGAAGAGAAACCCAGCTGCAGCCGGGGAGGGAAACACCGGTCTGCGAGAGGGCTGGGGAGGCGAACGGGAACCGTGCGGGTGAGAGCCGGGTGCGGAGAGAGAGACTGCGAGGAGCCAGTCCAGCGGCTGAGCTGTTCTCCACCAACGGGGTACTCAGAGCCGGCAAATCCGAACGGGCGGGAGTGAGAGAGAGACACAGCCGAAAACGGGGTGAGAGACTGTGCGAGAGCCAGTCCAGCGGCTGAACTGTCCTCCGTTAACGGGGTGTACCCAGCGCCGGGAGAGCCGTGCGGGCGGGAGGAAAAGACAGAGCCGAGTAAGGGGAGCTGTGCGGAAGCCAGCCCAGCGGCTGAACCTGTCCGCTGTGGGGAAAGCGTTCCCCTTCCACCAGGGAAGAAACACGGGAAGCCGCCATTAGGCGGGGAAGATGATTGAAGTGGGCGGGGCGAGAAGGAAAGAGCGGGAAACCGCCATTTTCGCGGGAAAACCGCCATCTTAGAAATAAACAAATAAATAAGAATACTTGAAGAAATACTTGTGTTGTACCCAAGGAAAGAAAGGTGCCTAAGCGGGCGGACATCAACGAGTTCAATTCGGAGATAGAAGACTGGGCCACGTACGTAGAACGTATTGAGATACATTGTAAGGCTAACAAAATAGCTAAGGAGGAAAAAGCTTTAACCTTACTTAACATGATGGGTGCGAAAACATTCGGGGTGTTGAAGAATCTTCTCTCACCAGCTAAACCGGCAGATCAGACTTTCGATGATATTGTAGCAGTGCTGAAGGATCACTTGAACCCCACACCGTTGATGCTGGCTGAACGATTCAAATTCTACGCAAGAACGCAGAGGAAATACGAAAGCAACGCGGAATACTTGGTCGAACTGCGTAGGATAGCGAAATACTGCCAGTTTGGAGGGAATCTGACAGAGGCACTGCGGGACAAGTTCGTATGCGGATTGTCCAAAGAAGGAACGTAGAAGCGACTACTGGAAGAAAATGACCTCACACTGGACAGGGCTGTCCTCATAGCTGCATCGCATGAAGCCGCAGCGAAAGGAACGGCGGAAATGCAGCTAAAGGCGGCGGCACTAGGGGTGGACCAAATTACTTCGAGCACAACAAAATGCTACCGTTGTGGGAAGACAACACACGACCAGAATCAATGCTGGGGTAAAAACCAAGAATGCAGGAAATGTGGCAAGATCGGGCACATAGCTAAGGTATGCCGGTCAGGAGCAACGTACAACAATAAGAAGTCACCACAAAAATGGTACGGGAAGTTACAAGAGGTGACTAAGAAGAGTCTGAGGGAACAGAAGTCGGTCTCACACTTCAAATGCAAGGACTGGACAGTCTGAGAATTCACAACGTGAGCAATGAAGCTGACCGACAAACTATCTGGATAACGCTACAGATTGCAAAGGTCCAAGTAAAAATGGAAGTGGACACCGGATCGGCGTTGACGGTCATGAATAAGCATGACTATAAGAAATTTTTCAAGCATATTCCACTACGGGATACGGAACTAGTACTACAGACATACACGGGGCACAAGGTATTCCCCATCGGCATGATAGAAGTCAAGGTGAGATACAAGGATAAAGATCATCACCGGTTGGACCTGTATGTATTGCCTGAGGGAGGACCACCACTTCTGGGACGGGAGTGGATCCGAAAAATAAAATTGGACTGGCAGTCACTAAACACCATGACGGTGGATTCCGAAAAAGAGGATGTCAAACCTGAACGGTTGTCCAGAATATTGGACGAAGCTAAGGAGGTATTCCAGCAGGGACTGGGAACACTGCGAGGGATTAAAGCAAAGGTTAAGATTGCAGAAAATGCAAGCCCAAAGTTTTTTAAGGCCAGATCAGTACCTTACGCAATACGACCAGCTGTGGAGGCAGAACTGGAAGAACTTGAACGATCAGGGGTTCTGTCAAAAGTGGACTGGAGTGAGTGGGCCACGCCCATTGTTCCCGTCATGAAGTCCTCACCAAGTAATAAGCCAGGGGGACCGGGGAAGGTCCATATCTGCGGAGATTTCAAGATTACTGTGAATCCGGTGCTTCACACGGTACAATACCCGCTTCCTCGGATTGAAGATATCTTTACTTCGTTGGCTGGAGGGAAACATTTCACGAAAATAGATCTGGGTCAAGCATATCTACAGATGGAGGTCGAGGAAGAGTCACGCCAGTACCTCACCATCAACACTCACAGAGGCTTGTATCGCTACAATAGACTGGTCTTTGGGGTAGCTTCGGCGCCAGCAATTTGGCAGAGGGCCATGGAACAGGTGTTACAAGGAATTCCAAGCACGCAGTGCTACTTAGATGACATTTTAATCACGGGAAAAGATGAGGAAGAACACCTCACGAATTTGAAACTGGTACTCACCAGGTTGAAGGAGTATGGCCTTCGGGTTAATCGCAAGAAGTGTGAGTTCTTCCAAAAATGGATCTCATACTGCGGTCATGTCATTGACCGAGAGGGACTGCATAAGTCACCCGAAAAGATTGAAGCGGTTGTGAAGGCCCCCGCTCCAGGAAACGTATCTCAGTTAAGATCATTCTTGGGGTTGATTAATTACTATCACAAGTTTCTGCCGAATTTATCCACGGTACTGCATCCGCTGAATGACCTGTTGCGGAAAGAAACACCATGGAAGTGGAGTGAAGAATGCAAAAAGGCTTTTCGCAGGAGCAAGGAGTTGATTACCTCTGAAGAAGTGTTGGCTCATTTCAACCCAGCATTACCCCTTCGTCTAGCTTGCGATGCTTCCCCGTACGGAATTGGGGCAGTACTCTCGCACAGGCTACCAAATGGCTCGGAAAGGCCAGTGGCTTTCGCGTCCCGATCATTGACACCCACGGAGCGAAATTACGCCCAAATAGATAGGGAGGCCCTCAGTCTTGTGTGGGGCATGAAGAAATTCAACCATTACCTACAATGTAAAAAGTTCACATTGTTGACAGACCACCAGCCGTTGGTGTCCATATTCAACCCAAATAAGGCCGTTTCCACCATGACAGCACAAAGGTTACAAAGGTGGTCCGTGTTACTTGGGGCACACCAATACGAAATTGAGTACAAAAGGTCTAAACAGCATGGAAATGCTAATGGGTTGTCACGCTTGCCATTGCCGATGGTAGAAGAAGCGAGTATAGTGGACCCAGTAGAGTTGTTCCACTCATCCATAGTGGAGTGTCTACCGATAACAAACTCAATGATTGAGAATGAGACAAGGAATGACCCGACTCTTTCACGAGTCTATGATGTAACGGTGGAGGGATGGCCAGCACAGAGCGACCCAACACTGCAAGCATTTGCACAGAGGAAAGAACAACTGTCTGTGTGTCGAGGAACCCTGATGTGTGGATCTAGAGTGGTGATTCCACCCAAACTCCAAAAGAAGGTGCTAAAGGAGCTGCACAAAGGACATCTGGGGGGAGTAAAGATGAAAAATCTAGCAAGAGCGTTTGTGTGGTGGCCAGGCATTGATGGAGACATAGAGGAGATCACGAAGAACTGCCTAGGATGTCAGAGGGTTCAGAACGCGCCACCCCAGGCTCCTCTGCATCCATGGGAGTGGCCCTCATCGCCTTGGCAAAGAGTACACATCGACTTTGCTGGTCCATTTATGGACTCGATGTTTCTAATAGCGGTGGATGCCCACTCCAAGTGGCCGGAAGTAATTAAGATGACCACCACCATGACGGAAAAAACCATCGCAGTGTTAAGGACTATGTTTGCTCGGAATGGCCTGCCGGAACAGATCTGTCCTGATAATGGACCACAATTTGTGTCCGAAGAATTCAAGAAATTCTTAAAGAGCAATGGGGTTAAACATTACACGTCAGCCCCATACCATCCCGCCTCCAATGGATTGGCTGAAAGGTTTGTCCAGACCTTCAAGAAGGCCGTAAAGGCCATGAGAAATGAAAATATAGGTCTGCAACATAAGGTGGATAGCTTTTTGTTGGCATACCGAAATGCGACACATGCGGTCACAAATCAAACTCCCGCAATGATGTTCTGTAATAGATGCCTGAGATGCCGGCTGGATTTACTAAAACCAAACGTCAGAAGAGACGTAGAGAACCGACAATTCCAGGGCATGAACGACAGGGTCACTAGATCTTTCCAGATCGGTCAACGAGTTTTGGCCCGGGACTACCGTACTGAGAAATGGCAGCCTGGAACTATTGGGAAAAGGCTGGGGCCATTGATGTACACCGTGGACATTGGAGACAATATAATAAGGCGCCATGTTGACCAAATCATAGAGTCCGCCACAAATAGGCCACCGACTTCACCACCTTATCCGGGTAATGTTGAAACTGAGATACCCAGAACACCTACTTCCGATCTAGTGATACTGGAGTCAGCTGAACCTGACACGGCTTTTCAAGCCGAATCGACCTTGCCAGAAGCACCTCCTAGCCCGCCTGAAATGACGACACCACTGCGGCGTTATCCTGACAGAATCCGGAAACCCCCGGAAAGACTGAATCTATGAACTGTCTTACATAAACCTGTATATATGTTAGAATGTATGTTCACTATGGACTTAGTAAGTAATAAGCTAAAAAGGGAGAATTGTAGTGTATGTACCTGTCTGCCTTTAAGGGAACGATTGAATGTAACCGTTCACCTTTAAGAGGACTACTTTCGGGTGGCACTATTTGTTTGGCTTCTGTATACTGTAATACCGATAGTGACCACACCAGTATATAAGTGTTGTGGCATGATTGCTGGGGCAGATTCGCCCGGACCTTCGAATAGTAAAGACCTGTTTGTTTGTTACTTCTGAAGTCTGTGTATTTATTAACTGCACAACCCACAGACTTTACAGACAGCCCGGGCAGAAAGGGGCTGTCTGGGTTGCCTCCTCCCTTCTGCTTCCTCCCCTACTGCTTCCTCCTTCTCCTCTTCCTTCTCCTCATTTTCTGCCTCCTCTTCCTTGTCCTCTTCCTCCTCCTCTTCCTCTTCTTCCTCCTCCTCAGCTGGTTGCCATATGCCTGGTGGCAAGGGCTGTGACCTCGTGATGGCGAGGTTGTGGAGCATGCCGTAGACCACGACGAATCTTGAGATGCATTCTAGCGAGTACTGCAGGGTTCCTTCAGAGCGCTCCAGGCAATGGAAGCATTGTTTAAGGACACCAATGTTCTGCTCAATTCGATTCCATGTGGCAGCATGGCTTTCATTATATGCATGCTGCCCATGAGTGCGAGGGTCGTGCAGTGGAATCATGAGTCAGGTGGTCAGCGGATAGCCCTTATCGCCCAATATCCACCCTCTGGTTTGTCTTGGTGGCTCAAAGGCTGAGGGAGCAGCAACTGGCGCAGAGTAAAAGCATCATGGCAGCTGCCAGGATACCGGGCATTCACCATCATGATGGGCTGAGCATGGTCGCACACCAACTACACATTCAGTGAGCGGTAACCTTTGCGATTGCGGTACATCTCAGCATTTAGATGCGGCACCCACAAAGTCAAGTGCGTGCAGTCGATGGGGAAGTCCGTTATTCTGGAAAAGCCACGTGCACGCTCCGCCTGCTTCTCTCTGGTCAGAGAGAAGACAATGAAGTTCACTCTCCCGGCATAAAGAGCATCTGTCACATCTCTTATGCAGTAGTGGATGGTGAACTGGGAGATGTTACAGATGTTGCCTGCTCCAGCCTGGAAGGATCCCAACGCAAACAAATTCAGGGCCACGGTCACCTTCACAGCCATTGGCAGCACTGTCCTTGCCCTGGTGTGAGGCTGCAGGTCTGGTTGCAAGAGGTGGCAGAGTTCTGTGAGCACCTCCTTTGTAAAGCATAGACACCTCACACACTGCTCCTGGCTCAAGCTGAGGTAAGAGAATTGCTCTCGGAAGACCCTAGGTGGGTGAGGCCTCCTGCTGAGAGCCCTTCTCCCCCTCCTCCTCCTCTGTGAGCAGCTTGTCCTCTTCTTTGCTGCCTCTGCTCCATCTCCTTGTCATGCTGCAGGCCAAGGAGGATGACAACTAGAGTACCCATGACTGGGAGCAAGTGGCTAAACCAGAACCCTTGAAGTCAGAAGCAAGGCCTTCTCCACCACTCCCTGTCACGTCAGCAACTTTAAACAACTCTAGAAAGCTCCAAACACTGCTACAAACTTACACAGAATCAGTAGAAACTAATCAGCAACTAACCTTTAAATATTGCTGGTAAGGGGGTCCTTTCTGCTGCTGAACGCATGTTCAGCTGTGCGAGGTTAAGAGAAGGTGTTAGCTCCAGGGTTGAGGATGAAAAATGCAGCACTGGCACCCAATCAGCGTTGCATGCTGATTGACATCACGATCTGCCCACTCAACATACTTCCAGTGCACGCTCTGAACGCCCGCCCTACCACCCTCACCAAGATGGTGTCCTGCGCGGCACGTACCAAAAATGTGCGTGCTTGGTGCAGGCCCCATTTTCATCACTAAAAATTACTGGTATTAGCTGAATTTCTAGCCCAAGGTATTTCAGGCATTACCCCTGAAGTTTTCCATCTCTAGCACAACGTTACTGAGAAGAATTTTAATGTCTGTTAATGGACTACCCATAATGGCACTGGTGAAAATACTTAAGTCGTGTCTCAGCCTTTACATTGATATGCACAGTGAGGTGCACTCCGGAAATGTTCTCAGCACGAAACGCAGTGTTCTTCTTCAACACAACGCTGTACTCTCCAAGCTTTATGTTACCATTATCAACCCTCCAGCCTGTGACATATTGTATGCATCGTTTAGTTAGACCATAAAGTTACTGTCGCTCTGTTACACCAATTATTCAATGAACAAGTTATATTACCTTTGCCTGAAGTATAATCACAATGGCTGTTAGATAGATGCCTCCAGAAACTAGGTAACGTCCTATGAGATATCATAGACAAGTTCAAATGTTCCCATCCACACATGTGTAATATTCATGTGGGAGTGTAAATTCCTTACCAGTGGGTTTAAATAATTTATTTCCCATTAAGTTTTTATAATTTGAATTTTTTGACATCCGAATAATGATTCCTATTAACAGAGTTCAAGTAATGTTATCAATCAAGACCGTCCAGGAAACAAAGCCACTGTTGACATCTTGTCCCTCTGGTAATGTACATAATTATCAACTGACAATCAGTGCACTTGCTCGCTCTATCTGTCCTAGAAGACAAATGAAAGTTACAGTTTAATTGCAGCTCAGCTTACTCCAGTATGGGAATTATGAAATTACAAAACTGTGTCTCCTCCATTCAGTAAGTGGAAGACATTTTTGTTTCTCTTTTCTGACTTGCTTGCCTGCACTTTATCCACTCTGATCAGATGAATTCTCCATGGCTTCCAGCAGTAACACAGTTATGAGAGTCAACCAACAAACAGGAGATGTATTTTTAAGAAAAGAGTGTTTTTCTATCTTATGGTGCTTGCAATTGGAAAAGGCAAGCTAAAATAGGTAAAATTCTGCAGTCATATATTTAGTGGCAAAACTTGCAGTGATTGGATTCCCATCTTCCACCCTCCATAAACTTAAGCTCATCAAAAACTCTGCTGCCCGTATCCTAACTCACTCCAAGTCCCGTTCACCCATCACCCCTGTGCTAGCTGACCGACAATGGCTCCCAGTTAAGCAATGCCTCAATTTTAAAATTCTCATCCTTGTTTACAAATCCCTGCATGGCCACTCCCCTCCCTATCTCTGTAACCTCCTCCAGCCCCACAACCCTCCGAGATCTCTGTGCTCCTCCAATTCAGACTTCTTGCGCATCCCTGATTTTAATCGCTCCACCATTGGCCACTTAAGCTCTGGAATTCAATCACTAAACATCTCCGCCTCTCTACCTCTTTCCTCCTTTAAAACGCACCTTAAAACCTATCTCTTTTTATCAAGCTTTTGGTACCTGTCCTACAATCTCATTATGTGCCTCGGTGTCAAATTTTGTTTGATAACGCTCCTGTGAAGCAACTTAAGACATTTTACTATGTAGAAGGTGCTATATAAATGCAAGTTGTTGTTGTTGATAGCAACATCAATCTTCGGATCTCCAGCATTTTCCATTGAAAAATTTGGCAGAGTCATGTCTATTAAGAGAATAATTTAGCAATAACAATCATGCTTCTGAATCAGTCCAAATACATAAAGAACATAGGGTTATTTTAAATTAATGACAGTCATTTTTAATTGATAAATAATTAAAAGTGGAATATTTTACTATCTAGAGATTTTGTGCGTTTAAAATCAGTGAGAAAAGTAAATAAATGCATTGCTACATTTAACAAGCTACACAAAGAATTCAATACTCAAAAGGTTAAAAAAATCTCACTTTTGAATATATGGCAATTGACATTTTTATATGATTATGTCTTGTGGAAAAATGAATCAATTGCCATTTCAGAAAATACTACTCCTTGATCAAAGACATCCCAATAATCCAGTGCAGGAGTTGACAAACTATTACAATTGCATGACAGCACGATTTAGAAATCAATACAGCATGAATTGGTAGCAGTAGCTTAAACATTAGACAGAAATCCAGAGAGGAATTTGTAAGAATCTCTTTTGTCTGCCTTGCAATATATCTGTCATTGTGGAAAGATGCAAGGATGCATTTTAATACTCCAGACTTTGTCAAGCCCTTTGATTGAGTCAAAAGTTATGATATAAGATATGGTATTTGCTATTAAGAGTTTCAATTGGAATGGCAGCTAATTATCACATGCTGTTTGAAAAATATACACTGGAACACAAAATGGATGAAAGTATACTGTAGCTGACAACTTGCTTTCTAAAATCCTGCAGGCTTCTGTCACGAGGTTTCAGAAGCCATTTTCTTTTGGGTACCCTTTTTAATAACTTGTCCATACAAGGTCCCTTTATCCATAACTTTTGGGGAATGTGGTAATTTTGAGAACCCTACAATGGTGATAGATTGGGAAATGTTGATGTACAAAGGGACCTCAGTGTCCTTGTACACCAGTCACTGAAAGCAAACATGCAGGTGCAGCAAGCAGCTAGGAAGGCAAATGGTATGTTAGCCTTCATTGCAAGAGGATTGGAGTACAGGAGCAAGGATGTCTTACTACAGTTTTACAGGGCCTTGGTGAGACCACACCTGGAGTACTGTGTGCAGTTTTGGTCTCCTTACCTAAGAAAAGATATACTTGCCATAGAGGGAGTGCAGCGAAGCTTCACCAGACTGATTCCTGGAATGGCAGGACTGTCGTATGAGGAGAGATTGGGTCGACTAGGCCTGTATTCACTAGAGTTTAGAAGAATGAGAGGGGATCTCATTGAAACGTATAAAATTCTGACAGGGCTAGACAGACTGGATGCAGGGAGGATGTTTCCCCTGGCTGGGGGGATCTAGAACGAAGGGTCACAATCTCAGGATACAGGGTAGGACATTTAGGACTGAGATGAGGAGAAATTTCTTCACTCAGAGGGTGGTGAACCTGTGGAACTCTCTACCACAGAGGCTGTGGAGGCCAAGTCACTGAATAAATTTAAAAAGGAGATAGCTAGATTTCTAGACACAAAAGGCATCAAGGGGTATGGGGAGGGCGTGGGAATATGGTATTGAGATAGAGGATCAGCCATGATCACATTGAATATCAGAGCAGGCTCAAAGGGCAGAATGGCCTACTATTTTCTATATTTCTATGAGAGGGAGAGAGACGTCTGGAGAGATTGGACGTTGTCCGTAGGAGTTTTGGGTCCTGGGCAGTACTTTTGAGGTTAATATTTATTTGACCTTCATATTTACCATATTTGGATGCTTTTATGGGTGCTGCACTAACTCGGGGTGTCGTCGTCTAGCTTCACTTTCAGAGGCAACAGAGGCGCAGAGAGAGAGAGGCAAATATGGCCAGAGGGAGGAGGGCCAATGGGCCTCTGCACAGGAGACCTTACCGTCCCAGGATATTCCAGGAGCAATTCTCCTACATTCATTTATTTGAGGAGCAGTGTTTCCGAAGGCTGCGCTTCAGCAAAGAGGTGGTTACTGAGCTCTGCCAGCTCCTGCAACCAGATCTGCAGCCTCAGCTCAGGACCAGGACGTCTCTGTCGGTGGCAGTGAAGGTGACGGTGGCTCTGAATTTTTATGCCAATGGCTCCTTTCAGGCTTCTACTCTGGACATAGCGAATCCGGCCTCGGGTGACTGTCTGTGTGGAGTTTGCACATTCTCCCCGTGTTTGCGTGGGTTTCCTCCGGTTGCTCCGGTTTCCTCCCACAGTCCAAAGATGTGCGGGTTAGGTTGATTGGCTATGATAAATTGACCCTTAGTGTTGGGGGGATTAAATACATGGGGTTACGGGGATAGGGTGGGATATGTGTTGGTGTAGGGGTTACGGGGATCGGGTGGGATGTGTGTCAGTGCAGGCTCGATGGGCTGAAATGGCCTCTATCTGCACTGTGGGGTTTCTGTGATTCTGTGATCTCCCAGTTCGCTGTTGATTGTTGCATCCAGGAGGTGACAAATGCTTTGTATAAAAGGAGACAGCAGTACATCTCTTTCCCCATGACCCAGGCCAAACAGCATGAACGCGCATGTGGCTTTGCTAGGATAGCGGTCTTCCCCATGGTTCAGGGCTCCATTGACTGCACACATGTGGCATTGCCGGCACCTCATGAGAATGCAGAGGTTTTCTGAAACTGCAAGGGCTTCCACTCTCTGAACATCCAACTGGTCTGTGACCACAGACAGCTAATCCTCGCCATCAATGCCTGCTTTCCTGGCAGCAGCCATGATGCTTTCATCCTGCGCCAGACTGGTGTCCCAGGCCTCTTCCAACCAACGTGTCAACCTAGTGGATAGCTTCTTGGGGACACGGGTTATCCACTCTGCACCTGGCTGATGACACTGGTCTGTAACCCCAACACCCCTGCCAAGCTGCAATACAATGAGAGCCATTGCGCCATCAGGAACCTCATAGAGCAGACGATCGGCGTCTTGAAACAACGGTTCCGGTGTCTGGACCAGTCAGCGCTTGCGTGTCATCAATCTGAAACTGCATGAGAGCAGTCTGAGACTGGATGGCACCAGCCAATGAGTCAACTGTAGCACTAAGCCATTGCGTTGCCTTGTTCTGTGCTGCAATAGAGGCTGCCACCTCACCCATTACACATGACATGGGCTCTGGTTCGCCACAGTCTCCCTGCAATTCAACCATCCTCTGCAATGAGGCAAGAATGGGTTCAAGGGTTTACGTACAGATGACAGCTGTGCTAGCGGCGGACTCCTCCATGCTCCTAGCCAGTGCATCCATGCTCTCAGGTACCCTTGCCATTGCACCCATGAGCTCAGTGTGCATGCTCAAGGCCTAGCTATTCATGGCCGTGATCACAGAATCACAGAATCACAGAAACCCCACAGTGCAGATAGAGGCCATTTCGGCCCATCGAGCCTGCACCGACACATATCCCACCCGATCCCCATAACCCCTACACCAACACATATCCCACCCTATCCCCGTAACCCCACGTATTTAATCCCCCTAACACGAAGGGTCAATTTATCATAGCCAATCAACCTAACCTGCACATCTTTGGACTGTGGGAGGAAACCGGAGTACCCGGAGGAAACCCACGCAAACACGGGGAGAATGTGCAAACTCCACACAGACAGTCGCCCGTGTTGAGGTTCTCATCCGAGTCCTGTGCAGCAGAACTTGCGCGCCTACTCACCCTCCGGGGAGATGGCCTCCAAGCTTCCCTTATCCACATGGCATTGCTGCAGCCTGCTGGGTTCAGGAGCTTCGCCCTCATCAGACCCTAACCCCCTGCTCCCCTCCAGGGAAGGCGTGGCCCCAGTGCCTGATGTGTCACCCTCGGGAGACGTGGGCGGTGAGGCTCTGGCTTCCTCTTCACCCTCATCTGGCGTGTCGCTGCCACTGGCAGGTTGAGGGACAGGCTGGTCAGCTGATGGTTCACTATCTGAAAGCAGGAAGGTACAAGAGTGGCTTTAGCATGGGGGCAGGAAGGGAGCAAGGACTGGAGACAGTTAGTTGGATTGAAACTGTAAAAGGCTGGTGTTGTGAGGGGCAAGTGGTATGAGAGAGCAGAGAATGCTGATGAACATACCATTGCTGTCCCCAAGGGGGTCGACCTCTCCAGCGGCCAAGGCACCTATGACCTGGCTGACAACGATCCTCTGCACTCTGTCCTCCAACTCAGTCAGGAGGGTGTTGGTCCGCCGATCCTTCTCCCGTGCATTGCTGCTCCCATTTGTTATGAGATAGCTTGGCCCGCAAGAAAAAGAACAGCGTCTGAGTGAGTGTGCAGCCATACGTTTGGCTGATGTGCCTTCCATAGTTGAATAGCCGTTATTGTGTGCAGCCATGTGTTTGGCTGATGTGCCCCCCATAGTTGAAAAGCAGTTATTGTGTGCAGCCATGTGATTGGCTGATGTGCCTCCCATAGTTGAATAGCCCTTAATGTGTGCAAGGTGTGGAATGTGCGTGTGTGTTTTATGAGATGGCCATAGGTCTTGGATGTGTGTTGGGCATTTGGGTATTTACACCGTCTGGGCACAGAGCGAAGTTGAAACGGTGGGAAGTAGAGGTATTGAAAAGCGGGTACTCACCCTGACCACCCGAGTGAGGTCGTTGAACTTCTTCCGACACTGAGTGTGGCTCCTCGGCACCAGGCTCCTTGAGGACACGTGCTGAGCCACCTCCCTCCACACTCTTCAGAACTCCCGGGGCAGTGGCCACCTGCCACTCTCTGGGTACAGCACTGCCCGTCGCTGTTCAACTACACCAACCAGAGCCACCAAAGCCTGGTCGCTAAAGCGCCGCGCTCTTTCCGTCTGCCTATCCATCAGTGCTTTCAGCCCGAGATTCAATGCTGCAATGAGCAGGGTGTGGCTGGGTAGCAATATGGCCCCTCCCCTTTAAGAACTGGACAGCGCCAGTCTGTCTGGGTTCCATGGTAATTGGCATCGCCTGAGCTTCGGTAGCGTTCTGAGGTAGCGCCTCGCTCCGCGACATTAGCGCCTTAAGAGAGGTGTGTAGCACTTCATTTAGCGCTCAAACCACCTCCAGGGGTGATAGAGGCAAATTTTGCGGTCGCAAGTAATAATTAGCGCCAGGTGCAAAATTTTGTGCCCGCTGATATTAGCGCACCAAGGTGGGCGATACCCAATTTTTCCCCCACTGACTCCTACTCAAACATTGGCTCATAGCCTGCTCACCTCCTCCAATCCAAACACACTGACTTCCACCTTGACATTGGCCCACTGCCCGCTCACCTCCTCGAATCCACATACACTGACTCCTATGATGCCATTGGCCCAGAGCCTGTTCACCTTCTCCAATCCACACAGACTGTCTGCTCCAGGCTATTGGCCCAGAGACTGCTCTCTTCCTCCAATCCACACATCTTGCATCTCACCCTGCCATTGGCCAGAGGCTGCACACCTCCTCCAATCCACACACAATGACTCCTATCCTGCCATTGGCCCAGAGCCTGCTCACCTCCTCCAATCCACACACACTGATTCCTACCCGGCCATTGGCCCACAGCCGGCTCACCTCCTCCAATCCACACACAGCACTACTATCCGGCCAGAGCCTGATCACTTCCTCCAATCCACATGGACTGAATCCTACCCTGCCATTGGCCCAGAGCCTGCTCATTGGCCCAGAGCCTGCTCATTGGCCCAGAGCCTGCTCACTTCCTGCAATCCACACACACTGACAGCACTGTGTAAGAGCTGACAGCCATTCAGATGAAACTCTCCCCCCACCCCGCCCCCAGTGACACTGTGTCCCTTGCTCTCTGCTGGCTCATGCTCTGGCTGTTGGGCCCCGCCCCAGGAATTTGACTGCGCGGGACCTGACAAATCGCTGCACACCCACGCGCCTCAGCATGGGTGCCCTTTATACTCTCTCACCTTGGTCCTCAGATTCCCACCACAATCAGCCCCAACATCAGCAGCACCAGGCACACCAGCAGCACCAACAACAACACCAACCTTCTCCACAATCACCTGATGCTGCACAGGACACAGGGCATCAGCACCCTACCACATTGCTGCTCAGGAGGCCAGGGATGCCCTCACCATGGCCAGATTTACTTCACTTGACACTGTACACCCTGGCTGCCACATGATGCGCCAGGCTGGCACCATCCCACACCAACACCATAAAGCATCCCTACAATGCCCAAGCCATTTCTTTCACACTCATCACCATTGCGGGGTTACCATTATGTCTCACCATTCACTGCAACTCACTAAGCCAGTTCCAAAGGTGCCCAGAAATCTGTCCAAGAAAGCAAAGTGTTGAAAATAAAGGTTTCAATGTTTGACACTACATTAACAGAAACTTTACATGGTCATTGCATAAATCACCCAAGTGCCTACCCTTGTGTGTTGTTAGTTGGAATGATTGGACTAGGATGAGGGTGAGTGTGAGGGGTGGCTAGTGAGATGGGGGATGGGGAAGTGATAATGTAGATAGGGAGGGATGGGTGGAGGTGCAAGGTAAGTTGGTGTGAGTAAGGTTGTGCAGGAGTAGGGTAGGGAAAGCAGAGTGATGGGGATATGATGAGAAGCACAGAAGGATGAGGTTGAGTGTGGCTTTGTACTTACATTTCGTGATGTACTGAGCTCATTGAAACGTTTGCGGCACTGCACCCAGGTCCTCCTGACCACATCCCTGCTTGTGCCCTCCTCTGCAATGTGCAACCAGGCTGTGTTGATCTCCTGGGGAGGTCTCTTCCGCCCATGGGAAGGGTAGAGGGCCTCCCTGCTTGCTCTGGAGAGAGTCATGGGAGATCCTGGGTGCAGCCCTGCACCTCAGAGCAGTGCTTGTCAGTGTTTGCAGCACCTCAATGCTGTAGAACTGTCAATATCAATTTGGACATGGTCCCTTTACGGAAACCGGCTGATGACCCGCTTCCTCTAATTGGCCGGGAAATGTGCTGGGCGGGCTTAGTAAGCCCAATTCGGGGAAATTCATTTCAGAGGCCGGGATGGAGCCAGCAGCAGGGTCAGGACCCGCCACTGACGTCGCCCACCACAGACCTGCCGAGGTTGGTAAAAGCGTGGCCAATGTCTTCGGACCCCAGCACAAAGTATGTTCCCTAGCCATTGACTCCATCCGTCTACTTAGCATCTGCCTGAGGCTGAACCAGACTCTTCGCAAACTTGGTGTCATATTTGAACCAGAATTAGCTTTTGGACACACATCCATGGCATAACTAAGACAGCCTATTTCCACCTCCGTAACATTGCCTGTCTCCGCCCCTGCCTCAGCTCATCTGCTGCTGAAACCCTCATCCATGACTTTGTTACCTCTAGACTTGATTATTCCAATGCACTCCTGGCTGGCCTCCAATGTTCTGCCCTATGCAAACTTGAGGTCATCCAAAACTTGGCTGCCCATGTCCTAACTCACACCAAGTCCCATTCACCCATCACCCCCATATTCGCTATGACCTACATTGGCTCCTGGTTAAGCAACGCCTCGATATTAAAATTCTCATCCTTGTTTTCAAATCCCTCCATGGTCTCGACACTCCCCATCTCTGTAATCTCCTCTAGCCCCACAACCCCATCAGATATCTGCGCTCCTCTAATTCTGGCTTCTAGAGCAACCCTGATTTTAACCACTCAACATTTGGTGGCCATGCCTTCAGCTGCCAAGTCCCTAAGCTCTGAAATTCCCTCCCTAAATCTCTCCACCTCTTTACCTCTCTTTCCTCCTTTAAGACACTCCTTAAAACCTACCTTTTTGACCAAGCTTTTGGTCATCTGACCTAATTTCACCCTGTGTGGCTTGTAACATTTGCATATTGAAATATCATTGGCCCACAGGCATCTGTAAGGAATACCTATTATATTCACATGTGATCACATGCTGAGTTGTCATTGGCCTGCAGGCATCTGTAAGGACTACTATTGTTTGGAAGACCCAGGCTCGGGGTCCTAATGCCAGGCTTTTTCCAATGGTGCTGCTATGAGTAAGATCAGACCTAATGCTTAATAAAAGAGTTAAACTGTAATACTCCGTTGTCCTGCAAGTTATTATTTTTGTACAAAGTGTGCAAAGCAAGACATTGTGTCAGAAGTGGGATTGAAAATGGACATCGTTGGCGCTCCCTTGCCTCGAATCGATTGGGGATCTTTGAACTTACCTGTAGAATGGTGCAAGTTCAAGCAACACGTGGGGTTAATGTTCTCGGGTCCGCTGAAAAGCAAAGGGGAGGAAGAAAGATGAAGCTACCTACTCCTGTGGATCGGAGAAAAAGGGAGAGACATTTTTAACACATGGTCTCTCACCGCGGATGAAGCAAAGGTACTGAAAAGTTATTTTGATCATTGTGAATCATATGTGATGCCCAAGACAAATACGATATTCACTAGTTACAAGTTTCAGGAGAAAGCACAAGGAGCTCGTGAGTCATTTGAACAGTTCGTGACTGAATTATAACTGCTGGTAAAAGACTGAATATGCAGATAAAGATGAGATGGCCAGAGACCGCTTCGTGTTTGGAATACATTCGGCTAAAGTGAGAGAGAAACTTTTGAATGTTGGGTCCGGGCTAACGCTGGACAAAGCTATGGACATAGCTAGATCGCACGAGATAGCCAAAGCATAGCGAAAACCATAAACAGCGCCACGAGCAGCTCGCGTGAACAGACAGTGCATGCAGTTAATAGACACACACCAAAGAACACCGCCCAGAGAGCGTGTTTCAGAACAGAAAGAACAGAGAGAGTTCTAAAAATGAGTGACACAGACATAAAACGCTTCAAAAACTGTGGATGTTGTGGAAACAAGGTGCATGGGGAAAAGGAGCACTAACCTTCCAAAGGAAGGCAATGTGCTAAATGTGGTAAATGGAACCACTTTGCTAAAGTTTGCAGGACTGTTATTGGTAAGCAGTACACACAGTGAGTGACAGCCAAATGCCAGATAGAGACCCAAATGCAGAGGAACTGTTTATTAATTCATGTGTCACAGAAAAAACAGATTTCAGAGACTGAGCAAGCCTTTGCAGATATCGAGATAGGAAAATAGGGCACAGAGCTTAAGTTTAAACTAGACACTGGATCTCAGGTTAATGTAATTCCTCTGAGTGAGTATCACAGCTTGAAGGATGAGTGTGAGCTACAGCCCACTTCATGCAGACTGACCAGCTATGGAGGTGAGCAGCTCATTGTAAAAGGCACATGCGTGATGAAATGCAATTACAAAGAAAGTGACATGATGTTGGAATTTTACATTGTTGACACTCAAGCACCTCCAGTGCTTGGTCTAAAGGCATGTTTAGACATGGACGTCGTCAAGCTAGTGCTATCATTGACAGCACCAGTTGAGAAGCAGACAGTCATGGAGGAGTTTGCTGACGTTTTCAAAGGAATCGGACTATTCTCAGGTGAATGCACTATTCACCTTGACCCAGCAGCAACCCCTGTGGTTTGCCCACCAAGAAGGATACCCCTTGCTCTATGTAGTCACCTGAAGGAGGAGCTGCAGAGCGTGGGGAATACAGAAATCATCGTCCAGGAAACAGAACCGACAGAGCGGGTCAACGCGTTAGTAATGGTTGAGAAACCTTGTACTGGCAAGCTCAGAGTCTTTCTCGACCCCAGTGATTTGAACAAGGCTATCAAATGCCCTCACTACCCTCCAACAACGCTAGATGACATCATACCCAAGCTAGTGGGAGCACGTTACTTCAGTGTAATGGATGCACGATCAGGATACTGGACTATCAAGCTCACGGAAGAGTCATCTAAGCTAAGAGCATTCAACACACCATTTGGATGCTACCGATTTCTGCGTTTACCATTTGGTCTTATCTCAGCTCAGGATGAATTCCAGCGGAAGATCGACGAAACCTATGAAGGCCTCGATGGAGTAGTCACAATCGTAGACGACATCCTCATCTATGGCAGGAATAGAGAGGAACATGACAGGAACCTCTGTGCGATGCTACAAAGATCATGGGAGAAAGGGATCTGGCTCAACCCCGAGAAAAGCATAATCGGATCCACCGAGATCAGTTATTTCGGGCATCGCCTCTCAACTGATGGCATTAAGCCGGATCTAGAGAAAATCTCCGCCATCAAGAAGATGGAGCCGCCGAAGAACCACGCAAAGCTAGAGACAGTACTAGGCATGGTTAACTACTTAGCCAAGTTTGCCCCGAGCCTCTCCAAAATCAACGCACCCATGCGTCAGTTGCTCAAACAATCCAATGAGTTGCTGTGGGACAAAGAACATGACACAGCATTTCAGAAAATGAAAGACCTAATCACCAGAGAACCAGGACCAGTTCTTGCCTACTTCGACCCCAACAAAGAGCTCAGACTACAAGTGGATGCGTCAAAGTAAGGACTAGGTGCAGTATTACTGCAAGAAGGAAAGCCCATCGGCTACGCTTCCAAATCTCTCACACACAGTGAAATCAACTATGCTCAAATCGAGAGCTATATGCAATTCTGTTTGGATGTAAGCGTTTCCACCAGTACATCTATGGCCGACAAGTCATTGTGGAATCCGACCACAAGCCCCTCGAGTCAATCATGAGGAAACCACTAGCCGCAGACCCATCAAGGCTACAGAGAATGATCCTTCAGCTACAGAAGTACGACTTCACAATCATTCACCGTCCAGGCAAAGACATTCCTGTCGCAGACATGCTCTCCAGAAAGTCTCTTAGCTACCAGGACAGCAGCCTCAGTGAAGGCATGGATGTGCAGGTGCACATGGTGTACAACAGCTTACCTGTGAGTGACTCAAAACTGAAGGAGATCCAAGCAGGAACAGAGAAAGATGCACAACTCACACTGCTGAGCCAAGTCATACATGAAGGATGGCCTGAGGAAAGGAGGAAATGCCCTCAGAGCATATCTGAATTCTGGAACCACAGAGACGAACTGTCACAAATCAATGGAACCATCTTCAAAGGGGAGGAAATCATCATTCCTACCAGTCTCAGAGAAGAGATGTTGACCAAAATTCATGCTGGACATATGGGCATGGAAAAATGCAAACAAAGAGCATGTGACATTATGTTTTGGCCCAGAATGTGCAAATGCATTGAGGACATTGTCAGAAAATGTTCCATTTGTCTAGAACACCGCCCATCAAATGTCACAGAGCCCATGATACCTCACAGTATCCCAGACAGGCCCTGGCAGTGTAAGGGTTGGGGCTTCTTTAAACTGGTTTAAAGTAATTTTCCTGGTCTTGCAGTCTTTGCCTGAACTCAGACCAATTCCAATAATACCAATTTTAAAACAGCGGTTTCGAATCGCTACCCCACCTTCCAGTTCTGACTGCAGGGCTTATAATTATTGATATTAAAACAGACACGTAGTTTGGATGAGAGAAAAAAATCAAGTTTTATTAACTAAAAGAAACTATAATCAAAATATCAAACTATACCACACGAACACAGTAATTACAGTAAAACTATATAACAGGGGGTTGCAGACAGCGAAAACGAGGGATACAATGGCTCCAATGTTATTTAAACAATCTTAGCAATACCCTTAAATCACCATCCCTTAACTCCTGCTAGGTTGCCTTGTTGAGGAGTCAGAAACTCTGCTCACCTGTGATCCAGTGAAGTAAGAGGCCAGATAGCTTCTCAGCAGCTATCTCTTTACCTGGTCAGGTCCTGCTGTTCTGCCCTGCAAGGGCTGTGTGCAAAATTCCCTGCCCAAAGAGTCCAATACACAAGAGAAAGCTGTGATTGGCTAACTCAAAGTGGTTAGACTGGGTTAATGTGTCTTCCGGAGCTCCCTGGGCTGAAACAAAAGAGAATGCAACAGCCCTATTGTCCAGAATGCTAAGTGATTTAGACCCATTCAATTGTTAAATGTTTCCCATTCAAGGTACAAAAGTCTCTTCTGCAGTTTAGATGTATCCACTCGATATACAAACAAATGCTAATAGCATTCGATTGCTTTGTAAACAAAGCATTGTCCTTTGTCTTCGGCCATGTGGTGACAGCCATTTTTATCCCTGGAAATTTAAAAGCACAACGCCCAGGGATTCTTCAATCAAAAAAATTGATCTTCAGAACTGTAAATTATTGCGAATTCTTACAGCAGGTCGCGGCAACGGATCTGTTCACATGGAACAACGAGGACTACATAGTGACTGTTGATTACTACAGCAGATTTTTTGAACTGGACAAGCTTCACAGCACCACATCTGCAGCTGTGATCCACAAGCTAAAGGCAGCCTTTGCCAGGCATGGCATGGTAGAGACTTTAGTCTCAGACAATGGCCCCCAATACAAATCAAAAGATTTCGAGTCGTTTGCCAAAGCATGGGATTTCACACATGTCACATCAAGCCCACATTACCCTCAAATTAATGGCCTTGCTGAAAAAACTGTCCAGATTGCAAAAACACTCATGGACAAAGCCAAAGCGGACAAAAGAGACCCCTACATCAGTCTCCTTGAGTACCGCAACACTTCGGTTGACAACTTCAAGTCACCAGCACAGCTGTTGATGAGCCGCAGACTTCACTCAATCCTTCCAAGCACCAACCAGTAGTTGCAGCCAGAGGTCATCAGCTGCAAGCAAGTGCATGCAAAACTTGTACAGAGGCAGCAACACCAAAAGAGATACTATGACTGGTCAGCTAGACTACTGCCGCCACTACACAATGGAGAATCCGTCAGAATCCAGGAGCATGACTACTGGAAGCCAGCAGTCGTCATCCAGCCAGCTGACAGTGAGCGATCGTATCACGTCCGCACCCCAGAAGGACAGGTGTACCGCCGCAATCGCAGGTACCTCCTGAACACCAAGGAACAACACCATCATTCTGACGAGAGGGTCAGTTCAACAGAGTGTGATGAACAGAGCAATACACAAAACACATCATACTTACCTGAACCTAAACCTGAACCTGAATTGTTGACCAATTCAGGAGCATGCTCAGTTTCATACCACACAAGGTCGGGACGAGAGGTCAAGCCTAGAGGTATCCTTGACTTGTGAACTGTCAAAGGGTGTAGGCGGAATGCTGCACTAAAAAAAAAACTACATCGTTATTGAAACGTTGAGATGTTTTCAGTGCTAGTTAAATGCTGAGTTTACTTATATGTTTATGCTACTGAGAACATTATGCAGAAGAAAGGTTTAAAAGTAATGCACAACATTTTTCTTTTAAAAGAAAGGGGATGTAACATTTGCATAATGAATTATCATTGGCCCGCAGGCATCTGTAAGGACTACTATTGTTTGGAAGACCCAGGCTAGGGGTCCTAATGCCAGGCTTTTTCCAATGGTGCTGCTATGAGTAAGATCCGACCTAATGCTTAATAAAAGAATTAAAATGTAATACTCCGTTGTCCTGCAAGTTATTATTTTTGTACAAAGTGTGCAAAACAAGACATGGCTCAGTGTCAAATTTAGTTTTATAAAACTGTGAAGCACCTTGTGATGTTTTACTGCTTTAAAGATGCTATTTGTTGTGGTTGTTGCTGAGTGAGTTAAGAGCTACAGACCTCTATCTGAATAGGTGCTGCATAATGGTGCAACATCAATCATTGATCAGTGGAATCAGACTGATGTGTTTTTGTTGGGTGAGGTTATGAAGGCATATGGAGCAATGGTGGGTGAATGGAGTTGAGGCACAGATCAGCCAGGATCTCATTGAATGGCGGAGCACACCCGAGGGTCTGAATGGCCTCCTTCTGTTCCTATGTTCCTATAAGAGTTTTTGCAGGGGTGGACGCAGATGGAAATAAGGTCGGAATGTGGTAGGGGGTTACGGGGGATAAAATGAATGGTCAGAGATGGCCTTGTCAGTGATTGAGACCATGAAAGGAGTGAGGCCAGGAGAGACGGCAAAGGGCGTGATGGGTAGGGGTGTTTAAGGGGCAACAGGAGGGCAGTAAAATCAGAGGAGAAAAGACAAGGGGAGTTGAGCTGGAGATTGAAATGACCGAGGATGAGGAGTCACTGAGTGAAGAGGCTGAAGGAAGAAAGTAGAGAGGATATGTGGGTGAAAAATCTGGGGTGGCGGGCAATAGACAACAAGGATTTTAAAGGAGAGAAGAGTGGAACAAATGTCACAACGGGCCACTCTGATGTCACAACAGAGTGCTCTGATGTCGCAACGGACTGCTCTGATGTCACAACGGGCCGCTCTGATGTCACAACAGGCCGGGCACTGCTGACCCGGCTCCTCGTTGTGTCTTGTTGCCCCTATCAGGGAGAAGGCCGAGGAGCTGTGGCACTGAGTTTACTGAAAGTCTTGGGTCAGAACAACTTCCTGATGACATCATTAAGCAGCTTCAATCCCTGACACATGAAGATCCCAATTTGGGGCAATTCTGCTAGAAATGTCTGTCCAGCATTCTCATTACCATACCTTTTGTCACAAGTACTTTGAGTGTCTGTGATGCGGTGGGTTCTTTATCAGAACAAACAGCTGTTCAATCCAATATGGATGCCAAGGGTTGGGAATGTTGCCTTGTCCGTATGGTCTGTTTTTCAGGTCTGTATCTTCACCCCCAGCACCCACTTTAAACTGCCACAAAGAGCTGGCAGGACATATATGGGCTCATGACCCAGGGCCACATCACAACTGAGGGCTTATGTAACCTGGCCTCACAATGAAAACCATGACAACACAGAAACCCAGGGCTGGACAAAATACAGCAAAGTGCTACAAACTGTGCATTTCTGCATGAGATGAATGTTGTGACAGAGATAAAGGAGTCGATTTTCTGGCAGCTGTCGGGTGGCTTTTCATGCGGCCGGGGGCCTAAAATCGCCGAAAAAGCGGGTCATGACCCCCCCGCCTGATTCCCCGCCCCGTCCGACTTTCGGACTACCGTTTCTCTCCGACCCGCTTCAGTCCCGCCCGCCGCTGGCGGGACTGGCCATCGGAATAGTAATGATCAATTATCACCTTGTTTAAGCCGATTTTAGGGTGCCCTTGCGACTTTCAGGGGTTCCCCACGCAAAACACGCCTGTGGGGAACCCCGCTGATGAAACCTGGCGTGAAGCTTGCCGGCTTGCTAGCTGTCAGCTGCAGGTCAGGGAAAGCTGCGATTTAAAGGGACAGCATTTGTATGTTGAAGGACCTTGTTGTTGCAGGTTTGGGGCTACTTCTTCAAGGCTTGGGCACAGCTGTGGAAGGTTGGAGCCTCACACACTTCTCCAATGCGATCTCCTGGGAAGCCCCTCTCGCCACCCTCACTCAGCGCTTCCTCAGCGGAGGCATCTACGAGAAGCATGGGATGCCTTTTTTTCCTTCCCTTCTTGCCATTAGAGGATCTCCAGCAGCAGAGGCGGCAGCAGCAGAACCAGGAACAGCAGGATGAGCACCAGGAGCACCAGGCTGCTGCTCACTCACCTGAAGCTGCACAGGCCAGAAGGGGCCAGCGCTTGGAAGTGGCTTGAGAGCACCTTGCTGCGCTTTAGGGGGCCATGGGGACCTGTTTCTGCACTGGCAGTCCTACTCAGAAGGACTTCCATGAAGGTCTGGTTTCTCTGTTCAATAGATGGCCAACGCTGCTCAAGAGATGTCATTCTCTTATGAGCACTCACCATGTTTTCCGTACCCTGGCGAGTTATCTCCTCCATGGAGGTTACCAACCTTTCCATGGTGATGCGTTCCTGCGCCAATGACTCCACAAAGGCTCTGCTCATGGTCGCTATGGACTCCTCCATTCGCTCCACACTCGCAGCGACCCTGGAGACAAAACCTGCCAGAGACTCCTGCATCTGTGCATGGAGATCCATCACCTCTTCTCTTGCAGATGGACCCAGAGGCAGAGGGTCAACATGCAGCGCAGCTGAGCTGAGCTGGCAGAGTCCTGCGCCCTCCGATGAGGACTCTCCACTGCTGTCCCTGTCTCCAGAATCTGCTGAGGCTCACTTGTGAGCTGTGAAGAACCAGGTGACAACACTACTCTATGTCCCGAAGGTCCCCCCGAGGTGTGAGTGTCTGCGCTGGTGCTGGGTGCGCTTACTTCTGCTGATGCTGCGCCCTCAGAGGTTGGAGCTTCCTCTGAGGAGTCTGGCTGCACAGCCTCTTCCTCCTCCACAGTGGGGACGGGGGCTCTGGATGGTCCTGTGGGGGAGTAGAGGAAGGAGTTAGAGATGTGATGCCAAGGTTACATGCATATTCGAGTTGACATCTGCTGACACCTGCATCCATGCAGCCTTGGTCTCAGTGGGAGGCCTCTTCCTGCCTGACCTAGGGAAGAGGACCTCCCTGTGGGCCCTAACCCCATCCAATAATGCCTGCAGTGAAGCTTCGGCGAATTTGGAGGCAGCTCGGGGTCTGGCACTGGTCACAGCTGCTGCAGGCTCCTCTGCCATCCTGTATGGTTCGTTTGGAAGCCTTCAGAGGGTGCAATGCTTGCTATGGACCTTGAAAGCACCACGAATG
This sequence comes from Somniosus microcephalus, assembly GCF_052327205.1. Lineage (NCBI taxonomy): Eukaryota > Metazoa > Chordata > Chondrichthyes > Squaliformes > Somniosidae > Somniosus > Somniosus microcephalus. The sequence continues at coordinate 265,285,071 of NC_140987.1, forward strand.
ATGACATCATACTGTGGGGCTTTCTGCCACGAATTGGACAATTAGCAAGGCTGCCCACATGCTGGGAATTAATTGGCCACTTGAGGGAAAATTGCGTGGAGCTGGCTGACACATTTTTTTGTGTGTCAGAAACCCCACATTCGGGGAAACCCGACCATTTCCCACACAAGCCGAAAATCGGGGCCAAAGTGTCACGGGCTAAAATCACAAATGGACAACCTGCTTAACAAGGTCCACCAGCAGATTTGTGTTTTGCTGGAATCTAATGGTGATCTTGCTGTGAAGAGCCAGACTGAGATCCTTCGCTGTTTTAGAGTTTGGCCCCAGCTTGTGCAGACAAAATGGTGGAATTTCTCCTATCTCGGTTCGAGGACGCTGACCAACAAATGAGAGTAGGAACACTCACTGTACTGAAGCACCTTATCACATCGGTCTCATCGCACTTGGAGAGGAAGCAGGCTCAGATTGTGGCTGCAATAAAACCAGTCCTTCTAGACAAGAGCAGCAATCAGGAGAAGAAGTGAAGGGATAATTACAAGTCCTAGCCCTTTCGGGCTACCCCAGATCAGGCTTATTTCCCAGATGTTCACCTTCAACTTAAGTACAAAGAAGGTTCACTCGGTTAATCCCGGGGATGAGGGGGTGGACATATGAGGAGAGGTTGAGTAGATTGGGACTCTACTCATTGGAGTTAAGAAGAATGAGAGGCGATCTTATTGAAACATATAAGATTGTGAAGGGGCTTGATCAGGTGGATGTGGTGAGGATGTTCCCAATGATGGGTGAAACTAGACCTAGGGGGCATAATCTTAGAATAAGGGGCTGCTCTTTCAAAACTGAGATGAGGAGAAACTTCTTCACTCAGAGGGTAGTAGGTCTGTGGAATTTGCTGCCCCAGAAAGCTGTGGAAGCTACATCATTAAATAAATTTAAAACAGAAATAGACAGTTTCTTAGAAGTAAAGGGAATTAGGGGTTACGGGGAGCGGGCAGGAAATTGGACATGAATCTATGTTCGGAACGGTCATGGCCCTGTGGGTAACGGAGCAGGCCCAGGGGCCGTGTAGCCTGGTTCTGCTCCTACTTCTTGTGTTCTAATTATGTGTTAGATTTCAGGAGATGGTTCTATTCCTGTTCCTGGCTGGGGTGGAGATCACGTTTTACAGAAGGTAAGTACTGTAGAAAATATAGGGACAGTGATCTCCTGGACGTGTTTTGGTTGCCTAGATGGGTCGGAGAGGAATTTCCCAGATTTTTTTCTCCCAAATTGGCCATTGGGTTTTTTATCTGGTTTTTCACCTCTCCCAGGAGATCACATGGGTTCAGGAGGGATGTAGAGTGAAAGTAGATTTGAGGTTAGGATCAGATCAGCCATGATCTTATTGAATGGTGGAGCAGGCTCGAGGGGCCGATTGGCCTACTCCTGCTCCTATTTCTTATGTTCTTATGTTCTTATAGCTGAATTCCATAAGACACTTATATGGGTCTAAAGGTTCAGGCTATCTCTCCCTAAAGGAAAGGAATGACTGAAGATGTTATCATCCTCCAGATAGCACTTTTAATAAGTTTAGCTAGACTGTAACCTTCCGGATATTATGAGGGTCCGGAATACCCCCCAAAATTCTGCAACTCCTTACAAAAGAGTGTACATAAATTGGTTTGCGAGTTTATACAGGAATACTCTTTGAGACAATTCTAAAATTATATAGTTTTATTTAAGAGCCGACATTCAGTTAACAGCTGTTGAATCAGTCGCAACATTAACAATTCAAAATATAGATAGCTTACATGTCTTAATTCTCAGAGATCCTTATTCTCAAATCTTTACTTCGTTACATTTCTTACTTATTTCTAAATCCAAAACATCCACCAAAATCAATTACTTTGATTACCCAAGACTCAAAGTTAAAAACTTACAGATGGTGCCTGTAAAGTTGAGAAACGCTTGGCCCGTTCAGCGAGTTCTGACTTTCTGTTTGAAAAGCTCTTATTTTTATACCCTTTTTGCAGTGGTTTATTCTTTGAAGTTCTCTGCTGATGTCAGCTAATTGTCTTTATTGATACTGTCTTTTGAATGCTTTATATTCTTACTGTCAATTCAACTATTGCATGCATAATTATGTCTCTACCTTTTGGTGTTCCAAAAACTATCATAAGAACAATATGACAGCTATGGTTTCTGTTTGATGCCATTCTTACAAAATACTTTCATTCAATTCTTAATATTGGCTTTACTGGTTTTTAGCAGACGTTGGGCTGGATTATGATACTGGAGGCGTGTAGGAGGCGGGACTACAACTTTTGGGGTTGTAGTCCCGCCTCCATTGAGTTGCGGCCAACCCATGCGATTTTCACTTGATTGACCTTGTTGAGCCCGCCCAGCGGGCTCAGCAGGCCAATTAAGGGCCACCCGGCAACAGGTGACGTCACAGATTGACATTTCATCTGTCAAGAGCTTTTGACAGATGAAATATCAGCGTTTGACAGCTCTTTGAAGCTGTCAAACACTGACAATCTGTACACTAAGTTAATTCCTTCCTCTCAGGCTGATTTAGAGCTCCCTCCAGAACAGGAAGCTGAATGCTGGAACTTTTGACAGCTCTCGGCTATTCTGCTTTCTGTGCCGGTGAGATGAGAGACTCCTGAGACCTGAAGGAAGGAAGGCTGCAAAGGTAAGTAAAGGTAAGTAAAACTTATTTAAACACTTTACACACACCAAACACATTTACCTCTGCACTCATGCACACATCACTCACCTGAACACCGGACATCTTGAACCCTCCAAGCCCTTCAACCTGATGGTCCACCTCACTAACTTGGCGTGGTTTGGCGCCATCGGGAATCCCACACTTCAGGGATAAAAATAGGGATTAGGCTAAAAACTGCCTGTTAACTACCTGTTAACAGGCAGTTAATTGGCACTAATCCCCTTCCCGCCTCGGGGAGGTGGGTCCCAGCACTGGTTGGGTATCCACCTCCTTTGAAACTGGCATGGAGGCGGGTTGGGGGCGGGATGGGTTCGTGCCCCCCGATTTTGCAATTTTACCCCCCTCACGCCTCCAATCCCGCCTCAACGGCCCAATGAAAATCGAGCCCGTTGATTCTCCTCACTGCTCCAAGTTCAATACAAACACAATGTAATTGCTTGGTGTATATATTGAAGTCATATCTTCAAAGTGTTCTTGTTGGTATCATATTTACTATATGTATAAATTAAAGACACTTTGACCAGAGTGTTTCATGCATTTCTAGCTATCTCAATTGGTTGCATATTTAATCGTGTTTCCTGTCTTCCAAGTTTAACATAAAAACTATTTGACCAGCAGGTGTTTCTTTTACTTGATATCATCTTTTCAAAGGCACATGCCTCTTTTAATGTTTGTATTTCTGTTCAACGTGTTAGCTTATAACACCTTAAACTGGGTCTTCTCATTGTGTTATTCCCAAACTCCAGACCTTTCGGAAGCGCCAAACTGCTATTTCAATCGGGTAATTGTTTTAGTATGTTTAACTAATTCCCATTTCAAAGCTTGTTTGGTTTTTACAACTTTGTTAAACAACTGATCTTTATCTCAGAAGCCTGTTTTCTGCTTACAGCCTGTGTCTCCGAGGCTTTCCAGCCTTTTAAACCCAGTATATCATGTATTAATAATATCAGTATTCTGTTCATATTATGGTGTATCTTTCTGAAACATGGCTTACTCCCTCACAGAAGCCCAGGCAATATGTGTTATGGCCCAGCAAGGTTACCTTGAGCCAGAGGGAGGAAAGACAATGGTGCAATTCCTCATCCAACAGTGTGCTGTACCCATTGGTTCAGGGACCCTGGTACCACCCAATCATCAGCCAGACCCAGTAACAGATGAAGAATTAGTCACACTGTGTGAAAAAGTGATGTGTTTTGTCACAACTGCAGTGAAGATGGAGGATATCCTTTGGCAATCCTTACTGGAGTTTGTTACTATGACCCAGTACACAAAGGCTTTAACAATAATCTGCAGTTGTTCTGCACATATTGGGTGGAAAAAACTGTGAGCCAGTAGTGAAAGCTTTTCCCTTATTTACAATAAAGATACCAATCTCCCTAAAGCCCGGGCGCTGCTGACCCAACTCCTCATTGTGTCTTGTTGCTCGTATCAGGGAGAAGGCCGAGGAGCTGCGGCACTGAGTCTACTGAAAGTCCTGAGTCTCAATGTCCACTCAGAATCATTGAGCTGGTGGAAAGATGAGCTGGCCCCATTAGTTGACCATTTACTGGAAAATTCAGAAGAGGCTCTGTCCCAATCGGAATCGGATAATAAATTATTGGCGGTCTTGTGCCTAGCTTTAAATATGATTGATGACGAGGAATGGACATGTCAGCTCGCTGATGAAATATCAAAACAACTCAACACCAACCATCATTCCACACAAGAGAAGGGCTTTCTATATAAATCTCTTGTGTCAGTGCTCCGCCAGACCCGCACTAGGAACGTAAGGGAGGAGCTTCACCAAATGCTACTGAGTGTGCAGCACAGTGAGAGTGCGGAGCGAGAGGGAGCAGCCCTTGCCATTGATTTCTGTGCCATTGCACATTTTGATGACATGCTCAGTAGCCTGGAGGAGTTTGCTAACTCCCACAGATTTAGGGTCAAGGCTGATGAGGAATCGGATAAAGTCAAGAACACACTGGTTCTGTGCTATGGGAACATGGCAGTCTGCGCACCTGAGGAACAATCAAGAGCCACATTCTACCAGCTCTTACTCATTTAATTACAAGTAGGCAGGGGATAAAGGCTGAATCCAGGGATCTCACACTAATGCTCAGCCTAATACAGACTGTGACTCAGATAGCCAGATCCCTATATATAAATCGCTGGAGACGTCCCATCAACTTTATTAGAAACAGGATGCTGTTGACAAACATGCAGGATCTTATCAAGGCCGAGCCACCAGAGCTGCTGCAGAGCCCTATTCGACAGTTAGCCATGGATGCCTGCACGTATCTTGTGAAACTACACAGTGAATCAAACCAAGCTGACACCTGCCAATTGATTTAAACCTGTCTGACCAGTACTTTTGGCTTGGTACCTCCAGAACTGAACAATGACGAGGACACAAATAATAATGCAAAGGAGACGGCCACGCTTTATACCCAAACCACAGATTCTCTGCAAAATCTTCTGAAGCAACAAGTATTACTTCAGGACCTGTCCCCTCAAGGACTTGAGGCCATTTTCAAACATGTAGAAGCCTGGATCAGTTCAGCAAAAGACTATGAACGAGAGAGAGCCATGGAAATGACCTTGGAGCTTCTGAACCTTTACTGGAGGAAGCTCAATGTTAGTAATATAGTGCCTGGAAATAACACAGGGACTCTGATTGGGCGACTGATGCCGCGCTGTGCAGACCTATCGCTTCCCGTTCGACAGATGGCCCTGGATACTTTGTACATAATCCTGGCCATTCATTTGTCGTGTGAAGGCACCAATCTGGCTCAGCAAATGGAGCAGTTAGAGGGACTGAAAAGAGTCAGAGAACAGCTCGTTAACCTTGACAATTCAGTCCTCTTTAACTCATGCACTCAAATCACAGAGGTCATTTCCAAATGTTTGCCCTATGACCAGTTGGGCAACTTACTCTTCATGGTCTTCAAAGGAATGTCTGACCAACACACCACTGTTCCAATGCAGCTGCTGTTCTCATGCAAACCACAATTAAACTATGAGGCAGTGAACTTGGGGACCAGGTCTCGGAGATAATTGATGAGCTGAGACTTCAATTGCAATCAATTCCTTATGAGCAGGTGAAACGTTCAGTTCTGCGTAGTGTAGCCATTCTGGCCTCAAACAATACAGCAACAGTTGTGTCCTGTCTCCTCACCTACCCCGTCCCTTTGGACAATTACGTCAATGATGTGGCAATCACTGACTGAGGACACAGAATGTGCCATGAGAACAATGGGCTGGACACACTGAAAAAGCAGTTGTCCTTTGGAATGAGCAGACCCTGTCCCGGCAGTGAGAACACGTCAGAGTATTCAACCCTTGAATCCCTGGTTGCCGTCTGTGGGCTGCAACAGATGATCACTAAGCCCGAGTCGGTAAAGGCGGTGACTGCATTATTCCTGATGTGCCTCAATAATTCCGAGACTCGATGTTAGCGAAACAAAACAAGGCTTTTATTAACTTAGAAAGTAACACGTAAGAGAGAGAGGTATCTTCCTTCTGGAGACTGAGGCCAGACTGAGCTAGCTTACAAAAGGGGCCAGGTATGGGCGGAGCCCTACACACACAGCACATTCCAGCACATTCCAATAAACAATATAATGAGGACTGGGGGAAGGGAAATGACACTGGAACCGACCACAGTCACAGGCAGTGATGAATGGAATATTTCATCACATTCACCCCTTCTATAGATTTAGTCTGTTCGGGGGTTTGATAGTCCTCTGCGACCGACGTGGCTGTTGTGGTGCCGCGGGTGTCAGCTGGATGTCCCCGGTAGTCTCCTGGGTCTCTGCCGGGGGTGCCGCCAGGGTTGTTGAAGGGGTAGTTGGTGGGGGTGCCGTTGGTCGATGTTCTTCCGGGGGTGATGAAAGAGTAGTGGGTGGGTAAGAGTTGCTGTGATCGTTGTTGCTGCTATTGCCGTGGTTGTTGTCGATGCTGGCTGGGGCGACGTCTTTTATGGACACGGTGTCCTCCCTTCCGTCGGCGTGCCGGACATATGCGTATTGGGGGTTGGCGTGGAGTAGGTGTACTGGCTCCATGAGAGGGTCTGTCTTGTGGCCCCTCACATGCCTTCGCATGAGTACCGGACCTGGGGTGGAGAGCCATGACGGCATGGATACGCCTGAGGTGGATTTCCGGGGAAAGACAAACATTCGTTCATGAGGCGTGGCATTAGTGGCCGTACACAATAGCGACCGTATCGAATGGAGCACATCCGAGAGGACTTCCTGCCAGCGGGAGATAGGGAGGCCCTTGGTCCTTAGAGCTAGAGTGACTGCTTTCCATACTGTCCCGTTCTCTCGCTCCACTTGGCTGTTACCCCGGGGGTTGTAGCTGGTGGTACGGCTCGTGGCGATCCCCTTGGACAGCATGTACTGGCGTAGCTCTTCACTCATGAAGGACGCCCCCCTATCCGTATGGATGTAGCTCGGCATACCAAACAGGCAGAACAGGCTGTTGAGGCATTTAATGACCGTGGCGCTGGTCATGTCTGGGCAGGGGAAGGCGAATGGGAACCGGGAGTATTCGTCCACAATGTTCAGGAAGTAAACATTGCGGTCGACGGACGGGTGGGGGCCCTTGAAATCTAAGCTGAGCCGCTCAAAGGGCCGTGTAGCTTTGATTAAGTGGGCTCTATCTGGGCGGTAGAACCGAGGCTTGCACTCAGCGCAAGTGCGGCAGTTCCTGGTCAGAGACCGAACTTCCTCAATCGAGTAGGGTAAGTTACGGGACTTTATGAAGTGGAACAGCCGCGTGACCCCTGGGTGGCAGAGGTCGTTGTGGAGGGTCTGTAGCCGATCCCCGGTGGCACTGGCACACTTCCCTCGTGAGAGGGCGTCAGGGGATTCGTTAAGGGCCCCTGGCCGGTAAATGATGTCGTACTCGAAGGTGGAGAGCTCGATCCGCCACCTAAGAATCTTATCATTTTTAATCTTCCCCCTCTGTTTATTATTGAACATAAACGCTACCGACCGCTGGTCGGTAAGTAGGGTGAAGCGTTTGCCGGCTAGGTAGTGGCACCAGTGGCGCACTGCCTCCACGATGGCTTGGGCCTCCTTTTCCACGGAGGAGTGTCTGATCTCGGGCCCTTGGAGGGTCCTCGAGAAGAAAGCTACGGGCCGCCCCGCCTGGTTGAGGGTGGCCGCCAAGGCGAAGTCAGACGCATCACTTTCCACTTGAAATGGAGTGTTCTCGTCCACTGCCTGTAGCGTGGCCTGCTCAATATCCTGCTTAATGCTTTTGAAGGCGGCGTGGGCCTCAGCAGAGAGCGGAAAAGAGGATGCTTTCAAGAGGGGGCGGGCTTTGTCGGAGTAGTTGGGGACCCATTGGGAATAATAAGAAAATAACCCCAGGCACCTTTTCAGGGCTTTGGGAGTGTTGGGCAGGGGCAGCTCCCGTAGGGGGCGCAATCGGTCGGGGTCTGGTCCGATTTCACCATTCTCCACCACGCTGCCTAGTATGCAGAGGCGCGTGGTGTTGAAAACGCACTTGTCCTCGTTGTAGGTGAGGTTGAGTTTTTGTGCGGTTTCCAGGAACCTCTCGAGGTTCGAGTCGTGATCCTGCTGATTGTGGCTGCAGATGGTGACGTTGTCGAGGTAGGGGAAGGTTGCCTGCAAGTGGTGGTCATCGACAATGCGGTCCATCTCCCTCTGAAAAACCGAGACCCCATTCGTCACCCCACACTCTGAGGAATTGGTAGAGGCGTCCGTTCGCCTCGAAGGCGGTGTACGGGCGGTCCTCTGGTCTGATAGGGAGCTGGTGGTACGCTGACTTGAGGTCGATGGTGGAGAACACCCGGTATTGGGCGATTTGGTTCACCATTTCTGATATGCGGGGTAGCGGGTAGGCGTCTAGTTGGGTGTACCTGTTGACCGTTTGACTATAGTCGATCACCATCCGTTTCTTCTCGCTACCCCTTACCACTACCACTTGGGCGCACCACGGGCTGTTGCTGCGTTCAATAATGCGCTCTTTCAGGAGCCTGTCTACCTCGGTCGTGATAAACCGCCTGTCCTCCCAGCTGTACCTCCTGCTTTTGGTCGCTATTGGCCGGCAGTTAGGGGTAAGGTTCGCGAATAGCGAAGGCGGCTTTACCTTCAGGGTAGCCAGACCGCACACTGTGAGGGGCGGCTGGGACCCACCGTACTTGAGCGTGATGCTTTGGTGGTTGCACTGGAAATCCAGGCCCAAGATCACGCTCGCACATAGGTTCTTCATGATTAATACTTTAAAATTATCGTATACAGTTCCGTTAACGCCCAATTGTACCGTGCAGTAACCCAGAATGGTCGATGTCTGGGTTTTATCAGCCATAGAGATGGTACCCTGAGCAGGGACCACCTTTAGGGAGAGTTGCTGTGCCAGTTCAGGGTGGATAAAACTCTCCGTGCTTCCACTGTCAATTAAACATTTAACCCGGCACCCGTTTACCTCGATGTCCACCATTGATTTGGATAGCGGGTGCGGCCTGGTCTGGTCCACTGTAACCGATGCCACTGTAGGGCCCTGATCGATACAAGATGGCGTCCACGCTGTCTGCTCAGAAGATGGCGGACCCCACGAGGTCGGGCAAGATGGCGTCCAAGATGGCCGCTCCCACGGCGCACACGCGGCGGTGGCGGGTTTTCCGGCGGGGTTCCCTCTGCACACCTTCCCGAAGTGCCCCTTCTTACCGCACTTAAAGCAGGTGGTGCCTTTCGCCGGGCACAGGTTTCTGGTGTGCTTTGGCTGCCCGCAGAAGTAGCAGTTGGGTCCCCGACGCGTCGCGGCTGTCGTAGGGCTTCTGGGGGGAGAGCAGGGCCCCGACGGTGTCGGGCTGCCGGGCGGGGAAGATGCCTTCCAAGATGGCAGTGCCCTCGGTGCACACGTGGCGGCGTGGACGGCGCGGGCTGAAGAGTAGGCGTCCGAGTTTCTCTGGGCCACATCCAGGGATCGCGCGGTGGCCGCAGCCTGTTTCAGGTCCAACCCCGTTTTTTCCAGCAGTCTTTGCCGGATGTAAGTGGAGCTGAGGCCTGTGATAAAGGCATCGCGAACAAGCTCGTCAGTGTACACTGCAGCTTTTACATCTCGGCACTTGCAGTCTTTGCCAAGCATTTTCAGGGTGCTTAGGAACTCCTCCACCGATTCCCCAGGTCGCTGTGCGCGAGTAGCGAGCAGATGCCTAGCATACACTTCATTCATAGGCTGCTGGTAATGCGCCTTTAAGATGTCGCAGGCGGCCAGGTACGTATCGGCGTCTTGGATGAGGGGGTAAACCCGGTGGCTTACCCAATTCCGCAGAATTCCGAGTCTCATCCTCGCAGCGTCCGTAGCGTCTTTGACGGCTGCGGAATTGTCCAGGAAGAATTCCATACACTCAAACCAGTGTCCGAAGCGTGCTGATGCATCCGGAGCATGTTGATCCAAATCCAAACGTTCGGGTTTCAGGAGTTGATCCATAGTGTTGAAAAATAAGTTAATAAAATTGATGTGCCTCAATAATTCCGAGACTCGATGTTAGCGAAACAAAACAAGGCTTTTATTAACTTAGAAAGTAACACGTAAGAGAGAGAGGTAGCTTCCTTCTGGAGACTGAGGCCAGACTGAGCTAGCTTACAAAAGGGGCCAGGTATGGGTGCAGCCCTACACACACAGCACATTCCAGCACATTCCAATAAACAATACAATGAGGACTGGGGGAAGGGAAATGACACTGAAACCGACCACAGTCACAGGCAGTGATGAATGGAATATTTCATCACAATTCCCACAGTTATTCAGCACCCTGCTCATTCATTGCAGCTCTTCCATTCATGTTTCTCTGCTCAATAGCTTTGCTCCTGGTGATAAATTCAACCAGAGACAATTCTCAGTTGCGTTTGAAACACCTAAATGTAGAGATGTGTGTGTGAACTGTGTGAGGACACTAAAGGACCTGCTGGCTCGGACAAACAATACAGAAGTAGCTACTTACATGGTGGACAGTGGAGGATGGGACCAGATGAAGAACCTCCGCATATTTGACAAGGGGGTTGTCTTGCTGGCCAGAGCAATGGTGCAATTTGCCGGCATCAGCCTGCCTGGCATTGTGGAAGAGCTGGCAGCTCAGATCCATACCATCCAAGACTGTCAGGCAGTCACCGTGGCTTCCTTCTTTGGAGAGCTATTAAAATCTCCACTGGTTTCACAGCTGCAGCTCACAGGCACTCTGGTGAGCAAATTGCTAAGTTGTTTGTGTGATGCTTGTCCAGTTGCCCAGTTGCTGTGTGTCAGGGGCCTGGGCAACATTACAATTGGAGCCCATTACTGGTCTCATCAAGTGATGGGCACAATGCTGAGTCTGCTGGGGACCAAGGAGAAGCAAGAGGAAGTGCTAACATTTGAGGTGCTGTCGTGCCTCTCCAACATCACTAAATTGAGAGGGAGCACCATCCAACCCTTTGTAAAGAAAATCCTCACCAGCATTCAACCACTCTTTGATGTTGAGTGTGATCTAGTGTGGGCTGAAGCGATCAACATGTTGGGGAACTTGACCAAATGTGGATTCGGAGGTTCCAGTTACTTCTTCTACCAACTGATCCATTCCAACCTTGTGCGTTTGTTGCTGCACCTGGATGGAAAGAGTGAGGAGGTCACCAGGTCTTGCAGTTTAACACTGCAACTGGATGTCCCCCTCATTGGATCAGCCAAGGCTTCCTCATTAATCAAAAACTATCTAGGGGAGCCTAACGGGAACTACATGGATCTCCTAAGAGACCTTTCACGAAAATTGGTTGAAAATTTCCCCAACAGGATCACTTCCTACGCCATGGATTGCCAGCCCTTCCTCCACAACCCCCAGAAGCAGCTCCGAGCACATGCAGCGGCCTTTTCAACTTTACTTCCCCAGCAGTCAGAACGTGTCCGATCCGCCCGGAGGCTCACCTGGTGGAACAGCTGCCTAAGGAATTGCTGCTGTCACCGTCAGAATGAAGTTTAAACACACAGGCCCTGATCGTCCTCCACCTCCTCGTCTTTGCATCAAACTGATCAATTTTCCAACATAACTTGTAAATATGTAAATTCATGAATTGAAAATAAATATATCCTGTTATTGCAACTCTTGGTCGATCTTCAAACAGTGCAGGTTCTGTGGCTATGTGACTGGAAGAGTGTAAACATACTCACACACACACACCCTCACCCTCACACACACCCTCATCACACACACACTCTTTCACACACACACCCTCAAACACACACTCACCCTCACACACACACCCTCACACACACACCCTCACACACACACCCTCACACACACACTCCCTCACACACTCACCCTCACACACACACCCTCACACACACACCCTCACACACACACCCTCACACACACACCCTCAAACACACACTCACACACACCCTCAAACATACCCTCACACACACACTCACACACTCCCTCACACACACCGTCACACAAACACTCCCTCACACACCCTCACACGCACCCTCACACTCCCTCACCCTCACACACACACCCTCAAAGGCACCCTCACACACACACGCCCTCTCACACACACACCCTCACACACACCCTCTCACACACACAGACATCCTCACACACACTTCCTCCCTCACACACACACACACCCTCACAGGCACACTCCCTCACATACACACTCACACAAACACTCCCTCACACACCCTCACACTCACACATACTCACCCTCACAGACACCCTCAAACACACACTCACACACACCCTCAAACACACACCTTCACACACACACTCCCTCACACACACACCCTCAAACACACCCTTACACACACTCCCTCCCTCACACACACTCCCTCACTCACACACACTCACACCCACACCCTCACTCACACACCCTCACCCTCACACTCGTATTGGAACCGCTCTTAGCAAAATCACAAATGACATCCTATGTGACGGTGACAAAGGTAAACTATCCCTCCTCATCCATCTTGACCTGTCAGCAGCCTTTGACACGATTGACCATTCCATCCTCCTCCAACGCCTCTCTGCTGTTTTCCAGCTGGATGGGACTGCACTCGACTGGTTCCATTCGGATCTATCTAATCGTAGCCAGAGAATAACCTGCAATGGCTTCTCTTCCCAATCCTGGATCATTACCTCTGGTGTCCCCCAGGGATCTATCCTGGGCCCCTCCTATTTCCCATCTACATGCTGCCCCTCGGCCACATCATCTGAAAACACAGCGTCAGTTTCCACATGTACGCTGATGACACCCAGCTCTACCTCACCAACACTTCTCTCCACCCTCCACTGGCTTTAAATTGTCAGACCACTTATATGATGAGCAGAAATTTCCTCCAACTAAATATTGAGAAGACCGAAGCCATTGAACTGAATTTTCCGGGGGGGGTCAGTGGGCACGATCAGTGGCGGGTCGGGTGGGAAATTGTTTTTTTCCCCAGTGGGTCGGGACCCCGTTGTGAATCCACCACCACGCGCCTTTCCCCGATGTCGGGTCTGTCAGCGCTGAGCAGACTCGACACGCAGCGGCGAGTTCACAGCGGAGGACCCAATTCAAGTAATTAGTGGCTTGTTTAGAGCCACTTAAGAATGAATTTCAGCTCACTTTCTGCATTTGACAGCTTGCCCGCGGGGTCCACGCTGGTCGTGGACCACGTCTGTCAAGCTGAGGTGGGAGTTCAGTGGACATTGAATCATCTGTTGAGTTGACAGCTTCAAATGTACAGTAAAAGCGCCCACCTTACAGAGATATCTTCCCTCAGCCACAAACTCTTCCTCACTGCATTTCCACAACAGATTCAACATGCTGCAAGTGTTTCCATCCAGTCTGCCCTCATTACCAATGTTCCTCTAATTTTTATTTGTACTGAGTGCACCACAAACTCCTCTGGGCGACTTTTTTGTCCCTGGGCAAATTTTACAACAACAACAACTTTCATTCACCTGAGCCAAATGGACAGCCAAGGGATGGAGTCCGGGATTGTTTAAAGCGTGTCCTAGCAACCGTGTGCACCCTGAGTAAGCTTGTGAGTGCTCGGGAAGGATTCAAAGACATTGACAGACATTACTGCACGCTGCCGCTCTGCCTTGATGCCACTGCCCCTCGAGTCTTTGATTCAATTCTCTCTGGACTACGCCACAAAGCAACCTATTGAATCACAGAAAATAGAACAGCATAGAAGGAGGCCAATCGGCCCATCGAGTCTGCACCTGCTCTCTCTCGCAGAGCAATCCAGTTTGTCCCACTCCCCCGCTTTTTCCCCATATCCCTGCAATTTTTCCCCCTTCAAGTATTTATCCAATTCCCTTTTTAATTCCCTCAAGCAGTGCATTCAAAATCCTAACCACTCGTTGTGTAATAAAGTTTTTCCTCCTGTTGCCTCTGGTTCTTTTGCCAATCGCCTTAAACCTGTGGCCTCTGATTATTGAGCCTTCAGCCATTGGAAATAGTTTCTCTTTATTTACTCTATCTGAACCCGTCATGATTTGAAACACCTCGATCAAATCTCCTCTTAGCCTTCTCTGCCCTAGCTTCTCCAGTCTATCCACTTATTGGCCCAGAAATTCGGGTCTCCACGGGTGAGTACACATGGGGTACTCACCCGTAGGCCCAATGGAAGTGCCAGTTTCCTGCATGCACTGTGCATGCGTGGGAAACCAGCACTTCCGTTCCCCTGAAAGAAGGGGTTCAGAGTTCGAACGCGTGCACGGGAGAGGCTGTGCGTGCGCATCGAACTTCATTTTTTTTTGCAGGTTTTCCCGGGAGGGTAAGTCTGCAGAAGTTACACATTTAAAAAGTAGGCGTAAGGCCTGCTTTTTACAAGGTAAGTGGTGAATTAATTAAAATTAAAACAGTTTTTCCACAGGTTTATTATTTTTAAATACTTTAAAGCAAGGTAAGTTTATTTTTAGCCCCGTTAGAAAATAAAATTACTTTTTTCAAAAATTTAAATTATTGTTTAAAATAGTTATTTCATGTAATTTATAGTTTATTTAAAAAATGTGATGTTTTTTAAAAATGTATTTGAAGATTTAGTGATGTTTTGGGGCCGTAGTATTTATAAGTTTTGACAGCTCTTACTGTCAAACTTATGAATGGGCATTCCCTGCTCCGATTGGCTCCCTATGGCCCACGTGATCCCAGGGGATGCATCAAACTAACTGCGCCCCTGGGATACGCAAGCACTGCGCACCGACAGCTGGACCAGGCCCCGGATCGGAATTCCACGGGGGCACACAGCTCAACGGCCGGCATGCAAGGTAAGTGCAGGTCGGGGGCTTGCACCCGCGGGAAGCCCCTGACCCAAATTTCTGGGCCATTATTCTGCATTCTTAAATATAATATTTGTCAATAGACCTGTCAATGCCCTGTTCATTTTTCTCCTTTAATGCGTAATGTTCACTCACTCTTTTTAGTTTTGTTGAGCAGAAAGTCCCTTTCAGTCCAGCTGGCCAGCCCTGAAGTTACAAAAATACAATCCTGTCCTGTTAAGATGATTCAAGCCTCAGGATTTCTAACGAGTGATTTTTGGTCAGGGTGGGGAGGGAGGAGAAGCTGCATGGAGTGATCCCAAAGACTGGGGATGGAAAACCATGCCAGAGGGTGTCTTGTTTTGCACAGTTTGTACAAAAATAATAACTTGCAGAAGTATTACAGTTTAACTCTTTATTGAAGCATTAGGTCTGAAATTACTCATAACAGTACAGTGGGGAAAAGATGGCGTTAGGACCCCTAGCCTGGATCTTCAAAACAATAGCAGTCCTTATAGATGCCTGCAGGCCAATGACAACTCAGCAAGTGATCACATGTGAATATAATAGATATTCCTTACAGATGCCTGCGGGCCAATGATAATTCAATATGCAAATGTTACAAGGGGGGCGGGGGGTGCTTCCTGACAGGGGAAGAAAGTATTAGAAAGGTGGAGGGTATTGTTCTCAATAAGGATTTGGGATATGTGACCTTCAGACTGTTTGCCACAAGGTCCTAAGGTAGAGAGGCTCTGCTGGAAATTACATCCCAAAATGAGCACAGAAGCTCAAATTCAAGTAACAAACCCAGCACAAGATGTCAGAAAGACCCACACCCAAAATGAAGAGCTTCACTTGATTATCTACCCGAGACCATCAGCCCTCAAAACCCTTGCCCATAATTAGAGGCAAAATCTCAACTTCAATGTTACAAACACAAACTTTAGCAAGTCTGTTTTATGGAGGGAGCACTTAAAATATGAAGCCGATAGAACTTGAGAGAGAGAGAGAGAGGGGGAAGAGAGAGGGCAGAGAGAGGGAGAGAGAGACAGGGTAACAAAAAGAATTCGACCCAACACAATCGCCGCTAAGCAAAAGGAAAAATATCTGACATATTGGACAGAAACAACAAAAACCCAAAGCAAACTCAATTGCTACTTGGCCCTAAACAGACAATACAACATAGCTGATTACCTGACCATGGTAAAGGATAACAAACTGAGAAGAACCTTGACAAGGTACAGACTTAGCGAACATAGCCTAGCGATCGAAAAAGGCAGACACAGGCAGACCAGGCTGCCAAGAGAGGACAGGATATGCTCTCACTGCAGTCAGGGAGTAGTGGAGACAGAGATGCGCTTCCTCACAGCCTGTGAAAAATATCAGGGCATCAGGGAGAATTTCTACCAAAAATTCTCACAAATATGCCCTGAATTCAGAAATCTGAATGACAACCAAAAACTCCCATACCTACTGGGAGAGGAGAGAAGCTGTGTAACACTGGCGGCACACTATGTTACAGCTTGCCATGAACAGAGGGACAACCAGTAAACTAAGAAAAGAGTATATATAAAAAATGCGAATGTATATTTATACACTCAGGGATATACCTGTTTATACAATGTATGAATAGAACTGCGTTTATGTGTTCAACCATAAATGTATTTTGATGCTTTGGCAACATAAGATGTACCTTATCATGCCAATAAAGCGATTTGAATTTGAATTTGAATTGAGAGAGAGAGTGAGAGAGAGAGGGCAGAGAGAGGGAGAGAGAGAGAGTGAGAGAGAGAGGGCAGAGAGAGGGAGAGAGAGAGGGCAGAGAGAGGGAGAGAGAGAGAGAGCGAGAGGGCAGAGAGAGGGAGAGAGAGGGAAAAGAGAAAGGTAGAGGGAAGAGAGAGACGGGGAAGGGAGAGAGGGGGAGAGAGAGAGATAGGAGAGAGAGATAGGGAAGAGAGAGGGCAGAGAGAGAGAGAGAGGGAAAGAGAGAGAGAGAGGGGAGAGAGAGAGAGAGAGGGGAGAGAGAGAGAGAGGGGAGAGAGCAAGAGACAAGGGAGAGAGAGAGAGATAGGGAGAGAGAGAGTGAGAGGGAACGAGAGATAGAGAGAAAGAGGGGGAGAAAGGTGAGAGAGAGAGAGAAAGGGAGAGGGAGAAGGAAGTGAGAGAGAGAGAGAGCAAGAGAAGTGAGAGGGAGGGCGAGAGAGAGAGAGAGAGACAGGTGTCAACAGAGATCACCACGCTGCCTGTTCATCTCTTCCAATCCACACACAGCATTCCTACCCTGCCATTGACTCAGGCACTGCTCACCTCCTCCAATGCACACACACTGACTCCTACCCAGCGATTGGCACAGAGCCTGCTCACCTCCTCCAATCCAAACATAATGACTCCTGCTTGGCCATTGGCCCATATCCTGCTCTACTACTCCAATCCACTCACACTGACTCCTAGCCTGCCATTGGCCCAGAGCCTACTTACCTCCTCCAATCCACACTCAGCACTCCTACACTGCCATTGGCCCAGAGCCTGCTAACCTCCTCCAATCCACACACACTGGCTCCTACACTGCCATTGGCCCAGAGCCTGCTCACCTCCTCCAATCCACAAACACTAACTACTACCCGGCCATTGGCCCAGAGCCAGCTCACCTCCTCCAATCCACACACACTGACTCCTACCCGGCCATTGGCCCAGAGCCTGCTCTCCTCCTCCAATCTACACTCAGCACTCCTAAACTGCCATTGTCCCAGAGCCTGCTCACCTCCTCCAATCCACACACATCAATCCTACCCTGCTATTGGTACAGGGCCTGCTCACTTCCTCCATTCACACATATTGATTCCTACACTGCCATTGGCCCAGAGCCTGCTCACCATCTCCAATCCACACACACTGACTCCTACCCGACCACTGGAACAGAGCTTGCTCCCCTCCACCAAACCACACACTGACTCCTATCCTGCTATTGGTACAGCGCTTGCTCACTTCTGTAAGATTATAAAACTGCAATAAAACCACTGCTACCTTGTGGAGATTGAAGTTCAGAATGAATTGTGAAATGGTTCAAAATGTAGGAGGTCAGCATGTGTTCTTTGTTTGTGAAGACACAAAATGGCAGAAGTCAGCAGAGCGTCCTTTGCCTGGTGGTCAGCATGGTCCTTTGTTTGTAAGACCGCATGGACAGGAAGGAGACGCTGAGTGAAAAGGAAGTCCCGCCCCCACACACCTCACAGGAACGTGAACGTGTCATGCGGAAGAAACTCCAATCAGGGAAGATTTGGAGTGAAACTGACCTATCAGAAGGAGGCAGACAGTGATATGAGTGGGGCCTGCAGAAAGGCCCTAAAAATGTAGTGACCCAAAGGGGGGAAATTCAGAACACAAAAAGAAAGAAGACAGAACGGAAGAACAGATGAACAACGAAAGCTGGCCAATCTATGTTTCGACTTACGACTTTTCCCGGACCGATCACCAAGAGATAAACGAGTATGTATAAAAGTCGGACATAGTGCTTAGATATTGATAAAGGGTACTTTTATATATGGTTGACTTGGGATATAAATCGCCTGGAGGTAGCATTTAAGTTGCTGGGGAGTACATAGAAACATAGAAACATAGAAGAGAGGAGCAAGAGTAGCCCATTCGGCCCCTCGAGACTGTTTCACCATTTAATAAGATCATGGCTGATCATCCAAATTCAGTACCCTGTCCCTGCTTTCTCCCCATATCCCTTGATCCCTTTAGCCTTAAGAAATATATCTAACTCTTTCTTGAATATATTTAATGAATTGGCCTCAACTGCCTTCTGTGGTAGAAAATTCCACAGGTTCACCAGTCTCTGGGTGAATAAATTCCTCCTCATCTCAGTCCTAAATGGCTTACCCCTTATCTTTAGACTGTGATCCCTGGTTCTGGACTCCCCCGCCATCGGGAACATCCTTCCTGCATCTAGTCTGTCTAGTCCTGTTAGAATTTTATAAGTTTCAATGAGATCCCCTCTCATTCTTCTAAAATCTAGTGAATACAAGCCCAATCAACCCAATCTCTCTTCATACGTCATTCCTGCCATCCCAGGTATCAGTCTGGTGAATCTTCGCTGCACTCCCTCCATGGCAAGAACATCCTTCCTCAGATAAGGCGACCAAAACTGCACACAATACTCAAGGTGTGGTCTCACCAAGGCCCTGTACAACAGCAGCAAGACATCCTTGCTCCTGTACTCGAATCCTCTTACTATGAAGGCCAACATACCATTTGCCTTCTTAACTGCCTGCTGCACCTGCATGCTTACCTTCAGCGACTGGTGCGCAAGTACACCCAGGTCTCGTTGCACTTCCCCTTTTCCCAATCTATTGCTGTTCAGATAATAATCTGCCTTCCTGTTTTTGCCACCAAAGTGGAAAACCTCGCAGTTATCCACATTATACTGCATCTGCCATGCTTCTGCCCAATCAGTCAACCTGTCCAAATCATACTGGAGTTTCTCTGCATCCTCCTCACAGCACACACACCCACCAAGCTTTGTCTTGTCTGCAAACTTGGAGATATTACATCTAGTTCCCTCGTGTAGGTCATTAATATATATTGTGAATAACTGGGGTCCAAGCACTGATCCCTGTGGTACCCTACTAGTCACTGCCTGCCACTCGGAAAAAGACCCATTTATTCCAACTCTTTGCTTCCTGTCTGCCAACCAGTTCTCTATCCAAGTCAGTACCTTACCTCCAATCCCATGTGCTTTGACTTTGCACGCCAGTCTCTTATGCGGGACCTTATCGAAAGCCTTCTGAAAGTCCAAATACACCACATCCACTAGTTCTCCCTTATCTATTCTACCAGTTACATCCTCAAAAAATTCCAGTAGATTAGTGAAGCATGATTTACCTTTTGTAAATCCATGTTGACTTTGTCCGATCCTGTCACTGTTTTCCAAGTGCTCTGCTATTACATCTTTTATAATGGACTCTAGCATTTTCCCCACGACCGATGTCAGGCTTACCGGTCTATATTTTCCTGTTTTCTCTCTACCACCTTTTTTGAATAGTGGGGTAACATTAGCTACCCTCCAATCCATGGCAATTGTTCCAGAGTCTATAGAATTTTGGAAGATGACCAGCAATGCATCTAATATTTCTAGGGCCACTTCCTTAAGTACTCTGGGATGTAGATTATCAGGCCCTGGGGATTTATCGGCCTTCAATCCCATCAATTTCTCTAACACTATTTCCCTACAAATACTGATTTCATTCAGTTCCTCCCTCTCAATAGACCCTATGTTCCCCAACATCTCTGGGAGGTTATTTGTGTTCTCCTTTGTGAAGACAGAACCAAAGTATGCATTTAATTGGTTGGCCATTTCTTTGTTCCCCATTATATATACCCCTGATTCTGACTGCAAGGGGCCTACGCTTGACTTCACCAATCTTTTTCTCTTCACATATCTATGGAAGCTTTTACAGTCAGTTTTTATGTTCCCTGAAAGCTTACTCTCATACTCTATTTTCCCCCTCTTAGTTAATCCCTTTGTCCTCCTTTGCTGAATCCTAAACTGCTCTCAATCCTCAGGTTTGCTGCTTTTTCTGGCCAATTTATATGTCCTCTCCTTAGATCTTATGCTATCCCTAATTTCCCTTGTTAGCCACGGTTGAGTCACCTTTTTTGTTTTATTTTTATGCCAAACAGGGATGAAGAAATTCTGTAGTTCATCCATGCGATCTTTAAATGTTTGCCATTGCCTATCCACCGTCAACCCTTTAAGTAACATTCCCCAATCCATCCTAGCCAACTCGTGCCTCATACCACCGTAGTTTCCTTTATTTAAATTCAGGACCTAGTCTCTGAGTCAAATACTTCACTCTCCATCTTAATGAAGAATTCTTATATGTACGGGTAAATTGGGTGCATATGGATTGCAATGTACTCTTGAATTTTTGAACTGTAGTGTGAATAAAGACCAATTTTATTGATCGCATACTTGTCTGCCATTTTTATGTTTATTCGTAATTCTCAAGGTCCAAACAGTAGTAAGAGAAAGGCTTACATAATTGGTGACCACGAAGGGCCTTTGAGGGGAAAAAGTTTTTTTTAATAACAATGCCAGATAAGAAAGTGAAAAATATAATACAGGAAACTTTCGATTAACCGGCCACTAAATAACCGGAAATGTCGGTTAACCGGCAAAATTCAGGAGTCGGTTCAGATAACTTTTTTTACCTTTAGTTACTTTTTTTACTCATTTCTGGCTGTGCAAGCGTCTAACTGAAGCTGTTGCTAAGCTACAGAGATGCTTGCAAGCTGTGCTGATTGTTTTGAAGCTGTTGCTAAGCAACAGGGTTTGTTGCCAGATACGGAGCTCAGAAGCTCTGTATGTTTTAACTATAGCTCTCGATTCTCCGGCAATGTTGATAGACCGGCACCAGCTCGGTCCCGTCAATGCTGGATACCAGAAAGTTTCCTGTAATGGAATATTCAATAGAGATAAACCATGAGTTAGAGATTTTGTGCAGAATGATGACACTACAATAAGCAAAGGAATGGACGGAAGGCCCATTAGCAAAGAGGCCATGGTATATAGTGATATGGCTGTTAGCCTATCAAAGACAATTAGTTCAAAATAAGAAAGTGATAGATGAACAATCCAGAGAGATTGAGCAACTGAAACGAAGGGCAAGCGAAATGGGAAGTGATCGTGGACCACAAGTCAAGAGAGTTAGAGGAACTAAAAGAACAGCGACAAGCTGAGAAAGTGAAAGGGGAATACTTGCAGTCTCAGGTGACGGAGTGTTCACGAAGAGCTGATAAATGGCAGAAAGAAAGCCATGGTGTGGAGATGCCGGAGTTGGACTGGGGTGGACAAATGTAAGAAATCACACAACACCAGGTTATAGTCCAACAGCTTTATTTGAAATCACAAGCTTTCGGAGCGCTGCTCCTTCTTCAGGTGAAGTGGAGAAATGCATAAAGACACAGCTTATATAGTCAGAGAATCATGTCAGATGTTTACAGGTAACCTTTCCAACTGCCATTTATCGCACCTCGGCAGAGAGATAATCACAGCAGTCAAAGGTGTGAATGGTGTCCAAACAGGTCAGTCAGGGAAACATTACATCAAAGAACAATGAGGTGGGGTCACAAGGGGTCAAATATTGCAGATGCTGGGGTCTGTATGAAAAACATTGCAGATGCTGGGGTCTGTTTTTCATACAGACCCCAGCATCTGCAATATTTGACCCCTTGTGACCCCACCTCATTGTTCTTTGATGTAATGTTTCCCTGACTGACCTATTTGGACACCATTCACACCTTTGACTGCTGTGATTATCTCTCTGCCGAGGTGCGATAAATGGCAGTTGGAAAGGTTACCTGTAAACATCTGACATGATTCTCTGACTATATAAGCTGTGTCTTTATGCATTTCTCCACTTCACCTGAAGAAGGAGCAGCGCTCCGAAAGCTTGTGATTTCAAATAAAGCTGTTGGACTATAACCTGGTGTTGTGTGATTTCTTACAGAAAGAAAGCCATAAGCAACAGCGGCAGGCAGCCTCGGTTGAGGAAGAGTTAAGCAATGGAAAAACAGTATTTAAGGTGTTGCGGCAACAAAAAGAGGGAAAAGCTGATCACACTAAATGCTGAAAGGAAATTGAGTGATTGAAAGCTCAGCTATCAGTAGAGAAGGGGATAATATGCTTAACGACCCCAGAGGAAGAGGATATAGAGGGGGAAGTAGAGGGGGAAGGAAAGTGGTCTGATGAAGGACCACAATACGGGGAATTGAGAATTCTGCCGGAAGTACCGGAACCCCCGGTCCCACCGCCGATGAATCCTATGAGGCAGAAGAAATTTGGTTTCCCTGTCGGAGGACAGAACAGAGGGGTGTTAGAAAGTGATAATACCATACCGTATAACATGACACCATTGAAATAAATGGTGGATGATTTAGGGAAACTAGAAATGGGAAGTGAACCCCAAGGACATTTCATTGCAGTCGAACAAAGGGCAGCTGTAAGTGAAATGGATGAAGATGGAAAAATGAAGTTAACCCCACAAGAAAAGGGACTGAGACAGAATAAGGTGCTGAGGCAATTTAAGAGAAGGAAAAAAAGGGGACAATTAAAGTTTTACCAACACGAAGCTACTAGTTTCTGTCCAAAACAAGTAAAACACAGGCTTTGTTGAGTGAAAAGAACCTTAAAAGAATGCTGGAATCTCAGTTTGTGTAAAAGTGTGGAAGTTTTCTGTTTCTTGAAAGAAAGTGTCTGGTGTGTTTGTTTTAGCTCCACCCACTTTTCTGTACTGAGCGCTAGAAGCTGTTTAACTCTTTGTAGTCTTGTCTTGAATGATGACCAAGCATGTGCTGTTTTAAGTTTGTTAATTGATTTCAATTCAAGTTTGTTAATTCGATAGCAAAATACTGCGGATGCTGAAATCCGAAATAACAACAGAAGACGCTGGAAAAACTCAGCAGGCCAGGCAACATCCGTGGAGAGAGAAACAGAGTCAACGTTTCAGGTCAAAACCCTTCTTCAGAACTGAGAAAAAAAGGCAGGAAATGAAACAGATTAAAAGGCAGTTTGGGGGCTGGGAAATGGGGGAGGGGCTGAAAGAAGAGACATTAAGAGATATTCAAGGTGAGACAAGATGGTAATAGGACAGGTAAAGAAACAAACAATGGCTCTAAATGGAGCTGGCAGAGTGAAAGACAGCTTCCATGTGTGAGAGAGAAAAAAAAGGAAAAGGCACAAAACAAAAGTGTGGATAAAAAATGTGAAAATATAATAGGGGCCGAGGTTATGATCTGAAATTGTTGAACTCGATATTGAGTCCAGAAGGCTGTAAAGTGCCTAATCGGAAGATGAGGTGCTGTTCCTCGAGCTTACACTGAGCTTCCGTGGAACAATGCAAGAGGCCGCAGACGGTGAGGTCTGAGTAGGAATGGAATGGTGAATTGAAATGACAGGCGACCAGAAGCTCGGGGTCACCCTTACGGACGGAACGGAGGTGTTCTGCAAAGCGGTCACCCAATCTACGTTTGGTCTCCCCAGTGTAGAGGAGACCACATCGTGAGCAGTGAATACAGTATACTAGATTGCAAGAAGTACAAGGAAATCGCTGTTTCACCTGGAAGGTGTGTTTGGGGCCCTGGACAGTGGGAAGGGGGGAGGTATATGGGCAGGTGTTCCATCTCCTGCGCTTGCACGGGAAGGTGCCGGGCGAAGGGGAAGGGGTGCTGGGGGCGATAGAGGAGTGGACTTGAGTGTCTCAGAGGGAGCAGACCCTACGGAATGCTGAAAGGGGAGGGGAGGGGAAGATGGGTTTGGTGGTGGGATCACATTGGAGGTGGCGGAAATGGCGGAAATGGCGGAGGATGATCTGTTGAATGTGGAGACTGGTGGGGTGAAAGGTGAGGACAAGGGGAACCCTATCGTGGGGCAGGGGTGAGGGCAGAAGTGCGGGAGATAGAACGGACCCGGTCGAGGGCCGTGTCAACCACGGTAGAGGGGAATCCTTGGTTGAGGAAAAAGGAAGACATGTCGGAAGCACTGGTGTGGAAGGTGGCATCGTCGGAGCAGATGCGGCGGAGACAGAGAATTTGGGAGAGTGGAATAGAATCCTTACAGGAGGCGGGGTGGGAGGAAGTGTAGTCCAGGTAGCTGTGGGAATCAGTGGGCTTGTAGTGAATGTTGGTCAATAACCTATCCCTAGAGATGGAGATGGAGAAGTCGAGGAAGGGAAGGGAAGAGTCGGAGATGGACCATGTGAAGGTGAGGGAAGGGTGGAAATTGGAGGCAAAATGAATGAAATTGTCTAGTTCAGGGCGAGAGCAGGAAACGGCACCGATGCAGTCATCAATGTACCAGAAAAAGAGGTGAGGGAGGGGACCCGAGTAGGACTGGAACAAAGAGTGTTCCACTTATCCCACGAAAAGGCAGGCATAGCTAGGACCCATAGCAACACCTTTAATTTGGAGGAAATGAGTGGAGTCAAAGGAGAAGTTGTTCAATGTGAGAACAAGTTCAGCCAGGCGGAGGAGGGTGGTGGTGGATGGGGACTGGTTGGGCCTCTGTTCAAGGAAGAAGCGGAGCGCCCTCAGGCCATCCTGGTGGCAGATGGAGGTGTAGAGGGATTGTACGTCCATGGTGAAAAGGAGGCGGTTGGGGCCAGGAAACTGGAAACTGTTAAAGTGGCGGAGGGCGGCAGAAGAGTCGCGGATGTAGGTGGGAAGAGACTGGACAAGGGGAGAAAAGATAGAGTCGAGATAGGAAGAGATAAGTTCCGTGGGGCAAGAACAGTTTGTTAATTGTTTTACAAAAGATAAGCTTCAGCATTGAAGTTAATGTGCCTGGAAGAAAATGAATTCGAACGTTTACAAAGCATGTGTGAATGTTTCTTTGTTAGTGTGACTTCTTCCTTTGTTTTTCAAGTGATACTGCTTAGCTTTAAAATATTGGTTTGAATTGAATTGGAGTTATTGAGGTTAATTAACCTGTTAAAACCAGACTTTTATTGTGGCCATGGTGAAATTCTGGTTGGTGTAAATTTGTGTGAAATCCTCTAGTTCCGGATATGAGGCAAACACATCAACAATTTTTGAAATTTTTGACCAATTACAAGTATGGGTGACCAGGAAAAAAAAAGGAAATGCTATTGTGTGGAGTTGCTTCACAGAATGTTTAGGATGTCTGATGTTTTTACGTGCTGAAGTGAATTGGTCAGGATCTTAACAAAGATTTTAAAGGTACAAAGACTTTGCAAAAAGTAAAGATTTACTTGAAAGCTGTGAGAAGTTGTGTGACCAAACCTGACAGTGATTGATGTCTGTGTTTGTCTTCTTTTGAAATGCAAAAGAATGATGTTAACTCTGTTCACAAGCAGCTGTGAACTGTTTTAACTCCACAACCAGCTGTGGGTTTTGTAAACATTTTGGGCATTGTTAAATTTTTAAGTTTTTTAATTTGAGTAGATGTTTCCTCACGTTGAGAGTCGGAAATTGATGAATTAACCCATTTGGCTGTTAGAAAAGCAGCAATGGATTGTCTGTTTTTTCTTTTAAGCAGGGGGCCAGATGAGTGTTAATGGTGCAAGATTACCAGGTGGGTAGAAGTCATCCCGTGCAATTCAGCCACAGCCTCATGGACAGCCAAGACCCTAGTTCGGGGGGTATTCTCCAGATGGGGATGTCCTCCGGCATAGGGCCAGTCTAGGGAAGTCATTCTACAGGTCAGGTAATGCAAGCCACTCTGAAATTGCTAGGAATTGAAGGGAAATGGCATGTGACCCACAACCCACAATCATTGGGGATGGTGGAAAGAATGAACCGTACGTTGAAGTCGGCCCTGCGAAAGGAATTAAACGAACAGCACAGTAAGTGGAATAAGGTACTTTCTCTAATCCTTATGGAGATACGTAGTAACAGATCCAAAGGAGCAGGTCACTCCCCTCATGAATTGATAATGGGGAGACCCATGCGAACCCCCACACACCTGTTGGTCCCCACTCTGACTGATAAACAAATTAAGGAGGTAACTCAGGACAAATTGCTGAGTGACCTGTGGTGAACTTTAAAGGAATTGAACTTGGGGGCCGCCCACAACACTGGGAACAACATCGGCAACCTCAGGGGGAGGTGGGAGCAAACCAAAAAGGAAATGATGTTGAGTATGTGCATATTAACTGTGTTATGTGTTACAGAAGCTCCAGGATGGGAAACTCCTATATGTATTGAGTGCTTTGATGCTTGCAGTGGATGGGATTGAACTATATCAGGAATCACAGCAGCTCGGAAACAGCACCAATGGAACCATAACCATAACTGGATACAGGGTTTTCTGTTGTAAATTAGATGAATGTAAATAATTAAAAATCAAACTATAACATGTTATAATTGGACAGTGAGAGTAACAGAGCAGAGGATGCATGAGGGGCAAAGGATTTGTTTAAAATGCTCAAATAAGACAACTCCAAACGGGATGATCCTAGAACTCCGGTTTGCACCGGGTGAGACCACAAATAACCTGAGATTGAGAAAGGCAAGAGGAATCGTAGCTACCTTGTTAATTGATGGGACAAGTTATTGTTGGACAAATTTCTGGTCAAGTAATCACACAGGAGTATATTTGTGTGTTAGCAGAAATTTCTCGCATGACGATCCTTAAATTGAAAGTCATTATGATGATATTCAATGTTCAGTCCAAAGAAGCCATTCAATTAAAGGCAAAAGAAAAACCAGTGCCAACCGATGAAGGGAGTGAAAAGTGCCCCACCCCATTCCCTGCTCCGATTAATGGATTGCTGTTGGTTCTGAGTGAGTTGTCAATGTTACATGATGTTGTATTAGATCCGAGGGAGGTTATTATCAATGTGTCTAGTCTTGCCTTGCCGACATGGTGCAGTGAACCCACTAGAAACTGGTTAAGAGGTAGAAAAGTGCAGTTAATAAAAAAAATTTGGAAGGAAAATGCGATCAAGTGACCATAGGGGAGGAGCCTCAGGCCCTGAAATCACCAGCACAGAGGAGAAAGTGCAGTGTGCTCAATAATGTAGCAATAATGTGGAATACTGCGTTAGGATGGGTAAATACAGGGGATATTATGAGCTTGAACTATCAATTGGGAAAATTGAGAGAAAAGGTACAGCAGGCATTAAGAAACCAGAATAACATAGGTAAAGTACAATTAGAAGCACAATTGACCTTGACAATTCACATGCAAGGGTTGGTCAAATTGTTGGAAAATCAGGCACAGGCCATAAACAATTTGAAAAGGGAGGATAGAAACGCCTCTGATCAGGCAGCACAAAATGATGCATGCGCGATGATGAGTTCTTAGATTCTACAGGACATAGGAAGGAATTTAAATAGAATAGCTGAGGGAAGGGTTCTGTAACATTTGCATACTGAATTATCATTGGCCCGCAGACATCTGTAAGGAATACCTATTATATTCACATGTGATCACATGCTGAGTTGTCATTGGCCTGCAGGCATGTGTAAGGACTGCTATTGTTTGGAAGACCCAGAGGGTCCTGAATCCATCTTGTCCACACAGTGCTGTACTCTTGATTGAGTTCACAGACCTGATGCTTCATTAAAATAGTTTAAACTGTAATACTCCGTTGTCCTGCAATTTATTATTTTTGTACAAAGTGTGCAAAACAAGACCGGTTCCAATAAGGCAGCAGAAAGTTATCAGTCAAATTTGACAGTGTGTCTGTTGCGAAGTCTTACTGTGGAACATGTCGCGCCACATGAATGTAATCAGATTAGCAATGATAGCTTGATAGGAATCATATTAAAAATGCCCGTAATATCCAAACCTTGGGCACCACTGAGGGTGTATAAGGTAGCCAATATGGGTTTCCTGAAAGACAGTGTTTTATATAAATATACATAATCACCTGAATATGTTGTTAAATATAACCAATCTTTCTATGAGGTAAAATTACATCTATGTAAGTCCCAAGGAAGAACCACCATGTGTATGTATCATGTCTTGGATGATGAAGAGCCGTTAATGCAGATTTAATTTGACAAGAATATCTAACTATCCATGTCAGGTCACTGCCGTAATGTCGAAAGAATATACAACCGTTGTTTGGCGTCTATTGTTGGACCACCACAGAAACAAAGTATAAATATGGGCAAAAGAATGCTACATTTGGGCAGTAATTCCTCCCCAAACGCGTGAGTACAGAAGGGGTACTCACGCGTCTGGCCAGAGGAAATGCCGGTTTTCAGCATGCACAGCGCATGCGCTGAAAACCGGCATTTCCTCTCCTCTCACCCAAGAGGTGAAGAGGCTAGCGCGTGCGCTGTAGGGGGCAGCGCGTGCGTCTTGGATTTCCTCTGTTTTGGGGGATTTGCGCATGTGTAAAGGCCTCCGGTCTTTACGCTTGTAAAAAGCACACGTAAGTATTTATTTTTACAGGTAAGTGGTGTTTTAGTGCAATTTAGAATTTTTTTCCCCACAGGTTTATTATTTTAAAGAATCTACAATAAGGTAAGTTTAGTTTTAGACCCTTTTTATTAAAAATTATTTTTTTCAAAAAAAAAATTATTGTTTAAATTTTTTTTAAAAACTTATTTATACTTAATTTAATGATTGGGATGTTTTTTAAATTTTTATTTAAAGTTTAAATAGTGTTTTGGGCCCCTGTAGTTTTCATGAGTTTGACAGTTCTTACTCTCAAACTCATGAATGACCCTTCCCCTCCCCTGATTGGCTGCACAGTGCTCACCTGATCCCAGCCGGCACTAACTATGCCGCTGGATCAGGTAAGCACTGCGCGCTGACATCTGAACCGGGCCTGTGACAGGAAATGCAAGCAGGCCCGGGCTTCAGATGTCAGTGCGCAGGGTGAGTGCAGATTGGGGGCTTGCACGTGTGGCAAGCCCCCGACACCAAGTTCTGGGCCATTATGTCTGGTATCTAACAGTACTATGTGTATTAAACCTAAAAGGGTGGTAAAAATCGGGAACAGGACTATTCTGCCTTTAATGGATCAGAATCCAATGCATGTTAAGGCATCAACTGGGGTAGAAGATTTGAAGAGATTTTGTCCATTTTAGGATATGGGTTACCTTGGATAAATGAAAATCTTACTGAGTTTGTGAAACGAATTGAAGAAGTGGGAAGAACATTCTCAGTATTGAGAGGGAGGAATGATGCTAATGCCAGAATAATAACTTCATTAATGAATGACTCCCGCTCCCCCACAATCACTCACCTGCCAACAATCTGTACCAAACACGAGGCACACCTACCATTCCTAGCTTCACCTCACCCCTGTGGAGGAGACGGTGCAGGTCATTCTTGGCAGGGGCATGGCTGAGCCCTTGGCCAGAGGTGGAGCTGAAAGAATACAAGATGCTGGAATCCTTATACGTTATCCACCTTCTCGCATGCATCTCTTTCTTTCCCGCCCTCCCCTCACCACAACTCCACCCTTGTGCCTTCCTCATTTCACACATCCAAAAAATGCAGCCTGCAGTGGGTGACCAAGAAAAGGAGAGAGAAAGAAGAGTGAAGAAGAAGATGAAGGAAAAGAAGAAGAAGACGAAGAAGAAGAAACACTATCCCTTAATTTGACACTCCCAGCCACCAGTTCCTCAAGGTAAACCAGCAAGGCCATTTGCAGTGTCCCCCACTGAAAATCAGCAGCCTTCCACCAGCCATGCTGCAACCACTGGGGTATCAGTGACATCAGTAGGATAGGCAAAAGGCACACACAAGACATTCACTAAGGGAATGCATAAGGGTGATGAGTTGATTTCTTGATGTCATATTGGATGGATAGATGTATAAAGTTGGATTGGAAAGTTTGCTTTGTGGTGGCTTTTATTTCAGCATTGTGGCCAAGAGGATGCTGTGATGGTCAGTAACAGAGGGAAGGTGTAAGAATACTGTATTCATTTGCTGTAGCTTTTGCTGTAACTTGACCAAACTTAAAAAGTTGACCACATTTTATGTACTAGCATGCTTCGCGAGGCCAAGAGACTGGTTGCTGAGAGAACTTTTGCAAAAATAAAAATGTTGCGGTTGCAAGCTGTGAAGGCTACCAACTGTCCTTCACAGATAAGTAAAACATACCTTGAGAATTCTGCAGAAACAAGCTATTGAACTGTGGAGCCATTGCAAAAACAGGAACATCCTTAGACAATGAAGTAACCAGCCTTGAGGCCCACTGACTAACTGACAAAACAGATAAGGAAGAGAGAGAGTGAAAACAGCTGCTGACCATTATTCACACAGTTTGGGACATGAATGCTGTGGGCGGGTTGCCAAGTTTTGGGGTATAAAAAGTGCTGCTAAAAGACACTTGGGGCTGCTGCAGTAAGTCAGGCCACTTGGTCAGTTGCCAGTTACAGAGGTACTAGTCACCGCCAAACCGACCACTCGTGTGTGTTAGTACATATGTGTTTTACTTATAATCGCTTGAGTTTAAAGTAATTAAGAAGAATCGTGCATGCTTACCTGTAATAGGTGAATGAACAAATTTATGTGTGCGAAATTGCTTGTAACCTCCTGTTGATTTTTAAGTAAAAGAATAGTTTTCCCTGGAATCCTTGTGTTTTGTGTTGTCTGTTTCACGGGTCTGAACTTTGAAAACTGTTGGACGGGTTAAAGGACCGGGGGAATTAAAACATCTTACAATGGTAAGGATGTGGGATAAATGCTGAAAGGGGAATTGGGGTTGTGGTCACTGGTACTGCAGGTGGATGATTCCATCCCAGATATCCCGGCCAGAAAGGGGCTGTCTGGGTTGCATCCTTCCTTCTGCTTCCTCCTCTTCTGCTCCCTCCTTTTCTGTGTCTTCCTCTTTTGCGCCTTCCTCTTCTGCATCTTCCTCTTCCCTCCGCGAGCAGGTGGTGTAAATCTGAAATTAAAGCAGAAAATGCTGGAAATAATCGACAGGTCAGGCAGCATCTTGACCTCTCTCTACGGATGTTGCCTGACCTGCTGAGTGTTTCCAGCATTTTCTGTCTTCTCAGAGGCCTTCCTTTACCATCCTCGGCCTTGCAAATGTCCAGCAGCTCTCCCTGTACTCCCTGCACACTTATAAAACTTTTAACATGTATTGCAGCAAGTCACTACTTGAATAAAATAAAAAAATCCAGCCCAACAGCTTAAATGTAAACTTACCTGAAAGACATGTGTGTCCCTTTAAGAGGTGCTGACAGCATCTCTGTCAGTTTGCTGAATGCTCTGTTTTCAGAGCGAGCTTAGGACCCAGCACTAAACTCAGCGCTAAGGTCGAAGTTCGCTGAGGTGACGTTAAGTCGCCGACTGACGTCACCCTCTCTTCATTTACAAGTCCAGGGCCAGCGTTGCTATCAGCAGCGATAAGGCCCTCTCTAAAATGGCAGCCGCTGAGTCCCACGCCAGTGAAGGGCACTAGAGTGACGACCGCCATTTTTCGCCAGGACAGCGGTGCAAATGGGTGATGGTAAGTGGACAATTTCTAGGCCATCGAAAAAATTCCTAGACCAATTTAGGTGAAAAAAATCTGGGAAGTTCCTTTCCGACCTCTGAAGTGATCCGGAGTCACATCCCCTAATACTCCACCTAGGGGAGATTGGATAAAGGTGTTCAAAGTTATGAGAGGTTTTGATAGAGTGGATAGGGAGAAACTGTTTCCAGTGTCAGGAAGGTCGGTTACCAGGGGACACAGATTTAAGGTAATTGGTGAAAGAACCAGAGGGGAGACGAGGAGAATTATTTTTAAGCAGAGATTTGTTATGATCTAGAATGCACTGCCTGAAAAGGGTGGTGGAAGCAGATTCAATCGTAACTTTCAAAGGGGAATTGGATAAATACTTGAAAATAAGAAATTTGCAGGGCTATGGGGAAAGAGCAGGGTGGGTGGGACTAATTGGTAGCTCTTTCAAATAGCTGGCACAAGCACGATGGGCCGAATAGCCACCTTCTGTGCTGTATGATTCTATATTTCAATGATTCTACCTTTTGTATGCTGTGGTGCCAAACTCCCTATTGAATATTTGCATTGAACCTGTACCTTGAAAGGTGGTAACTTGTTCCGAAGGTCGACAATTCTCTGTGAAAACAAAGGTTTCCTGACTCCAACCCGATTCAGTGCTTATGTATGTTACGCTCATGTACCCCAGTCCTCCCTAACCTAGCTAATTCAAATAGGTTGTCTACATGGATCGACTCTAATCCTTTCATTAATTTAATAGCCTCAATCAAATCTTCTTGAAGTCTATGAGCCAAGTCTTGCTGGAGTGGGGCGTCTCACAGCATATCCCCTTAGATAGACTTTTTCTCCACCCTTCAGCTCGAAATATTTTTGAGCCATAACTTGCTGGAAGTATGAGCTGATGATGACGCGGGGAGGTCAATGGGGCATTAGTGAATGACGGGACCAATAGTCTATCTCCTTGACCAATGAGATTAAAGGATTGCAAAATAAACAGAAGAATGATGGAAAAGGAAATGGGGTGAATTAGAGTCAAATCAGGTACAGAAACAGAAATAAAGTGCTGAATTTTTACTTTGAAGAGTGTGAGGTTTTGCGAGCGGGCGGGCAGTTAAAAGCTCTGAAATTAACAACGTGTCAGGAAGCCGGCTTCAACCCGCTGGCTTCCGCCTTTAACTTGGGCATGTTAGTCAGCGTGCGAGAGACCCTCTCGGGCGAGGCGGGTGACCTAATTAAAGCAGTTTAGAGATTGTTAAGAGGCTATTAACAGCCTTTTTTACCTGATGTTGCAGCTTTTACTGGCTGTCCATGGAATTCCCGGGCTTGCTGAACCTCTCCAGTGATAGTAAGGCGAGAGAGAGAACAAGGGCAATTGTGGGAGCTGAACAAATGACAGTTAAAAAAATCTCATAAATACTCAGACCTCAAACCTGCTTCCTTGCCTAAGTGGAAATGCTCTTGCTGACACCATTAGTGCTGAGTTTGCTTTCAGGAGTTTGCAGGCGATTTCTACAACTTCGGAAGTCACTCTCACTACATTGGAGGATTGTGCCTCTGATCTCCACTATACTTCTGTCATGTATCAGATCAACATGGGTGCCACTTATGTTGTTTCACCTTGTTGGACCTCAGATGAAGACCAAGGTGAACACCAGCAGCAACACCATCAGCAGGACCAGCAGCAGCCTTCTCACCGACCTGCTGCTCCACAGGTGAAAGGGGATGAGCCAGGGGTGTAGCTCGCAGGAGGCGATGCCCCCAACACAGGGTGTACAGGTAGAGGATCATCTTCCTGGACATGACTGAACGCCAGTGCCTCAGGAGGCTCAGGCTATCGCATCAGGTCGTGGCAGACATTTGTAGACTGCTGGAAGACGACCTGCTGCCAAGTGGACCTGGTGGACATGCGTTACCAGTGGCTGTCAAAGTCACCAGCGCCCTCAACTTCTTTGCCTCAGGCTCCTTCCACCAATCTGCAGCAGATATTGCAGTTGACTGCCCACAGATGCATCACCCAGGAGACCGATGCCATGTTTCACAATTCAGGCACTTATGTGCAATTTGCCACAGATGAAGCCAATGTTACAGAGTGTACGCTCGGCTTTGTGGCTCTGGCTAGCTTTCCACAGATGCAGGACTTCATCGACTGCACACATATGGCCAGCTAATTGTTTTTCAAGATGGCTCCTGTGCTGGCAGCTCCCTAGGGAGCTCCTTTACCATCCTTGGCCATCCGTTGCCATCCTTTGCTCTTTTTCCCCCCAGCCTCCTCTCTTCTGCTGTTTAAGTTCCCCTGGCTCAAATAGTGGGTGCATTTTATACCTAACTGCAAGTTCAAGCTGCAAGGTTAAAGTTACCTGAGCCCACTGCCCATCCCCCGATCATATCTGCTCTTTGTTCTCAGTGAGCTCTGGCTCTTCACTTAAACATAGCTCCCAAATTCCCAGATCTCTCTGCCGTCAAGACTACGCTTCTCCACTAGACTAATGATCTAGTGACTAGTGAATCACGAGTGGAGCTCGGGGCCAGGGATCGCAAGAATATCAGTGCTAATTTGATCCTGAGAGACACAACATCATTCATATCCGAGGCCGGGACCCAGGAACGAGGACGAGCCCAGCAGTGAGGTCAAGGCCCAGGAGTGGCGCAGTGTGGGCCAGCAGCGGGGTTGGGGCCCAGGGAAGGTGTGGCACGGGCCAACAGCGAGGTCGGGAGGACCACAATGCATCCTACGAAACTCAGGCAGAGAGGACCTGCAGGAAGGAGGGAGGAGGGCAGTAGAAGTATGTTTGTGTGTGTGTGCTAGGCCATTGTAGCAGAGCCTGGTCTCCAATCGTCTTGGATCCCCTTGCCATTGGACCAGGACCTTGCTCTGTCAAGCCCGTGTGGTAGCCGGTGTGCAACAGCCACCCCACATTAAAAGAATTCACGCACAGGCATCTTCCACCCTTTAAAATGAAGTTCGGGACCTGGAATATCAGGACCCTCATGAACAACCCCAACAGTGACAGAACGGAATGCCATACTGCTATCGTTGCCCGGGAGCTCCGAAGTTTTGACATTGATATCGCCGCCCTAAGTGAGACCCGCTGGGCAGGGGAAGGCCAGCTCAAGGAACAAGGCGGTGGTTACACCTTCTTCTGGAAAGGCAAACCTGAAGAAGAACACAGCCTCCATGGGGTAGGCTTCGCCATAAAAAATGATCTGGTTGGGCATCTTACAGACTCCCCTCAAACGAGCGCCTCATGACTCTTCGGCTCACCCGAGCCCGGAACCAGTGCGCTACAGTCATCAGTGCGTACACCCCAACATTGGAAGCCACAGACGAGACCAAAGAGGAATTCTACTCCAGCCTCGAACAATCCCTGTCCCGAGTCCCAACTGGCGACAAGCTGATCCTCCTTGGCGACTTTAACGCCAGAGGTGGAAAGGACACAGACCTCTGGGGAGGTGTGATCGGCAGAGAGGGGGTAGGGAAAGCCAACTCCAACGGTACCCTCCTCCTGTCGAAGTGCTTAGAACATGGCATTGTCATAACCAACACCTTGTTCCGTCAGAGAGACAAGTACAAGGCTTCATGGCAGCACCCTCGCTCCAAGAACTGGCATCTGCTGAACTACATCAATTCCGAGTGAGGGACTGCAAGGATGTCCACATCACCCGCGCCATGACAGGAGCTGATGACTGCTGGACAGACCACTGCCTAATCCGCTCTGTCATCTCCATCAATGTAGCCCCAAAACAGCGGCTGCAACAGAAGCAATGCCGCAGGAAAATTAACACTGCAGCACTCAAAGACCACGCTAAGAAAGCCCTATTCAGCCTGCACCTTACAAACAACCTGATGACTTCCAGTGATGCAGAGACACAGAGTGCCCCAACCGCCTGGTCTGCACTCAAGGCCTCCATAATCAGCACCTGTGAAGAGACGCTCGGTCACTCGACCAGTCATCGCAAGAATCCTCCTCAATCGCCTCTCCCAGTGGCCGAAGAGCTCCTCCCAGAGTCGCAATGCGGATTCCGCCCACTAAGGGGCACAATGGACATGATCTTCACCGCACGTCAATTACAAGAGAAATGCAGGGAACAGTACCAGCCGCTGTACATGTCCTTCTTTGATCTCACAAAGGCCTTCGACACTGTCAAACGTGAGGGATTATGGAGTGTCCTCCTCAAATTCGGTTGCCCTCAAAAGTTTGTCACCATCGTCCGCCTGCTTCACCATGACATGCAAGCTGTGATCCTGACCAACGGTTCCACCACAGGCCCAGTTCACGTACGAACCGGGGTCAAGCAAGGCTGTGTCATCGCAACAACGCTCTTCTCGATCTTCCTTGCTACAATGTTCCATCTCACCCTCAGTAAGCTCCCCGCTGGAGTGGAGCTAATTTACAGAACAAACGGGAAACTGTTCAACCTCCGTCACCTCCAAGGTCGTCCCATCCTCTGTCGTCGAATTACAGTACGCAGACGATGCTTGCGTCTGCGCTCACTCGGAGGTCGAACTCCAAACCATCGTCAACACCTTCACCGAATTGTATGAGAGCATGGGTCTTACACTAAACATCCGTAAGACAAAGGTCGTCTACCAACCTGCCCCCGCCACACAGTACTGCCCCCAATTATCAAAATCCACGACAAGGCCTTGGACAACGTGGACCACTTTCCATACCTCGGGAGCCTACTGTCAACAAGGGCAGACATCGACGACAAAGTCCAACACCGCCTTCAGTGTGCCAGTGCAGCCTTCGGTCGCCTGAGGAAGAGAGTGTTTGAAGACCAGGACCTCAAACCCAGCACTAAGCTCATGGTCTGCAGAGCAGCAGTGATACCCGCCCTGCTGTATGCCTCAGAGACATGGACCATATACAGCAGGCACCTCAAAGCACTGGAGAGGTACCACCAACGCTGCCTCCGCAAGATCCTGCAAATCCATTGGCAGGATAGGCGCACCAACGTCAGTGTTCTTGCTCAGGCCAACATCCCCAGCATCGAAGCTTTGACCACGCTCAATCAGCTCCGATGGATGGGTCACATTGTCTGCATGCCCGATACGAGACTCCCAAAACTAGCGCTCTACTTGGAACTCCGACACAGCAAGAGAGCCCCAGGTGGGCAGAGGAAACGCTTCAAGGACACCCTCAAATCCTCCTTGAAAAAGTGTAACATCCCCACCGACACCTGGGAACCTGTAGTGTATGTACCCGTCTACCTTTAAGGGAACGATTGAGTGTAACTGTTCACCTTTAAGAGAACTACTTTAGGTGTGGCACTATTTGATTGGCTTCTGTATACGGTAATACCGACAGTGACCACACCAGTATATAAGTGATGTTACAGGATAACTAGGGCAGATTCGCCCTGACCTCTGAATAGTAAAGACCTGTTTGTTTGTACTTCAAAAGTCTGTGTATTTATTTACTGCACAACCCACAGACTTTACAGTGGCGACGAGTCCGATCGTACCCTGCGGCAAGAATAGCAAAGTAACAAAGAGCGTCGAAGAGAGGCAACCGCCCTCGTCGTGCTACCAAAAGAAAACACGAGGCTACAACAACAGAAAGTGTGGTACTTTACAGAAGCTGGAAGACTAGCAACAAAAGCTTCATCAGCAACAGGCACTGATTACCCTGCTACCACGGTGTGGAGTGAGCCGACCAGCAAGAAACAAGGCGGCCGAAGAGACTGTGAGTAGGGGAAGGGGTAGAAGTATCCGGAGGAGAAGGGCAGAGCACTCGACCTCGGTCGAGGGGGAGCTGTACCGGCCAAAAGTCGGGTCCAACGGCGTCGGGTGACAGCCGGACCGCGATCGGCGGGAAAAATCCGGGCAGCGACCGCAGCCACGAAGCGCTGAACCTGCGAGTAGGCGCGGGAGGAGAAACCCAGCCGCAGCCGGGGAGGGAAACACCGGTCTGCGAGAGGGCTGGGGAGGCGAACGGGAACCGTGCGGGTGAGAGCCGGGTGCGGAGTGAGAGACTGCGAGGAGCCAGTCCAGCGGCTGAGCTGTTCTCCACCAACGGGGTACTCAGAGCCGGCAAAACCGAACGTGCGGGAGTGGGAGAGCGAACAGGAGCCGAGAACGGGGAGAGAGACTGCACGAGAGCCAGTCCAGCGGCTGAACTGTTCTCCACCTACGGATTACCCAGAGCCGGTAGAACCGAACGTGCGGGAGAGGGAGAGACAGAGCCGAGCACGGGGAGAGAGAGACTGCGCGAGAGCCAGTCCAGCGGCTGAACTATCCTCCGTTAACGGGGTGTACCCAGCGCCGGTAGAGCCGTGCGGGCGGGAGGAAAAGACAGAGCCGAGTAAGGGGAGCTGTGCGAGAGCCAGCCCAGCGGCTGAACCTGCCCGCTGTGGGGAAAGCGTACCCCTTACACCAGGGAGAAACGCGGGAAGCCGCCATTAGGCGGAGAAGACGACAGAGGCGGGAAACCGCCATTGAAGTGGGCGGGGAGAGAAAGGAAGAGCGGGAAACCGCCATTTTTGCGGGAAAAGAACCGCCATCTTAACTGCCATTGAAGTGGGCAGAGAGAGAGAGAGAGAGAGAGAAGGGAAGAGCGGGAAACCGCCATTTTCGCAGGAAAACCGCCATTTTAGAAAAAAAAAGATAATAAATAATACTTAAAGAAATACTGTGCTGCTTCAAAGAAAGAAAGATGCCTAAGCGAGGGAATATTAACGATTTTAATTCTGAAATAGAAGACTGGGCCACGTACGTGGAACGCATAGTGATCTATTGCGAAGCCAACAAAATAGAGGAAGATGACAAGGCGATAACATTGCTAAACTCGATGGGGGCAAAAACATATGGGCTCTTGAAGCATCTAATAGCACCAGCTAAACCAGCGGATCAGACCTTCGAAGAAATTGTGGCTGTGCTGAAGGACCACTTGAACCCCACACCGTTGATGCTGGCTGAGCGATTCAAATTCTACGCAAGAACGCAGAGGAAAGACGAAAGCAATGCGGAATACTTGGTTGAACTGCGTAGGCTAGCGAAATACTGCCAGTTCGGAGGGAATCTGGCAGAGGCACTGCGGGACAAGTTCGTATGCGGATTGTCCAAAGAAGGAACGCAGAAGCGACTACTGGAAGAAAACGACCTCACACTGGACAGGGCTGTCCTCATAGCTGCATCACACGAAGCCGCAGCGAAAGGAACGGCCGAAATGCAGCTAAAGGCGGCGGCACTCGGGGTGGACCAAATTACTTCGAGCACAACAAAATGCTACCGTTGTGGGAAGACCACGCACGACCAGAATCACTGCTGGTTTAAGAACCAAGAGTGTCGGAAATGTGGCAAACTGGGTCACATCGTGAAGGTATGCCGGTCCGGGAAAAAGACCAACAATCAACGGAAGCCACCACAAGAAAAGTACAACAAGGTACACAAGGTGGCTGAAAAGAGTTCAGACGAACAGAATTCAGACTCAGACCCAAACAACCAGGAGCTGGGTAGTCTGAAGATCCACAATGTGGGGAAAGAATCTGATCTACAAACGATTTGGGTCGTACTAAAAATAGCTGGAGTCCAAGTACGAATGGAACTGGACACTGGATCAGCTCTATCAGTCATCAACCGAAGGGACTACCATCGGCTGTTCTCTCACATACCTTTGAGAAATACCAAGTTCGTATTACAGACATACACGGGGCATAATGTATACCCCATGGGGAAAATAAGAGTCAAGGTGAGAGATAGAGGGAAAGAACACCCAAGAATGAATTTGTACGTATTACCTGAGGGAGGACCACCACTTCTAGGACGGGAGTGGATTAAGAAAATAGACATGGAATGGCACTACCTAAAAGCCATAATGAAGGAGGATTCGGTGCAAGCTATCAGCTCAGATTCTGAGATGGATGACGATAAGACCAATTCAAATATGCATGACAAGGCTAAAGGGGACTTGCCGACGATGGGGAAGGAAACAAAGACATGCAGAAAGACTTATGTCACCAAGAAGAATAAAGTTACAGAGCAGAACTCCAGGTTGACAGAGAATTCTGAGCCTGTTCAAGCTAAGGATTCATCCACGACGGAAGAACACCGAGCTCGGACTCAAACTTATGTCAAAGTACGACAACAATTAGAACAGTGGAGTGACCGTCTCGTACAAGAGATGAAAAATATGGAAAAGTTCTGGGACACTGAATGGGAGAACCTGGAAAGACAACAGAGACAGCTAGCTCGAGAAAAGAGCGACCATAGAGCCATCGTGGCCAAGTACCGATCACATCTCCCTGAAACTGTTCAGGAACTAGACTATTTACAGAACAACCTAAAGGAAGAGGAATCTTCAGGAAGCCAGGATTTTATCCCAGTTCATCTCTACGACTCGTTGCAAGCAGAGTGTAACAAGTTGAAGGAACAGTATGAATCCCCGATGGAAGGGAAGGTATTGAACTCACAAATGAGGCCAGGCGTGAAGGAATGGCAGACATCCCAGGAAGAGCGGGATGAATATGAATGCTTGAAGAAGTATTTTCAAGAAAGATGGTCAGAGAAGGAACCACCGTCGGCTAACGTCCAGTTGGATAAGAAGGAAGTAGAAGGGCCCCTCACTGGCCTAACTCAGGACGACCCCGAATACTATCATGACCTATTGAGTGACACTGAATATTACGAGGATCTGGTCTGCCCAGTTTGTGATGAAAACTCCCAAAGTACAGAAATCCGCATGAAGCACTTAAGGTCTAATGAACATAGAGAGTTGGTGGCGCTACAGATGGCCGCAGAGAAAGGAGCTCCGAGAGTTTCAAAAAGGCAGAAAAGAAAAAGAAGAAGCAGGAGATAATAACTGTCTAAAATACTATCATCTCAGGCGGGACACCATGAAAGGAGCTAAATTAGTTGAAAACCCGAAAATTATCAAGACAGCCAGTTGGTTGTAAAAGTCCGCACTGCTGGTTCAACAGGACGGAAGGTCAAGCTGTTACGTTAAGAAAAAGGCTATGGAGGAGTCACGCTAGCCATGTGAACCGGCTACACCAAAGAGATGCTGTTCGGAATGAGTCAAGATCAGAGACTGAATCTATGAACTGTTTCCGCAGAGACTGAACCTGTGAACTGTTCCCACCGAAAGTATATCTGTAAACTGTTTTATATGACGTTGACTCCACCGGAATTATCTCTGTAAATTGTTTGTTCTCCACCGAGAGTATATCTGTAAATTGTTATGTGAAGTTGAAGATATGTATGTTTAACGGGGACCCTGTAAGTAATAAGCTAAAAAGGGAGGATTGTAGTGTATGTACCCGTCTACCTTTAAGGGAACGATTGAGTGTAACCGTTCACCTTTAAGAGAACTACTTTAGGTGTGGCACTATTTGATTGGCTTCTGTATACGGTAATACCGACAGTGACCACACCAGTATATAAGTGATGTTACAGGGTAACTAGGGCAGATTCACCCTGACCTCTGAATAGTAAAGACCTGTTTGTTTGTACTTCAAAAGTCTGTGTATTTATTTACTGCACAACCCACAGACTTTACAGAACCCCTGGCCCGAGACCGCACAAAGTGGAGTAGAAGCATCTGGGAAGGCACCGAACACCTCGAGTCTCTTCGCCGGGAGCAAGCGGAAGCCAAACGCAGGCAGCACAAGGAGCGCACGTCAACCTAAGCACCCCACCCACCCGCCCCTTCAACCTCCGTCTGCCCCACCTGTGACAGAGACTGTAGGTCCTGCATTGGACTCATCAGTCATCTGAGAACTCATTTTTAATGTGGAAGCAAGTCACCCTTGGTTCTGAGGGAGTGCCTAAGAAGACATGTGGCCATCAAGGTACCCCCCATATCATTCAGGAGTGTTTGTGAACCATAGGGCTTCCACTCCATTAATGTGCTGCTCCTTTGCAACCAGAAAAAGATCATCATGCATGTATGTGCCAGATTCCCTGGCAGCTGTCATGATTCATTCATCCTGTGCCATTCCACCCTCTGTCAGCTCTTCACACCTCTGACCAGACTTACCGACTGGCTGCTTGGAGACAAAAAGTATTCACTGAAGACATGGCTGATGACAGCCTTCAGGAGGCCAAGCAATGAGGCTCAAGAGCACTACAATCAATACCAAATGACGTTGAGATATGTCATAGAGCAAGCATTCGGGATGCTGAAGATGCGCTTCAGATGCCTGGACAGATCTGGAGGAGCCCTTCAATATGCACCAGCCAGGGTCTCCAGAATGGTATGCATTGTTCTGCACAACATAGCACAGCAGCGTGGATTGGAGCTGCAGGAGGAGTAAGGCGCAGAGTGCACAGCCTCTTCGGAGGAGGAGGAGAATGAGGATGAGGAGGAAGAGCAGGAGGAACAGGAGGAGGAGGAGGAGGAAGAACCTTACATGGACATGGCACCAGCAGCAACACACATTGCTGCCCGGGAGGCCTGGGTTGGTCTCATAATGGCATGATTTAGTTAGGTTGTACCAGTGCACTCATTTGGCACCCAGATGCTGAACCAACTCCACCACCACCCCCACCACCACCACCACAAAGCAGTCCTAAAATGACCAAACCATTCATATCACACACACCCATTGCTTGAGGTTAAGTAATGCTTTGCCATTCACTCAAACTGATAAGGCCACTAGCCAGGCAGCAGGCAAAAATGGACAAGGCGGGAAAGTGGTGCAAAGAAGTAATTTTATGTGGCTCAAAATTTCAACAGAAACTTAACAATCTAGCATTTTATAACACACCCATGTGCATACCCTTGTGCATCTACAATTGTGTCATCTTTCTCTTCCTACAACTACTATGCTATGCAACCCCTGTGGCTTCAGCAGAGGTAGAGGCAGGCTGCTCACTTCCCTGCTCTGACTGTTTAGATATTTTTGGCAGACATCCTCAGGGTTTTGGAGCCTGTGAGGGCCCCACCAAAGATTGCTCCTCTTGCACCTGTGCAGGGGCAAGCTCAGCCCTTGGGACATGAGGCAGTATGTGGGGCTCTGTCTGAGGGGGAGGGGCATCAGGAAAGAAGTGGGAGCACTTTGAGAAGAGCCCCTACTTCCATGTCCCCTCTCACCATCATCCCTCTCATGGGCCACCCACACTTCCCTGCTAGCAAGGAGCTGGAGAGCTCTTTGCTGCACATCAGTGGGGTGATGAATGGACAAGCCGAGGTTTCTATCTGTATTGATTTCTTTGTGGGTTCAATGATGAGACATTTATGAAAGAGAATGAGTTTTAATCTAAAGTCTGTTCAACTCTTTATACAGCATTTTCAGGAGACATTATGCTAGTGATGCATCTAGAACGAAACTGAAACTAAAACTAAACTGCCTTGCTTGTCTAGGTCACATGCCCTCTGCTGGTCAGGCACAAGCAATCAATACATGCAATTATGCTGGTAAGGCATGATAATCAAACAGGCAAATAACATCACTATTTACTGATATCATTACACTATCCATCCTAGCTATGGCTGCAATCAGAGTCTGCAAGCTGTTGTTCACAACAAGCATCCACTCGTTTGACTTGCGCATTTGATGCTCCATGCAGGTGGCCACCCTTTCCATAGACGAAAACATCATAGCCATGGCCTGCAACATCATGCCTGTCATGCTGGAGGTGGACTCCTCCATTCTCCCTACAATCGAGCACATCGCGGCTGGAAAAGCTGCCAGAGCCTCCTGCATTTTCTGTTGCTCCTCAAGAATCATCCTCTTTGTCGACAGCCCCTGAGGTTCAGCATCTGCGTCCAGCTCAGCAGAGCTTGGAGCATCCTGCGCCCTCTGATGATGGCTCTCCACTGCTGTCCCTGTCTCTGCCATCTGCTCTTGCTCTCATGTGATGTGTGAGA
Source organism: Somniosus microcephalus (assembly GCF_052327205.1). Taxonomy (NCBI): domain Eukaryota; kingdom Metazoa; phylum Chordata; class Chondrichthyes; order Squaliformes; family Somniosidae; genus Somniosus; species Somniosus microcephalus. Next base: position 265,328,751 of record NC_140987.1, read on the forward strand.
CATCAGGTGACAACTCTTTTTCACTTACTGAACCCACTGATGTGTGTGTATCTGTGCTGTGCTGGGCCTGCATGGGTCTGGTGACGGTGCACCCTCAGAGTCCGCGACCTCCTCTGAGGAGTTGTCTTCCTCCTCTGGCTGGACAGTGGTGGTGGGCCTGTGGGAGAGTAAAGACATGAATTGGAACTGTTATAATAAGAATGTTTTAAGTTACATGATCATATTTAACTGGCTGCTGACATCAAGTCAACATGAGTGACTGTTGTATGCCAGAGGGCTGTATGATATTTAATTCTGTAACTGGAAGATCCCCCTCTCTCCATCTCCCACCACCAGCAGCTCCGCAACACGGCTCAGCTCTAGCGCCTCCTCCTCTGATGAAGTGAGCAGTGTCACGACTGGAGGGCCACCACCGGTTCTCTGTCTCTCCCGGGTGCTCTGTGCTCTCTTCTCCTGCAAGGAAGGAAACAAGAGACTTTTGAGTGAGAGTCATGGAATGAGTGGAAGGGATGGACGGGCAACATCTGTTGAGAGCGACTATGAGGGAGAGCTGTAACATTGCATTAAGGTGAGGGTGATTGTCAGTGGTGGATGGTCAGAAGGGGAAGTGAGTAAGTGGATAGACAGTGAGGAATGTGTGCACCTGCAAGATAGGTTGGTGTGAGGAGTGGTGTGCAGGATTAAGCTTGGGAAGGCAGAGTGAGGGGGTTGGGGTGACACGCACATCAGGATGAGGGTGGGTGTGGCATTGCACTCACCATTCCTGACGTCATGAGTTTGTTAAAGCGTTTCCAACACTGGATCCAAGTCCTGCGATCAATGCTCCTGCTGCTCACTTCTTCAGCAATCTCCAGCCATGCGTTTCTAGTCTTGTCAGCTGGCCTCTTCCTCCCATCAGCAGGGTAGAAAATGTCCCTGCCTCCTTGGAGTAATATCCCAAAGGAGGCATCACTGAATCTTGGGGCTGCTTTCTGTCTTTGAGCCTGCCTATTTAAGGTTAGAGCTTTATCAAATTTTTACAACACAACCAATTCACTTCTCTCACAACCCGTCTTCCACCTCCACCAGCCTTCAAGTGACATCTGTCCATTGTTCCTTTAAGTAGCTCAGCTGAAGTAGAGTCATCTGTGATGTCATCGGACCTGCTCCAGTTAATTGGTCGGGAAACCTGAATGTCTGATTCAATTGCAGTGGTTTTGATATAAAGCCACTGCAGGACGTGCCTTTCCAACTTCCGGGTTCCCAACGTGATCCGCGACCTCCTTGCTGCCATCCACACTCAAAGGTAAAAATTCAGCCAAAAGAGAGGCAAAGAGAGTTTGGATTAAGAGAGAGAGTAAAAGAGAGCCAGAAAGGAAAAGTAAGAAAAATGTGAAAAATTTAATTAAAAAAAATCTCTACAAAGAATTTACTACATGCAGGAATGAGACTGAACAGTTTAAATTGTTCCCTGTCTGTGCCAGAGGGGTTGATTAGCATTGAATTAAGAATTATCACATCATTATAAGGGTACTTGCGCTCATAATTATCAGCCATAACTTTGTGCAGCAAGTTTAATGGACAATTAATGTACAAATCCAGCAAGTTCTTAAAAATTACTGGGAGACTAAAGGCAAGATGCCATTTGTGCGAAGCAAATGTCGGAATAGCATAAATCGACCAGCAAGTTCTGGAGATTCGCAACTCATGACATATGTCTTAATCCCCTGAATGTGCTGGCTGATTTGCACGTTAATAATAGTGTGCGTCATTAACACGCCATTATTTTTCCAGCAAGATTTGGCCCTGTGCTTGTTTAGAGTAAGAAAATCAACTATATAAGCCTACCATGGTAACTAAGGGTCTTTCAATTCAGTATCAATCTAATGGCCCTCCTCTGAAGCTTTTCAAGAGAAAGAAAGAAAGTCTTGCATTTATACAGCGTCGTTCAGTACCTCAGGATGCCCCAAATATATGGAAGTATCTTCATTGCAGTAATGTAAGAAATACAGAAGCCAATTTGTGCACAGCAAGGTCCCACAATCGGCAATGAGATAATGACCAGTTTTAATTGGTGATGCTCATTGAGGGATAAATATTGGCGCAGTGGGAGGACTCCCCATTTTTTCTTTGAAGTAGTGTCATGGGAGCTTTAATGTCCACCTGAGAGGGAAGACGGGGCCTCAGTTTAAGGTCTCATCTGAAAGACGACACTTCCGACAGTGCGGCACTCCCTCAGTACTCAGACTGTCAGCTTAGGTTTTTGTACTCAAGTTTCTGGAGTAGGACTTGAGCCCACAAACTTCTGACTCAGGTGAGAGAGCACTACCCACTAAGTCATAGCTGATACTTACATCACCTTCTATATATAAGCATCTCTATATCATCCACCATATGAGGTAACCAAAACTAGATGCATCTATTGGACACAGCACTCTAGTTGAGGCCTAACCATGGTCTTATACAAGGACAGTATAGTGATTTTTGTTTTGCACTGGACATGCGAGTACTCCATTTGCTTTTTCTCTAACCTATAGGCACAGGTTGTGAAAGTTCAGGCATTCATGTACTATAACACCTAGGGGGAAAAATTGGGTTGGTTTGCGCCTCCCGGGGGCGCTAATGGGGCGCAAATCCCCTAGTGCCCGGGTGCAGCGCCGCTAACGCCTCCCGTGAAATTTCATCACCGTGCGTAGCGACACGGTAGCACCCCAGCCACAAACTTCCCTTGCGCCCCCTGACCAATCGCTGGACGATATGCCCGACAAGGTCAGGAGGTGTTTTTGCAGCGGCGGCGGTGCTACTTAAAGGGCAGGTGTCGAGCGGCCATTTTTATTTTGGCTGACTGCCAGCATCTGCCCCCTTACCCTTTATTTTTCAGGGTGCTGGCCGCAATCGCTCAGCCCGGCATTCCTTTTGAGTGCCGGGCTGTTTTCACAGCACCCCGGTCCCCAGTGGTCCAGCAGGGCTCCGGTGCGCACAGCACTAGGCCCCTCCACTTTAATCAGGGGAGGAAGCTGCAATGACGCGGCGCTACGTGCCGTTGTGAGCAGCGCAGCTGCACGTAGCGCCGTGATATTCAGTAGCGGCGCCCGAAGCAGGAGGGGGAGCGCTTTCCAGTAGCGCCCCACCTCCTGCTTGGGGCGCTACTACTGAATTAACGGTGGAGGGGCGCTAACTTTTTTGCAGCGTTAGAATTAGCACCCCGGCAACGCTAGCGCCCCAAAATGGGCGCCACCCAATTTTTCCCCCTTAGGTTTTTCTCCCACTCGGCAGCCTTATGTTCGAAACTGTCCATAATGTACATACATTAGCCCTAACCATGTGTATGACACAACATTTATCGATATTAAATTACATCTGTTGGATGCAGGCTTATTCCTCAATTGCATCTAGATCTGCTTTTAATCTATTTTTCTCATTTGAGATCCTAACACATGCACAAACCTTTGTTGCAAAGTATTGTTTCAAAAGGCAGGAGTGTGCTGGACCATGCAACGCATAGTTCTATCTCAGTAACTTTCCCAGTTGACTTGGCTGCTTCCTTTTGTATGTGAACTTGTGCGCTGGCCGTTGAGCTGTGGGCCCGCATGGAATTCCGATCCTGGGCCTCCTCAGACTGCCGGCGTGCAGTGCTTGCGTATCCCAGGGGTGCAGTTAGTTCGAAGCGTCCCCTTGGATCACATGGGCCATGGAGAGCCAATGGTAGCAAGGAATGCTTCATTCATAAATTTGACAGGAAGAGCTGTCAAATCTATAAATACTATAAGCCCCAAAACATAACTAAAACTTCAAATAAAAAAATTTTAAAATCACATTTTAAAAATAATTATAAATTACATTTAATAACTATTTTAAACAATAATTTAAATTTTTGAAAAAATTAATTACATTTTCTAATGGGGCTAAAAATAAACATACCTTTCTTTAAAGTATTTAAAAATAATAAACCTGTGGAAAAAAAGTTTTAATTTTAATTAATTCACCACTTACCTTGTTAAAAGCAGGCCTTGCATCTGCTTTTTAAAAGTGTAACTGCTGAAGACTTACCCTCCAAGAGAAACCTGCAAAAAAATCGTAAGTTCGATGCGCATGCGCTGCCTCTCCGGCGCACGCGTTCCACCTGTCAACTCCTTTTTTCAAGGGAATGGAAATCCCGGTTTCCCGCACATGCGCAGTGCATGCATGAAACCGACACTTTCGTTGGGCCTACGCGTGAGTACCCCGTGTGTACTCACCCGTGGGGTTCCGAATTTCTGGGCCCACGTGTATAAAGCTCTCAGAACCCATTATGCTCCTGATGTCTGAGCTTGAAATTAACTGAAATAGATAAAAATAAAGCAGAACACATCAAACAATCTTAGATTGCTTGTGAAGAAATAAAATAAGGCTAATATGCCATGAAATAGCCCTGATTTTGTACTTCCTGAGGCTCGGGAATGTAATCAGGAACATGAAGGGAAAAATACACCAAAGGTGATATATGTGTGAATTTCAAGCAACTTATCCATGCACCGTATGATATCAATTGCTACAAGCAAATGCCAGTAAAGCAATAAGCCGCAATTAAGTGGAGAAGCAGAGAAAAACTTAAAGAAATAGAAAGGAATTAAAGCTGAAGGTGCAAAACCTTCCTGTGAACTGATAAACCTGACATGATAAAGAAAATATAATTGCACATCGTGATGTTTTAGAAAACGATAATATCACAAGTGGGTGCTATTCTTCGGAATTGTTTTTTCTCCAAAGCAGTTCTGCCAATCATATGATTTAGTGGTGAATGTTTACCGAATGCCCCAGCAAATGACTAAGTAAATTGTCTCTTTCGCCCTCCTCTCCTGACTGCTTGCTGGACGATCTGTCAATAGGCACCAACTACCCTGCTTCAAATACAATTCATTATTTTGAAAATCAGCAACTGTTATGTAAGGAGGCAAAGCAACAATCTGTGCACAGGAAGATCCCACATACATGGTGGCAATGAATAACTAATTATTCTATTTTTAGTAGTGTCGGTTGAGGGAATGTTGGACAGGACACAAGGCAATTGACCTGCTAATATATAAATAGAGGCATGCAATTTTTAACATTCAATTGAACCACAGGAACACGTACACGGGACCTTGGTTTAACATCTCTTTTCCAGGACAGTGCCTCCGACAGTGCAGCACTCCCACCTTGTACTAGAATATAGGGCTAAGTCGTGCAGTGGGATGTTGGCTCGCAATGTTTCAGCTTCAGAGGCGACCAATAGACCTGCACTGTCACAACCGCAAAGGTCTCAGGCTCCTCCTTCACTCTGCACTTAGTTACTCTCTGCCAGGTCAGTGGTTGGTAGACAACAGTGGACCTCAGTGACCCAGAGCTCGGAGGAGGGAGGAATCAGCCAGGTGGTCTCTCTTCATTTGTGATCTCAGATAGTGGGTGTCAGTGTAAGACATAGACAGAGATTTTTGATATACACATGTGGAGCTAGTGAGAACACTTATATCAGTTCGAGTGAAGGGCTTGCTGAAATTAAAGAACAAAGCTTTATAGGACATATAAGCCTTCAATGAAGCTTTCAGAGAAAGCTATTGTCAGAGTGCTATTCTCTCCCAGTGATACAAACAATGGGAAAAAAAAGGAATGACAGCAACAACAACTTGCTTTTATATAGCGCCTTTAACGTAATAATACCTCCCAAGGCACTTCACAGGAGCGTTATCAAACAAAATTTTACACCGAGCCACATAAGGACAGGTGACCAAAAGCTTGGTAAAAGAGGTAGTTTTTAAGGAACATCTTAAAGCAGGAGAGAGAGGTAGACAGGCGGAAAGGTTTAGGAAGGAAATTCCAGAGCTTAGGGCCTGGGCAGCTGAAGGCACGGCTGCCAATGGTGGAGTGATTAAAATTGGGGATGCGCAAGAGGCTAGAATTGGAGGAGCACGGAGATCCTGGAGGGTGGTAGCGCTGGAGAAGGTTACAGAGATAGGGAGGGGTGAGACCACGGAGCGATTTGAAATCAAGGATGAGAATTTTAATATCGAGGTGTTTCTAAACCAGGAGCCAATGTAGGTCAGCAAGCACAGCGGTGATAGGTGAATGGCACCTGCTGCGAGTTAGGATACGGGCAGCAGAATTTTGGATAAGCTCAAGTTAATGGAAGGTGGAAGGTGGGAGGACGGCCAGGAGACCATTGGAATAGTCAAGTCTCGAGGTAACAAAGGCATGGATGAGGGTTTCGCCAGCAGATGAGCTGGGGCAGGGGCGGAGACTGGCGATGTTATGGAGGTGGAAGTTGGTGGTCTTGATGATGGAGCGAATATATGGTCGGAAGCTCATCTCGGGGTCAACTACCACACCAAGGTTGCAAACGGTCTGGTTCAGCCTCAGACAGTTGCCAGGGAAAGGGATGGAGTTGATGGCTAGGGAACGGAGTTTGTAGTGAGGGCCGATGACAATCTATATATATAAAAGGATACTTCTGTCTGTCATCCCGTCTGTCTGTCTGTCTTGAATTAACTTGAAAGTTATAGAGTGTACCTACACGTGCGTTACGTCAAAAGAAAGCTGATGATTCCAGAACCGTCCTAAGTATACTTATATTTCGGCCGGACAAAAATTGTTCGCGCGTTATGCAAAAAACCTTCAAAATTAAACTCATTATCTGCTAAGTAGCATTGATTGACTGACGTCAAGGTCGACCAATCCTGTGCCGGCACGATTGCCCAATCCTACAGTTCAGTCGCCTGATGGTTGGCCAATCACTGCGTCTGTGGGTGGGACTAATGCTTTTCAACTCAGGCATCGGGCAGCCATTGCTTCACTACTTCCAGCTCAAACTCTGCTAATCCAGCTTCGAAAAAGTTAGTATCTCTTTTAAAAATTACATAACATTTACCAAAAACGTTTTATAAGTACTTTCACTTTCATCTTTGAAGCTATTAAAAGGTAGAAATGTTGCCCAGCAGCAGATTCACACAGGGACAGACAGACAGGCCCCAAAGCCTGGGACTCGATTTAAACCGCCCGGCCCAAAACAGCCCTGGCAAAGCCGGGCTCCCCCAGCTAGTGGATTAATAAAGGAAGTGTTTTATGTAAAAATAATTATAATTTGGGAATTATAGGGCAGGAAACCTGTGATAATGGCCCAGAAATTCAGGTCCCAACGCGTGAGTACGCACGGGGTACTCACGCGTAGGCCCAATGAAATGGCCGGTTTCGTGCATGTACTGCGCATGCGCGGAAAACCGGCACTTCCGTTCCCCTGAAAGAAGGGGTTCAGTGGTCGAACGCTTGCGCCGGAGAGGCAGCTCGTGCGCATAGAACTTACGTTTTTTTTGAAGGTTTCTCCGGGAGGGTAAGCCTCCAGCAGTTACACTTTTAAAAAGCAGGTGCAAGGCCGGCTTTTAACAAGGTAAGCGGTGAATTAATTAAAATTAAAACATTTTTTCCACAGGTTTATTATTTTTAAATACTTTAAAGAAAGGTAAGTTTATTTTTAGCCCCATTAGAAAATGTAATTAATTTTTTCAAAAATGTAAATTATTGTTTAAAATAGTTATTTCATGTAATTTATAATTATTTTAAAAATGTGATTTAAAAAAAAAAATATTTGAAGTTTTAGTGATGTTTTGGGGCTTACAGTATTTATAGGTTTGAAACTTATGAATGAAGCATTCGCTGCTACCATTGGCTCTCCATGGCCCACGTGATCCCGGGGACGAATCGAACTAACTGCGCCCCTGGGATATGCAGGCACTGCACACCGGCAGTTGGAGGAGGCCCAGGATCGGAATCCCACGCGGGCCCACAGCTCAACGGCCGGCGCGCTAGGCAAGTGCAGGTCGGGGTCTTGCACCCGCGGGAAGCCCCCGACCCGAATTTCTGGGCCATTGATCCATGTGGCTGAATTGAACGGCATTAGTAGTGATCTCACTTGGGGAGATGTTGATAATGTACTTAAGGTCAAAATTTGTTCACAAAACCAAAAGGTTTTGGGAAGTTTTTAAGAACTTTTGAAGAAGGTTAGAGGTCAAAAGGCTAAAAGGCCTTTGAAAGTTGAGAGGAATTATGAAGATAACATTTAAAAGGTTTAAAAAAGGTTAATTTGTTATATCAAAAGTGAAAGGATAGACGGTTATATGCATCACAAGTTAACTCAACAACAACTTGCATTTTATAGCGCCTTTAACGTAGTAAAATATCCCAAGGCGAGAGCAGACATAATTTGCTCCAAGCCATATAAGGAGATATTACAACAAAAGCAAAATACTGCGGATGCTGGAAATCTGAAATAAAAACAGAAAATGCTGGAAATACTCTGCAGGTCAGCCAGCATCTGCGGAGAGAGAAATGGGAACGGTAGTAGAATGGTTGGGCTAGTAATCCAGAAGCCTGGACTAATGACCCAGAGACGTGAATTCAAATCCCACCATGACAGCTGGGGAATTTAAATTCAGTTAATTAAATAAATCTGGAATAAAAAGCTAGTATCAGTAATGGTGAACATGAAACTATCGGATTGTTGTAAAAACCCATCTGGTTCACTAATGTTAGGGAAGGAAATCTGGCGTCCTTACCTGGTCTGGCCTCTATGTGACTCCAGACCCACAGCAATGTGGTTGACTCTAAATGGCCTAGCAAGCCACTCAGTTGTAACAAACCACTCTAAAAACAATGGGGCAGAAATTAGGATCGGGGGCTTGCCGTGCGTGCAAGCCCCCGATGTGCACTTACCCGACGCGCCGGCCGTTGAGCTTCAGGGACGCCTGGAATTCCTGTTTTAAAATGATGACTCCCGGGCAGCGTTTGACGTCACGCCACCCAGGAGTGCAGCCAGCGCGAAGCCTGGAGCGTGCAGTGCAAGTGAGACACGCCCCTTGAGGTCTCAGTTTAATAGGACATGCCCCCAATATTTCTCACAAGCTGCAAAGCATTTTTACATGCAGAGCAGCATTTTAAATAGGTTTTTGGTATTTTTATGAAGCTTTTGGTAACTTTTATAAACTTTTAAAAATGTTTACATTATTTTGAAGAATCTGAAGTAGTTTTAAACAGAATTAAAGCAATTTAAAGACTTTTAAAAGCCCTGAAAGCATTTTTTTCATTCCATTTATTTAATTAGCAACGTCATCGTCGTACGTGTCTTCACACTGTTCCCTTTGGGGAACTGTATGAAGTGGTGGAAGGGTTTCTGGCCGTGATTAACGCTCATTCCGTGACCGTAACCATCTTTGAACCAGCCATTAGGGTGGTTAGTCCTATGGCGGGAGGGTTTTACGGGCTCCCACAACCTATACGAGGGGGGGGGGCCACCCACACCCACGGACGCAAATATCCCACTGGATGTCAACCCAGAATTTAGAGCTGGAGCTCCGACTCCACTTGCCGGGACTGTCTGGAGCGGGGTTTGAAACCCTACCCTGGCTGGCCCAGCGGCGGGGATGCTACCGCTACGCCAAAGGCCCACTCTGATTAGCAACGTGAAATGGCTGGAATGAGCACAATTCACAGCATTAAAAGAACTCACAATTGAACTGATGATGACCTCAGCAATCTCCTCAACGAGGTGGAGGCGCAGCGCCTGCTCATAATTGATAATGAGAAGTCCAAGGCGCCGCAAAAAGGACAGGTGATAGCTTGGTCTTTCAAGTGGCAGCATAGGGCTCCAGTCACGGGGAGGGAAAAGGCACAGGAAACGTATGGGTGTCACCTTTTGCGCGGAGTGGGCCTTTTGCGTAGCGGTAAGCATCCCCGCCGCTGGGCCAGAAGGAGTAGGGTTTTGAACCCCACTCCAGCCAGTCCCGGCAAGTGGAGTCGGAGCTCCAACTATAAATTCTGGGTGGACATCCAGCGGGATACTTGCGTCCGCGGGTGTGGGTGCCCCCCCCCGCTCAGATGGGTTGTGGGAGCCCGTAAAACCCTCGCGCCATAGGACTAACCACCCTAATGGCTGGTATGAAGTTGGTTATGGTCACGGAAGGAGCGTTAACGTGGCCAGAAATCCTTCCACCACTTCATACAGTTCCCGAAAGGGAACAGTGTGAGGATACGTACGACGATGACCTCTTGTGCAATGCACCTCCTTGGACCCTCAGTCGCAGATGCGAGGGGGCAAATCGTGCAATTGTTAAATTTTTCATTTTATTGACATGTAAAATGTTGTGTTTGCTGTTTTCATTGAAATGTTTATTTGTGACTGAAAGGATATGTAACCTTTTTCTTTAAACAGTGCAGCCTGTAGTCAGTTTGAAAAAAATTAGCAACTTTTATTGGAGCCAAAGTATTTTTACAACAACTATTTGAAAATTAGAACATAGCTAGTTTCCACCTTGAATGTTTTTATTGCACTAAGAAAACAGAAAAAGTCACTTTAAAATGTTAACACATTTTTTTCTGAACTATTCATGTTTACAAATGTTTAAAAAGCAGGAAATAGCTAGTTAACATTTTAAAGTTATAAACTATCTACATCAAAACTGACCCTGAAAGCTGTTTTATGATGCAATAAAAGTTCACTGCTTTACTTTAAATTGTGTCTGCTCCTTTCTTTGCCTTGTGGGGGAGGGGGAGGTACAAGGCGCCACTAGCTCGTGAAGGTTTTGGCTACTAGCAGTTCCCGGGCATTTTTCTCGCTCACAGGCCTCCTGCTTACACAGACGTCCTTGCAAGGAAGAAATGGAAAGAGTTGTTAAAGTAATTTTAATGAAGTGACTGGCTAGAAAATCACCCTGGCCTACGGCAGGAGAAACGCGTTATCGTCTTGGTAATACATCATACCCGCCTGATCAATTTCAAAGCCCGAGATGATTTTCCAATGGCCCAGTAATTTCGTTCCAAACGCGTGAGTACGGTTGGGGTACTCACGCGTCTGGCCGGAGGAAATGCCAGTTTTCAGCATGCACAGCGCATGCGGGGAAAACCGGCATTTCCTGTCCTCTGAACGAAGGGGTTCAGAGGCAGAATGCGTGCGACTGCACAGGCAGCGCGTGCGCAGTAAAATTCGCCGGTTTCATTCATACTTTCAGTGAGATTAAGTCCTTACAACTTACATATGAAAAAAGCATGAGTACAGTTGCTCCAGAGGCTGCGGAGGAAAATATATTTTATCGTGGAGCTTCTGAAAGGCAATATTTTTGTTTGGGAAAGGGAGGAAAGTTATTTTAAGAAATGCTGAGGTAAGTTTTAAAGTTTATTTTTGTTTTTTAAAACGGGTTTTCAGTACTGTAGGTAGAAGGAGCAATTGTGGCTATGTGAATTGAATTTGCTGTGTTTATTAAATGTGAAAATGACTCCAACATTTTTAAGAAAGAAACTTTTCATCAGTAATATATTCTTTTAAGTAATTATGTATGTATGTCTGTATATATTCCTTTGCGTATATGTATGTATGTATATATTCCTTTACTTATGTGTATGAATGTATGTATTTAATTATGACTTTCAGAGAAAGTGACTTATTGGAAAATCATAATTAAATACATACATTCATACACATAAGTAAAGGAATATATACATACATACATATACGTAAAGGAATATATACAGACATACATACATAATTACTTAAAAGAATATATGACTGATGAAAAGTTTCTTTCTTAAAAATGTTGGAAATGTTACATTATTCATTTTAGAACAGTCATTTTCACATTTAATAAACACAGCAAATTCAATTCACACAGCCACAATTGCTCCTTCTACCTACAGTACTGAAAACCCATTTAAAAAAAAAAAATTAAACTTTAAAACTTACCTCAGCATTTCTTAAAATAACTTTCCTCCCTTTCCCAAACAAAAATATTGCCTTTCAGAAGCTCCACGATAAAATATATCTCCCTCCGCAGCCTCTGGAGCAACTGTACGCATGCTTTTTCCATGTGTAAGTTGTAAGGACTTAACCTCACTGAAAGCATGAATGAAACCGGCAAATTTTACTGCGCACGCGCTGCCTGTGCAGTCGCACGCGCTGTGCCTCTGAACCCCTTCGTTCAGAGGAGAGGAAATGCCAGTTTTCCCCGCATGCGCTGTGCATGCTGAAAACCGGCATTTCCTCCGGCCAGACACGTGAGTACCCCAACCGTACTCACACGTTTGGAACGGAATTACTGGGCCAAGAAGAATAAAACTGGACGGACCAGCCGGCAATGGCTATGGACACAATAATGGCACACTCAGCCCAGTTGACCCTGCAAAGTCCTCCTCACCAACATCTGGGGACCTGTGTCAAAATTGAGAGAACTGTCCCATAGACTAGTCATACTCAGAACCATATTTTTCAGCCAATGTCCCAGACTTCTCCATCACCATCCCTGGGTATGTCCTGTACCACCGGCAGGACAGACCCACCAGGGATAGTGGCACAGTGGCATACAGTCAGGAAGGAATGGCGCTGGGAGTCCTCAACATTAAGAACATAAGAAAAAGGAGCAGGAGTAGGTCATTCGGCCCTTCGAGCCTGCTCTGCCATTCAATGAGATCATGGCTGATCTTCTGCCTCAACTCCATTCACCAGCCCTATCGCCATATCCCTTGATGCCCTTACTAGTTAGAAATCTATTGACTTCTGTTTTGAATATATCCAATGACAGAGCCTCCACAGCCCTCTGGGGTAGAGAATTCCAAAGATTCACCACCGCCTGTGTGAAGAAATTTCTTCTCATCTCAGTCCTGGATGGTCTACCCTTTATCCTGAGGCTGTGGGCCGTGGTTCTAGACTCCCCAGCCAAAGGAAACATTCTCCCAGCATCCATCCTATCAAACCCTGTAATAATTTTATATGCTTCAATTAGATCCCCTCTCATTCTTCTGAATTCAAGAGAATTGTAGGATTCGCAAAATTGAACTTTACATTATAAAGGGTCAAATGGCAGACAGAGGCCATGATTTTAAAGACTGTTTTAAAAGAAGCCCAGAAAAAGGGGGCACACAAAATGGCCATCATACCACGTGACCGGCTTATTGGGACATTTTAAAATGGTTCCTGCGAAACCTCAGACAGCTTTGTGGATTCAACCCACAGTAAGTTCTGGAAGCCGTTTCTGAGAGAATGAAACCAGACCCACACATATACATATGGATTAGATGCAGATCCAGTCAAGATCGGCCTGGAGACAGAGGCCATCTAAATGTTGACCCAGACAAAAGGGGACAATTTCATATTCATGAGAACAACACCAAGGACTAGATAACGAGATCAGCAGGACATTAAAAACAATGAAGGTCATTCCAGACCAGAGATGGGCCTTTACCGGCCATTTAAAATATTTTAAAATATAATAACTACCCCGCTGTGCTCCCAGCCCACCAAAAGTTAAACAAAGACTAACCTGATTTTGGGCGGGAAGTGGAGGCTCCTGAAGGAAAAGTATAATTGGAGGAGTTGGAGTTGTACAGTCACACACCGAGTTGCAGTGGAACAAGAGTTGAACAGTTGTCGGACAGTTGAGTCGTTGGAGAGGAATTCAGTCAGTTGGTTGGCTTTCCAGCTTTCCAGCTTGCAGGGCTGCCCAGCTTTTGAGCTGGGTGACGAGGAGTCGCTTTGGGAGAAGATCAGCGGGACTCCCCTCCATCGACGGAGAGGAAGGAGAAGAAGACCAAACCGCCATCAAGAAGACTGTTCGAGCCGGCGTCCCACCCCGGGGTCACACATCAGGAGATCATCGACCAACCCTGGGCCGTTGACGAAGATGAGAGGCCTTCTCCCAACTTGGGAGAAGAGACAAAAACGAACTGAAAAATGATGGGAGCCAGCCCAAGGCTCCTCTGACCGGGGTCGAGCCGACGATCCCCGACCCCACCGACAGCCAAAACCAGCCGGTGTCCAGCCGCCCCCCGACCCCCACCTCAGGAGAGAGGTGTGGCGCAGCTCGCTGGGGCTCCATGATCCACGTGGAGACGAAACGCCTGAAAGGATCAAAAACGCAGACTGGTTCAAAACCTTGCACTTCCTAGTTGGATTGGTGAGCATGTTTCTGGCCCTTCACAATCAGATCTAGATAGGTTTAAGGGGGTGGATTTAGGGGTACAATTAACATGAGTTGTTGTCTCTCGATATTTCGTGTGTTTCCTTATTTCATGATGATTTTTGTAGAGTATAAGATGCCAGTATTTGCCTTAGTTAGTATTGTGTTGTTATGATTTGTTTGTGTTTTTTCCTCCCATGTACTTTCCTATTTGCTTGCATTTGATTTATTTTTCCATTTGCAATAAAATTTCATTTTGTTTCATCAAACTTGGTCTACAAGAGTTTTCTCTACATTGTAGTTCCTGCCCCAAATTCCAGAGTATAGAATCTAAGGGGCGAGTGGGTCGAACCACTCAAGGTTTTACTGTGCAAGAGAGAGAGGCCTCTAGAGAGAGAACCTTCTGCGATCTAAAACCCCTTACAGAAAATGGCGACTGCGGCAGGACTCTGGCAGCAGCATTGCAATGTAGTAGATCCGCGTTTGAATGGTCGAAATGCAATGGATGAGAGGATAGCAGATTATGTCTTTGGCTAGGTAAATCTCACTAAGCAGTGGATTTCCGATCCCTTACTGGATGGGCGTCCGGTGGACGCAGCCATCAGGTGGACAGAGAGCAAAGGGCATAAGAAGTCAGTGGAGAAGGCAGTCTGGCTGATGTGTTACAAGAAGCAGGTCCAGATCTTGGACCGGGTCGTTGCAGCACAGGCAGCCAGGATCACAACCCAGGCAGCAGAGATAGAGGAAAAGGCCATGGGTGGGGAAAAACTCATCACAGCACTTCAGGCGCTGAATCAGGAACGCCAAGTGGTAGCTAGTCAACATCAGGCTAGGATAGAATACCTGGAGTGCCAAGTTACTGAGGCAAAGATCAGTGAAACGAGGATACGGGAGAAACCGCCCGCCTCGCACAACAGCTAAGAGCGCAGGAGGAGAGAGTAGTGGAGGTTAAGGCAGCTTACAAGCTAGCCCTCGAGCACGGGTTTGAGAGCACAGACCACGGCCCCTGCCAAAAGACCATAGAGGACCTAAGAACGGCCCTGGTTAAGGCAAAAGGCATGGTGTGACTCGTCAGCCCGAAAGCCAGTCACATGGACTTCTTAAAGGAATCGAAACAGCCGATTCTAGCTGAGGTAGTTGTGGTACCAGCCACCGAGCCCTCAGCACCACCGAGCTATAGTGAGACTTGGCCGGAAAAACAGGGGGTGGTAAAAGAGGATGTAGCCGAGGTGGAATGTGAGAAAGAACAACCACTGGTAGCAAAGCCGGGACCGGCACCGATATGTCCTGCTCGGCACCAGAGGTTCGGTCCCAACGCCGCAAATGGCGATGCCGGACCCCACCAGAACCAGCTCGTGGTGCCCTATGCTGCCCCGCAATTAATGTCCATGGTGAGCCACCTCACACGACTCACAGTAAAGGGAGATCCCTCGATTCATTTCAGGGAGATAGAGGAAACAGCAGCCATTAATGACTGTGATGAACAGGAACAGGTGAAACTGTTGCTTTTCTCCCTGGATTGCACAATCCTTCAGTGCCTCTCAGATGAGAGTAAGAGGGGACAGAAAGGGTATGCGGATCTCAGGGAGGAAGTTTTAGAAGTAATGGGAGTGGACGATGGTAGTCCGTTCGACCGTGTAGAAGGGACCGTGCAGCTATCTGGAGAACCCCCACGGGTTTTCGCAGAAAGGCTGTGGCCAGTATATCGACGCAGCTGTCCGGGTATGCCCGAATGGGCTCTAATGAGCAACGAACAGTGGGTTCATTGGCTCCGTTGCTTGGCTACCAACAGTTTGCCAGAGATACGGGCCCTAGCCAGGTTGTGGTTTGATCCCCAAGGTCCCGGTGTCACAGAGGAGATGGTGCTCCATCAGCTAAATGTTGTGTACAAGAATTGTAGAGGTCAGGAAACACCTCCCCAGAAGGGAAATTTGCATGAGGCAGCCCCAAGCAAGAAGGAGTGGCGTCAGGAGGGGAATTGCCCTGTCCAAGCCAAGCTCAATTGCTACGGGTGTGGGAAGGATGGACATTGGCGCAAGGACTGTAGAAATACGTGGAAGGATAATAAAGGGAAATTTCCCGCAGCCCAAACCCAAGCCCAGACCGCCGCCCCAGCACCAGCCCAAACCCAAGCCGTAGCTGTAGTGTATGTGCTTTAAGTCAGAACTGCTTTTTACAGCTCCTGTATACTGTAGTACCGGCAGTGACCACACCGGTATATAAGCTGTGCGCATGCCTCTGTACCCCAGTCTAGAGATTACCCTCCTCCAGTAAAGACCTGTTATTTGTTTATGTACAGCATCCGTGTAATTATTTATCCACTGAACCACGGATCTAACAGTGGCGACGAGTGTTGATGCGAATCTACCTGCAACATAATTTTTTTTTTAAAAAAATAGTCGAGTCCAGGAACACGGGCGTCGACCGCGAGCAACCGCCCAGCAGTCAGGCAGCGATTCAACTTCGCTGGGTAGGCTGTGGAGAGCCGGGCTTGGTTCCCTAGCCACAACGAGCAGTAAGAGACAGACGACAGGTCCAGAGCAGACCCGTCCCGAGCAGCGGTGGCTGGAGCCGACCGACGGCAGAGAGAGAGAGCCGGGCAGCGTCGACGGGGTAAGAAAGAGGGTGAAGAGAGCAGGGCGCAGCCGGGGGTTGATCACTGAGCGGCGTCGAGGAAAAATACTGCAAACCGGAGAGAGAGAGGGTAAGAAACATCTGGGATCTAGACTGAGCAGCGTTGACAAATATCAAGAGAAGAACGCGCAGAGCACAGCCAGGGATCACGGGCTGATCAGGGTCCGCAGGGCGAAGCAAGGGGTGACGCCATTGAGCCGCGGAGAAGCAGGGAGAGCGCGGGAGATGCCATTGAGCCGCGGAGAAGCAGGGAGCGCGCGGGAGGCGCCATTGAGCCGCGGAGAAGAAGGAAGAGCGCGGGAGACGCCATTTTGCGAGGCCGCAGTGGAGAAGACGGGCGAGCGCGGGAAGGAAGGAAAGCGCGGGAGACGCCATTTTGTGCCAGCGGAGAAGGAGGGGAAGCACGGGAGGCGCCATTGGTGATAGTTAACGCACAACCAAGGATGCCGAAGAGTGGCAGTATCTCTACGTTCGACAATGAAGTCGAAGATTGGGTGACATATGTGGAACGTATTGAGGTGTACTACAGGGCGAATGAAGTGCCAGATGCTAATAAAGCACTGGTTCTGTTAAATTCCATGGGTGCAAAAACTTATGGGTTACTGCAAAATCTAATAACGCCAGAGAAGCCGGTTAACAAGAATTTTGAAAGCATAGTAGAAATCCTACAGGACCACTTAAACCCCACACCGCTGCTGATAGCAGAACGATTTAAGTTCCATAAAAGGAACCAACACAAAGACGAAAGCAATGCTGAGTACCTAACGGAACTGCGCAAGCTATCGAAATACTGCCAGTTTGGAGCGGGACGAGCAGACACGTTAAGGGACAAGTTTGTGTGTGGGCTACAAAGTGAAGGAACCCAGAAACGGCTTCTATCAGAAAAGGACCTTACGCTGGACAAAGCTTTCAGTATGACAGTATCACATGAAGCAGCCGCAAGGGGCGCTGCAGAGATACAACAGAGAGCGCAAGAATATGGCACCAACGAATTGACCTATGGAATAGGGAAGTGCTATCGCTGCGGCAGAACAACACATGACCAGAAAGATTGTTGGTTCAAGGACCAAGTGTGCAGACAGTGTGGGGAAAGCAGGACACATAGCAAGAGTCTGCAGGTCTGGGAAGAAAACCAACAGTAAGAAATCTCCACAGGAGAAGTACAAAAAGGTGCACCAGGTGATGGACAGTGGTTCAGACGAACAGAAAAGTGACACAGGCTCCAGAAGCAAGGAGCTGGGTTGTCTGAAACTACATAATGTAACCGAAATGGAGGATCACCAGACTATCTGGGTTACACTCAAGATAGACGGAGTCCAAGTGGAAATGGAATTGGACACAGGGTCAGCTCTAACAGTCATAAATCAAAGAGACTACAAGCGACTATTTTCACACATACCCTTGAAAGCAACAGAGATTGTCTTGAAGACGTATACGGGGCAAAAATTCTACCCCAAAGGAAAAATAAGGGTGAATGTGACACATAAATGTCAGGAAATACCTAAAATGGATAAATATGTATTGCCAAATGGAGGGCCACCACTGCTAGGACGTGAATGGATCCGTAAGATACATTTAGATTGGCATTCCATACAGGCACTGAAGGTGGAGGCCAAAAAGGATGACAACGTCACACCAGGACGACTGTCAAAAACCCTGACTGAGGCAAAAGAAGTGTTCCAGGAGGGACTAGGAACACTAAAAGGAATAACAGCAACAATTAAAATAGAGGATAATGCAAGCCCAAAGTTTCTGAAGGCCAGACCAGTGCCTTATGCGATCAGACCAGCGGTTGAAGCAGAGCTGGAAGGGTTGGAACGTTCAGGAGTACTGTCCAAAGTGGACTGGAGCGAGTGGGCTACACCCATTGTTCCTGTAATGAAGAGGTCGTTGAGTAATACGCCTGGGGAACCAAAGAAGGTCCGCATCCGTGGGGATTTTAAGGTGACAGTGAACCCAGTCCTTCACACGGTGCAATATCCGCTTCCACGAATTGAAGATATTTTCGCCTCGCTATCTGGTGGTAAACACTTCACCAAAATTGATCTAGCCCAGGCGTACTTGCAAATGGAGGTAGAAGAAGCTTCGAAACATTACCTTACGATCAACACCCATAAAGGTCTCTATCAATACAACCAGCTGGTGTTTGGAGTAGCCTCGGCTCCGGCTATCTGGCAAAGGGCGATGGATCAGGTCCTGCAAGGGATTCCAGGGACCCAGTGTTATTTGGACGACATCTTGTTCATGGGCGAAAATGATGGTGATCACCTCGCTAACTTGGAGAAGGTGCTCGCCAGATTAAAGGAATATGGGCTACGAGCTAATCGCCACAAGTGCGAGTTTTTCCAGAAACAGTTCTCGTATTGCGGCCACGTCATCGAGGAAGAGGGGTTACATAAGTCCCCTGACAAGATAGAGGCAGTAGTCAAGGCTCCAGCACCGGAAAATGTGTCACAACTGAGGTCGTTCCTCGGGCTGGTAAACTATTACCACAAGTTCTTACCAAATTTGTCTACGGTATTACACCCGCTGAACACCCTACTGCAAACAGGGGTACCATGGAAGTGGGATGACGAACATAGACGAGCTTTCCAGAAGTGTAAAGAATTGATCACATCAAAAGAGGTGTTGGCCCATTTCAACCCAGCACTACAAATTCGTTTGGCATGTGATGCATCACCCTACGGCATTGGAGCGGTGCTGTCGCACAAATTCCCAGATGGGTTGGAGAGGCCAGTAGCCTTTGCGTCTTGGTCACTAAACTCAGCCGAGCGCAACTACGCCCAGATTGACAGGGAGGCCCTCAGCATAATATGGGGAGTAAAAAAATTCAACCACTATCTGCATGGACAGACGTTCACCTTGCTGACTGACCACCAACCACTTGTCTCCATCTTTAATCCTAAGAAGGGCGTGCCAGTAATGACTGCACAGCGGTTACAAAGATGGTCCCTGTTTCTAGGGGCGAATCAATATGAAATAGAATATAAAGGCACGAGACAGCATGGGAACGCTGATGGGCTATCGCGCCTGCCACTGCCTACTGTAGAGGAAGCGCCAGCAGTGGACCCTATCGAGATATTTTATTTGTCGATAATTGAACGATTGCCAGTAACAAACGCGGATATAGAGAAGGAGACCCGCAATGATCCAACGCTGTCACGGGTATATGAATTGACGGTGAGGGGATGGCCAACACATGGCGACTCACTGTTGCCAGCATTCTCATCCAGAAGAGAACAGCTGTCAGTGTGCCAGGGGACAGTGATGTGTGGATCCAGAGTGGTGATTCCACCCAAGTTAAGGGAGAGAGTGCTAAAGGAGCTACATGAAGGTCATCTGGGGGGAGTGAAAATGAACAGCCTAGCTGGGGCTTATGTGTGGTGGCCGGGAATCGATCAGCAAATCGAAGACCTAACTAAGAGCTGCTTAGAATGCCAGAAGGTCCAAAATGCACCACCACATGCCCCTCTACACCCATGTGAGTGGCTCTCCTCTCCATGGCAACGGGTGCACATTGATTTCGCTGGTCCATTCATGGACTCAATATTCTTAATAGCAGTGGATGCTCATTCAAAGTGGCCTGAGGTGATAAAGATGTCTTCAACCACTGCAGAGAAAACGATTGCAGTCCTACGGACCATATTTGCCAGAAACGGGTTGCCAGAGCAGATCTGCTCTGATAATGGACCACAGTTTGTGTCCGATGAGTAACAAAAATTCATGAAAAGGAATGGGGTAAGGCATTACACATCCGCCCCGTATCATCCAGCCACCAATGGATTGGCTGAGAGGTTTGTACAAACCTTTAAGAAGGCGATAAAGGCCATGTGCGACGAGGAAATTCCACTACAGCATAAGATGGGCAATTTCTTATTAGTCTACCGAAACACGACACATGCAGTTACCAACCAGACCCCGGCCATGATGTTCTTTCACCGAAGGGTGAGATCTCGTCTGGACTTGCTCAGACGAAATGTGCGAAGAAATGTTGAGGACAAACAATTCCAGCACATCAACGAGAAGCCGACAAGGAGCTTCAATGTAGGGCAACCAGTCTTGGCCCGGGACTATCGAACAGAGAAATGGCAACCCGGAACGATATGTACAAGGCAGGGGCCATTAATGTACACAGTGAATGTCGGGGAGAACATTGTGAGATGCCACGTCGATCAGATCTTAGCATCACAGGAAATGCGTCAATCCCATGTCTTGAGTACCTGGGGATGAACCCGACATACCGGTAGCCTCTACTTCAGACCCAGTAGCAGTGGAACCCGCTGAACTACCCGATGAAAGGGGGTCAGAATCGCCTCTGCACCAAGAACAAGAACCTTCGGAAAGGCGCTATCCCGAAAGGGTCAGGAGGCCGCCCCAAAGACTGAATCTATAAATGGACTTTTGTTATTGAATGTACATGTAAAAATGTAATTGTTATTTGAATATTAAGGGGGTATTATTAATCTAAAAAGGGAGGAATTGTAGTGTATGTGTTTTAAGTCAGAACTACTTTTTACAGCTCCTGTATACTGTAGTACCGGCAGTGACCACACCGGTATATAAGCTGTGCGCATGCCTCTGTACCCCAGTCTAGAGATTACCCTCCTCCAGTAAAGACCTGTTATTTGTTTATGTACAGCATCCGTGTAATTATTTATCCACTGAACCACGGATCTAACAGTAGCTCCTGCCCCAGCACAAGGAGCTGGTGCAGTTATGGATCCCGCTGCGATTGAATCAATCATAGAGACAATGCGGTCTCTGATGATTTCACAGGGGAAAATAGCTGTCACCACTGGTATTGTCGTGCCCGAAACCCTGACCGTTGTGCCCAAACGACCTGTGTCCTCTAGAAAGACATGCACAGGAAGAGACCTCTTGTAAAATGGAGGAATACCTGCGGTGTCAGGTTGCGGAGGCTAAGTTAGTTGAGCAGGTTTTAAGGGAGGAGAACGCTAGGTTAACAGCGAGGGCTGGCAGTTTAGAGGGTCAGCTAAGGGCTTGTAAATGGTTTCACATCAATCAGTGCAAACTGTTGAAGCTGGGTGCAAGAGCATCAGTAACCGAAGCCAGGTCTGAGGGTAAAGATCCTCAGCCTGAGGCATGCGATGAGTCACAGACCACACAAGCTGGCGTTGTAGCCTGCTTGGAAGGAGAAGCTGTCCCGCCCACCTGGGGGGAGGCTTCCCCTATGGCCTGGGACTCGGACGATGAGGGGCCCGAACAACAAGGTCCCGCCCTCGACACGATTCTGGAGGAGGTGGAGTCGGAGGACGGAGGTCCCGCCCTCGACTCGAGCGTGGGGGAGGTAGAAATTGGTGGCGGAGATCCTCCACCTGTAGTGACAGGTGAGGAGGTGTCGTCTGCCACAGACCCAAATCCCAAAGGGGCGGAGCCGGAGGGGAGGGAGCCGAAGCCCACAGTCGTGGAATTGCCACGGGCTGTGAGAGCTAAAGTCCCACCCAAAGGTCCACTCGCCAAGGGAGCCTGCCCGAATCCCAAAGGGGCGGAGCCTGAGGGGAGGGAGCCGAAGCCCACAGTCGTGGAAGAGCCACGGGCCGTGAGAGCTAAGGTCCCACCTGAAGGTCCACTCGCTAAGGGAGCCACGTGCAAAGTACCTTTTCGCAGGTCGACTCGAACGCCTCAGCCAGTAAAACCTTGGCCCGAGTCCCCCGCTCCCAGTAAACGCCGACTTGAGAAATCCTTGACAAAACGCAGTCCCCGATTGACAGCAAAAGGCTGCAGGGAACCCAAGCCACAGGTCACTGTAGCCCCGCCACAGGGAGCGGCGAGCTGCAGTCCAATCAGGGATTAGGCAAGCCGCCTGGGGACGGGCGGCGCTGTACATAAGTTAAGTTTAAGTTTAAGTTTAAAGGTGTGTAAATATTAAGGGGATTAGAGTTTAAGTAGTTTTGAAATCTGCCCAGTATGTGTGTATTTTTGGATCGAGGTCGAAAGACCCGATCATGCCGTCACATAAGCCAGAATCTCTCGGGAGCCTGGCTATATTGTGTGATCTGTTACAGGAGCCAGAAAAGATGACAGTGATACTCGTCGCGTTCATGATGATCGGATGGAGCTGGGCCTATCGGGGCCACACTAAGGACTCCACCATTTACGGGTGCTCTGGCAACAGAGGCCCCATCGCGACTGATGGAACCGGCCCACGGGACGCTGAAGAGACTGCTGTCTGCTTCCATGAAGGAAGATGGTCAGGCTGGCTGGGGTCAAACTCTACTGAATACTCCAGCCAGACGGGGTTTGCATACAGAGAAACGTCGCTGATGTGCCCCAGGGTGCGGATCATTGCACCCAGGATCAGCGTCATCGTGGGAAAGAAGATTTGTTTGAACTGTCTGGGACATGTACCTTTGGATCGTTGGTGGTGGCTGCGCAAGTTGAGCAGCACCATGAAGAACTCCACTGTGGAGTGGGAGAGACTGGGTAACAACACCCATCGGACTATTACGGGAACTCATGGGGGGTTGAGTGTCTGTTGGGACAAATGGTGGGAACCAGATGAGGGGATCTACATCTGTATGTGGGGTTCAGAATGCGCTTGCCCCACAGGCGTCTCCATCTTTTTCCAAAGACAATGACAGGATGCTGGACAAGGAATGAGGTGGGACGTCAGCACATGGGCGTGTGGAGTCCCATACTCTCAGATCCCAGTAAACGCCACTGAGCTCATCACCCGACCCCGCAAGCCCCTGCCCACAGTTCCGGTAGCAAAAGCCCTCAAGGAAGGGTGCTCCACCACAACAAAGGGACCCGGGAACGGATTGGTATTGGTACCCACAGGTCAGGTGCTGTACCAAGGGGTGCACTACGTGGTGGCCTCGGTGATTATAAACCTCACCGAGGTACGATTGCCAGCATGGTGCCCCAGGGAAACGGGGCAATTATACCAGGTCCTGTTAACAAACATGTTTAAACAGTTTTACGAATTCGACTTTGCCGATGTCGACAGAGCCGAATTGTACACCACACCACATGAGGTCTTGGACAGAGTAGGGAGACAAAGAAGGGGTGCAGTAAATGACATTTTCACAGCTTTTAATACAGGAACTTCCGTTATCAACACACTGGATGATGTGGAGCTGCAAACCCAGATCAATGGTTTGAAAACACAGTTGAGAAAGATACTGACTGACGAGAATAAGGTAGTGGGTTCTGAGTTACATGAGGACCAGGCCATGACACTACACTTAAAAGAGATAATAGCTGAGCTGGAGAAACACGCCAGAATGGTAAATGCTCTCATCAGGGAGGATTGGAACGCGTCCGATCAGATTGTGCAGAACGAAGCTTGTGTGCTATACAGGGCGTGGTTACTGGGTGAGGGCCGCAGTAACCTGGAGGATTTAAAACAAGGTTTAGTCTCCTCCTGGATCAGCAACAAGCACCTCGCAGCCCTCCACCCTTTTGAGAATGCATTGAATCCGTGCCAGCTCAGACTAGCTTCAGAGGCCTACCCAGTCCCAGTGGACTGGTGACGGTCTAATCACACCATTATGGGTATAGTGGTAAGAATGTCAGTGATGGGAAAGACAGCTAAACCCGCCCCGGTATACAGGGTGGAGAACATTGGAGTCATTCAGGGGGGGTGCGCACATTCGCTACACGGGGGTCCCACCTTACGTCATTCGATGGGAGCATGCAATGACGGGTACCGACCTTGCGGGATGCCGGAGCCGGGGAGCACACATCACCCTGTGTCCCCAGCACTTGAATGCCCATTCAAAACCACAGTGCGGGTTCAGAACTGTTGGCGCAAAGCCTATAAATTGCACCATGGAGGCAATGGCACAAGGCCATGTGCCCCCGCAGGTGGCATATATAGGAGGTGGGACATACTGTGTCACCACTGCAGCGCCCCACGACCAGCATGGACAGCACGGTTGGTGTCCGGTTAGTGATAGCAGCTTCTGTTTCAAGCCCAGGGCAGAAGTTCAAGTGGCCCAAGAGCGAATTGTCCCTATCCCTGAACCTTCCGCTGTTCACATCACTGTTAAAGAGAATTTCACTGATCTGCAGTGATTCGGTGCACATTTTGGGTATATCATTCCCCCTCTCCCTGAACACCTCACCAAGATATTAAAAGCCGTTGTTGTTTCACAGAAACACTTCTACACACTGGAGCAGAAGATTTTAGAGATAGGGGCAGACATATTGGACATAGTGACCCCACCGTGGTGGGACCTGTTCACCAATATAGAAGTCCCTTCTTGGATTAGGATAGCCTCCCACATTCTTGTAGTGTGCCAGGTTGTCATTGTAGTATATTTACTGTTTGTACACTGTAAAAAGGTCAAACATTCGCAAAAGTATGAGAATAGAGGGGAATGGAGGGAGCTTTATGTGCGGGTAGAAGAAGAGACACCCGTTTAGATTTTTGCTGCTGTGTATAAAGTTCAAGTTTTCCCTCCCTCCTCTGCATTATTTTGATGTGTATTCATGTGCGTTTTTGATTTTTCGTGTGTGTATTTTCTTTTCTTATTGCATTTGAATTAGATGTGTTTTTATTATTAAAAGGGTGATGTGTATGCATTAGGTGATGTAGGGATATAAGGGCCCCCTCCACGCCTGGAAGTAAGTTGTCAGGTTTTAACTCCAAGGTATTGCCATCTGTAGATGCTCAATGTTCACTAGGTTTTTCTGAAATGGGAAATGCATGTGTCGTGGGGTCATAGATAGGTAAATACTGGGGATGGTTTGATTGTGGAAAGTCAGAAAATTTTGCTCACCCAGAATTATGATACTTCAAGCAAGTTACAGTATCACCAGGGGGGAGTGTAGGATTCGCAAAATTGAACTTTACATTATTTAGGGTCAAATGGCAGAAGAGGCCATAATTTTAAAGACTATTTTAAAAGAAGCCCAGAAAATGGGGGCATACAAAATGGCCACCATACCACGTGACCGGCTTATTGGGACATTTTAAAATGGTTCCTGCGAAACCTCAGACAGCTTTGTGGATTCAACCCACAGTAAGTTCTGGAAGCCGTTTCTGAGAGAACGAAACAAGGCCCACACATATACATATGGATTAGATGCAGATCCAGTCAAGATCGGCCTGGAGACAGAGGCCATCTAAATGTTGACCCAGACAAAAGGGGACAATTTCATATTCATGAGAACAACACCAAGGACTAGATAACGAGATCAGCAGGACATTAAAAACAATGAAGGTCATTCCAGACCAGAGATGGGCCTTTACTGGCCATTTAAAATATTTTAAAATATAATAACTACCCCGCTGTGCTCCCAGCCCGCCAAAAGTTAAACAAAGACTAACCTGATTTTGGGCGGGAATTGGAGGCTCCTGAAGGAAAAGTATAATTGGAGGAGTTGGAGTTGTACAGTCACACACCGAGTTGCAGTGGAACAAGGGTTGAACAGTTATCGGACAGTTGAGTCGTTGGAGAGGAATTCAGTCAGTTGGTTGGCTTTCCAGCTTTCCAGCTTGCAGGGCTGCCCAGCTTTTGAGCTGGGTGAAGAGGAGTCGCTTCGGGAGAATATCAGCGGGACTCCTCTCCATCGACGGAGAGGAAGGAGAAGAACAACAAACCGCCATCAAGAAGACCGTTCGAGCTGGCGTCCCGCCCCGGGGTCACACATCAGGAGATCATCGACCAACCCTGGGCCGTTGACGAAGGCGAAAGGCCTTCTCCCAACTTGGGAGAAGAGACAAAAACGAACTGAAGAAACGATGGGAGCCAGCCCAAGGCTCCTCTGACCGGGGTCGAGCCAACGATCCCCGACCCCGCCGACAGCCAGAACCAGCCGGTGTCCAGCCGCCCCCCGACCCCTGCCTCAGGAGAGAGGTGTGGCGCAACTCGCTGGGGCTCCACGATCCACGTGGAAACGGAATGCCTGAAAGGATCAAAAACGCAGACTGGTTCAAAACCTTGCACTTCCTAGTTGGATTGGTGAGCATGTTTCTGGCCCTTCACAATCAGATCTAGATAGGTTTAAGGGGGTGGATTTAGGGGTACAATTAACATGAGTTGTTGTCTCTCGATATTTCGTGTGTTTCCTTATTTCATGATGATTTTTGTAGAGTATAAAATGCCAGTATTTGCCTTAGTTAGTATTGTGTCATTATGATTTGTTGGTGTTTTTCCCTCCCATGTACTCTCTTATCTGCTTGCATTTGATTTATTTTTCCATTAGCAATAAAATTTCATTTTGTTTCATCAAACTTGGTTTACAAGAGTTTTCTCTACATTGTAGTTCCTGCCCCAAAGTCCAGAGTATAGAATCTAAGGGGCGAGTGGGTCGAACCACTCAAGGTTTTACTGTGCAAGAGAGAGAGGCCTCTAGAGAGAGAAACCCCTGCGATCTAAAACCCCTTACAGAATACAGGCCTAGTTTACTCAATCTCTTCTCATACAACTGTGCCGACATCCCAGGAATCAATCTCGTGAACCTTTGTTGCACTCCCTCTATGGCAAGTATATCCTTCCTTAGGTAAGGAGACCAAAATTGTACACAGTACTCCAGGTGTGGTCTCACCAAGGCCCTATATAATTGGAGTAACACTTCTTTACTCCTGTACTCATATCCTCTTGTAATGAAGGCCAGCATACCACTTGCCTTCCTAATGGCTTGCTGCACCTGCACATTCACTTTCAGTGACTCATGTACAAGAACATCCAGGTCCCTTTCAGTATCTGCATTCCCCAATCTTTCACCATTTAGGAAATACTCTGGCTTTCGGTTTTTTCTACCAAAGTGGATAACTTCACATTTATCCCCATTATATTCCATTTGCCATGTTCTCGCCCACTCACTGAGCCTGTCGAGATCCCCTTGAAGCCTCGTCACATCCTCCTCAGAACTGACACTGCCACCTAGCTTTATATCATCAGCAAATTTGGAAATGTTACATTTAGTCCCCTCATCCAAATCATTGATATAGATTGTGAATAGCTTGGGCCCAAGCACCGATCTTTGCGGTACCCCACTACTCACAGCCTGCCATCCTGAAAAAGACCCGTTTACCTCTCTCTCTCTTAGGCAGTCCCTCGGAACCGAGGATTACTTGCTTCCACATTAAAAATGAGCTCGCAGGTGACTGATTAGTCCAATGCGGGACCTACAGGCTCTGTCACAGGTGGGGCAGACGGTGGTTGAAGGGACGGGTGGGTGGGGTGCTTGGGTTGACGTGCGCTCCTTGCGCTGCCTGCGCTTGGCTTCTGCTTGCTCCCGGCGAAGAGACTCGAGGTGTTCAGCGCCTTCCCGGATGCTTCTCCTCCACTTTGTGCGGTCTTGGGCCAGGGATTCCCAGGTGTCGGTGGGGATGTTACACTTTTTCAAGGAGGCTTTGAGGGTGTCCTTGAAGCATTTCCTCTGCCCACCTGGGGCTCTCTTGCCATGCCGGAGCTCCGAGTAGATCGCTTGTTTTGGGAGTCTCGTATCGGGCACGCGGACAATGTGACCCATCCATCGGAGCTGATTGAGCGTGGTCAGAGCTTCGATGTTGGGGATATTCACCTCAGCAAGAACACTGACGTTGGTGTGCCTATCCTGCTAATGGATTTGCAGGATCTTGCGGAGGCAGCATTGGTGGTACCTCTCCAGTGCTTTGAGGTGCCTGCTGTACATGGTCCATGTGTCTGAGGCATACAGCAGGGCAGGTATCACTGCTGCCCTGTAGACCATGAGCTTAGTGCCGGGTTTGAGGTCCTCGTCTTCAAACACTCTCTTCCTCAGGTGACCGAAGGCTGCACTGGCACACTGAAGGCGGTGTTGGACTTCGTCATCGATGTCTGCCCTTGTTGACAGTAGGCTCCCGAGGTATGGAAAGTGGTCCACGTTGTCCAAGGCCTTGTCATGGATTTTGATAATCGTGGGGGCAGCACTGTGTGGCGGGGGCAGTTTGGTAGAGGACCTTTGTCTTACGGATGTTTAGTGTAAGGCCCATGCTCTCGTATGCTTCGGTAAAGGTGTTTATGATGGTTTGGAGTTCGACCTCTGAGTGAACGCAGACGCAAGCATCGTCTGCATACAGTAATTCAACGACAGAAGATGGGACGACCTTGGATCTGGACTGGAGGCGACGGAGGTTGAACAGTTTCCCGTTTGTTCTGTAAATTAGCTTCACTCCAGTGGGGAGCTTACTGAGGGTGAGATGGAGCATTGCAGCAAGGAAGATTGAGAAGAGCGTTGGTGCGATGTCACAGCCTTGCTTGACCCCGGTTCGTACGTGAATTGGCTCTGTGGTGGAACCGTTGGTCAGGATCATGGCTTGCATGTCATCGTGAAACAGGCGGAGGATAGTGACAAACTTTTGAGGGCAGCCGAATTTGAGGAGGACACTCCATAATCCGTCACGGTTGACAGTGTCGAAGGCCTTTGTGAGATCAAAGAAGGCCATGTACAGTGGTTGGTGCTGTTCCCTGCATTTCCCTTGTAATTGACGTGCGGTGAAGATCATGTCCATTGTGCCCCTTAGTGGGCGGAATCTGCTTTGCGACTCTGGGAGGAGCTCTTCGGCCACTGGGAGAAGGCGATTGAGGAGGATTCTTGCGATGACTTTCCCTGTGGCAGATAGCAGGGAAACTCCTCTGTAATTACCGCAATTGGACTTGTCACCTTTCTTGAAGATGATCACAATTACGGCATCTCTGAGATCCCCTGGCACGCTCTCCTCCTTCCAGATAAGAGAAATGAGTTCATGAATTCGCGCCAGTAGTGCTTCTCCGCCATGCTTTAGTGCCTCGGCGGGGATTCCATCTGCTCCTGAGGCCTTGTTGTTCTTCAGTTGTCGGATGGCCTTTTCAACCTCATGCTGGGCTGGGGTTGTGCTGAGATGGTGGCGGGTAGAATGCTGTGGGATGGAGTTGAGGACACTCTTGTTGAAGACAGAGTCGTGGTTAAGGAGATCTTTGAAGTGCTCCTTCCAGCGGGCACTGACTGCTTCCCTGTCCTTGATGAGTACCCCTACTCTTTGTATTCTGTCTGTTAAACCAATTCTCAATCCATGCTAGTATATTACCACCAATTCCATGTGCCCTAATTATGTTCACTAACCTCTTGTGTGGGACCTTATTGAAGGCCTTCTGTAAATCCAAATATACCACATCTACCGGTTCCCCTTTGTCTACTCCACTAGTTACATCCTCAAAAAACTCCAATAGTTTTGTCAAACAGGATTTCCCTTTCATAAATCCATGTTGACTCTGCCCAATCTTACTATTAGTTTCTAAGTGCCCAGTTATTGCATCCTTTATAATAGATTCCATCATTTTCCCAACTATTGATGTGAGGCTAACAGGTCTGTAGTTCCCCATTTTCTCTCTCCCTCCTTTCTTAAATAGAGGGGTTACATTTGCTATCCTCCAATCTGCAGGAACCATTCCAGGATCTATAGAATTTTGGAAGATGACAACCAATGCATCCATTATCCCAATGGCCACCTCTTTCAAAACCCTATGATGTAGGTCATCTGGTCCTTGGGATTTATCGATGTTTAGTCCCATTAATTTTGCTAGTAATTTTTTTTACTTGTAATAATTTCTTTAAGTTCCTCATTCTCGCCACACCCTTGGTTTTCTCGTATTTCAGGGAGGTTTTTTGTGTCTTCCTCCGTGAAGACAGAAAAAAAGTATTTATTTAATTTCTCTGTCATTTCCTCATTCCACGTTATAAATTCTCCTGTCTCTGACTGTAAAGAACCTACATTTACCTTCACCAGTCTTTTCCTTTTCACATACCTATAGAAGCTTTTACAATCCATTTTTATATTTTTCCCTAGTTTGTGCTCATATTCCATTTTCCCTTTCTTTAGCAATTTCTTGGTCCCCCTTTGCTGATTTCTAAAAAGATCCCAATCCTCAGGCTGACCGCTTTTTCTGGCAACTTTATAAGCTTCGTCCTTTGACTTAATACTAGCTTTAATTTCTTTTGTTAGCCATGGTTGGATCACTTTTCCTTTTGGGTATTTATGCCCTAGAGGAATATATGTTTGTTGCAAATTATGCATTATTTCCTTGAATGTTAGCCATTGTATGTCCACCTTCATAACTTTTAGTGTAGTCTCCCAATCTACCATGGCCAACTTGTCCCTCATACCCTTGTAGTTTACTCTTGACTCCGGCCCCCATGAAGACTCATGGCTTCAGGTCAAGCATGGGCAAGGAAACCTCCTGCTGATTACCATCTACTGCCCTCCCTCAGCTGATGAAGCAATACTCCTCCATGTTGAACACCACTTGGAAGAAGAACTGAGAGTAGCAAGGGCACAGAATGTACTCTGGGTGGGGGACTTCAACGTCTATCACCCAGAGTGGCTTGGTAGCACCACTACTGACCGAGCTGGTCATGTCCTGAAGGACATAGCTGCCAGTCTGGGCCTACGACAGGTGGTGAGAGAACCAACATGAGGGAAAAACTTACTTGACCTCGTCCTCACCAATCTACCTGTCACAGGTGCATCTGTCCATGACAGCATTGGTAGCAGTGACCACTACACAGTCACTGTGGAGACGAAGTCCCATCTTCACACTGAGGACACCCTCCATCATGTTGTGTGGCACTACCACCGTGCTAAATGGGATCGATTCAGAACAGATCTAGCAGCTCAAAACTGGGCATCCATGAGGTGCTGTGGGCCATCAGCAGCAGCAGAATTGTATTCCACCACAATCTGTAACCTCATGGCTCAACATATCCCTCACTCTACCGTTACCATCAAGCCAGGGGACGAACCCTGGTTCAATAAGGAGTGCCAGGAGCAGCACCAGGTGTACCTAAAATGTGTTGCCAACCTGGGGAAGCTGCAACACAGGATGCTAAAAAGCGGAAGCAGCATGCTATAGACAGAGCTAAGCAAACCTACAATTAACGGATCAGATCAAATCTCTGCAGTCCTGCCACATCCAGTCGTGAATGATGGTGGACCATTAAACAACTAATGGGAGGAGGCGGCTCCATGAATATCCCCATCCTCAATGATGGTGGAGTCTAGCGCATGAGTGCAAAAGACAAAGCTGAAGCGTTTGCAACCATCTTCAGCCAGAAGTGCCAAGTGGATGATCCATATTGGCCTCCTCCTGAGGTACCCACCACCACAGAAGCCAATCTTCAGCAATTCGATTCACTCCAAGTGATATAAAGAAATGGCTGAGCGCACTGGATACAGCAAAGGCTGTGGGCCCCGACAACATTCCGGCTGTCATGCTGAAGACTTGTGCTCCAGAACTAGCTGCGTCTCTAGCCAAGCTGTTTCAGTACAGCTACAACACTGGCATCTATCTGACAATGTGGAAAACTGCCCAGGTATGTCCTGTCCACAAAAAGCAGGACAAATCCAATCTGGCCAATTACCGCTCCATCAGTCTACTCTCAATCATCAGCAAAGTGATGGAAGGTGTTGTCAACAGTGTTATCAAGAAGCACTTACTCACCAATAACCTGCTCACTGATGCCTAGTTTGGGTTCCGCCAGGACGACCGGGCTCCAGACCTCATTACAGCCTTAGTCCAAACATGGATAAAAGAGCTGAATTCCAGAGGTGAGGTGAGAGTGACTGCCCATCAAGGCAGCATTTGACCAAGTGTGGCATCAAGGAGCCATAGTATAACTGAAGTCAATGGGAATCAGGGGGAAAACTCTTCACTGGCTGAAGTCATACCTAGCACAAAGGAAGATGGTTATGGTGGTTGGAGGTCAATCATCACAGCCCCAGGACATCGCTGCAGGAGTTCCTCAGGGCAGTGTCCTAGGCCCAACCATCTTCAGCTGCTTCATCAATGACCTTCCCTCCAACATAAGGTCAGAAATGGGGGTGTTCATTGATAACTGCACAGTGTTCAGTGCCATTCGCAACTCCTCAGATAATAAAGCAGTCCATGCCCGCATGCAGCAAGACCTGGACGACGTTCAGGCTTGGGCTGATAAGTGGCAAATAACATTCGCGCCACAGAAGTGCCAGACAATGACTATGTCCAACAAGCGAGTGTATAACCACTGCCCCTTGACATTCAATGACATTACCATCGCCAAATCCCCCACCATCAACATCCTGGGAGTCACCATTGACCAGAAACTTAACTGGACCTACCACATAAATACTGTGGCAACAAGAGCAGGTCAGAGGCCAGGTATTCTGTGGCGAGTGTCTCATCTCCTGGCTCCCCAAAGCCTTTCCACCATCTACAAGGCACAAGTCAGTAGTGTGATGGAATACTCTCCACTTGCAGCTCCATCAACACTCAAGAAGCTCGACACCATCCAAGACAAAACAGCCCGCTGGATTGGCCCCCTATCTACCACCTTAAACATTCACTCACTGTCTAACCTGTCAAAAGTATGAAGGGAGATTCCCTTCTTTCATTGGTTCCCCATGGTCCATGTGATCCCAGGATCGCTTGCGAACCGCATGCACTCCTGGGATACCTGGGCACTGCACATTTCGTAGAGCAGAGGCCCAGGAGCGGAAATGGCCGGACCTCCGGAGCCCTCAGGTAAGGGCGTAGATGTTTTACAGATCGAAGGCCTCCGCACGCAGGAAGCCTCCGATCGGAAAATACGGGCTATTAGGACAGGGTGAACGAGGTAGGTTTTAAGGAGCGCCTTAAAAGCAGAAGAGAGAGGTAGAGAGGCAAACAAAGCAAACAATGTTAGAGTGCATACAAGGTTACCTAATGCTGGGAAGAGAAAACAGCCACAAAGGGGACGACTTGCCACAGGTGTCCCCAAAGGTGAATTCAGAGCATCCCAGAAGAAAGCAGAACTGCCTGATCTGCAGCCAGCTGACTATTAAGGGAACTTCCACCTGAGGCCACCCTGAACCTGAAACATGCAAAACCACTGTGCAAGTATGCACAACTATGCCATCAAATGTGTTTTCCTGTAAATGCTTTGTTCAGAACATGTACTACAGCTAAACCAATGCATAAACCAGTTTATGATCATTTTGAAACATGTTGGCCTAGAAATTCACTTGGGCGCGGGCAGCTCGCTCGCGCCCAAAAGTTAGCGCTGGGCGGGGAGGCATTAGCGCATGCCGTATATTCGTCTTCTGCGCCCCAATTCGGAAGCGGGCGCTATCCCAGGGTGTGCCCGCCTCCGTTTGGGGCGCTGCAACTGAATATCGGCGTGCTAGTTGCCGCAGCGCCACCCGATGTGGTGCGGCAGGCTGCGGTACTGCAGGCCTCCTCCTTCTCTTAAGGGGGAGGTGCCTGCAACGGCCGGAGCCCCGAGCGCGAGTGCCGGCAAAAGAGCCCAGCACAACGGAGAAGTGCCGGGCTCCACGGAAACCAGCCGGCAATGCCGCGGGGGGGGGGGGTGGAGGAGGCCGGGGAAGGAGGTGCGGGCAGGCGGCTGTCGAAAAAGCGGCCGGCCGCACCTTCCGCTTTAAAGCGCCCCACTATGGTAGCAGGACGGCCCCGTTTTCTGGTCGCTGTTTGCGCCCGCTTCGGAGGAGGCGGCCGCAAATAAATATGGGGATCGGCGCGGTTTCGGGGCGTTACGGGCCACCGCGCACACCGATGACGTCATCGGTCCCGGCGCAGCGCTAACGGCTACCGCCGCCAATACCGCTGCACTCAATTTCCGTGCTACCACCCCGCCGGCGCAAAAGACCTCTTTAGGCGCTAAGTGGGCACAAGGCCCACTGAATTTCTAGGCCGTTATGCCTTAACTATTAATTATTAAGTGTCTGACTACATAGGAACAGTAGGAGGTTATTCAGCCTCTCGAGCCTGTTCTGCCATTCAATTAGATCATCGCTGATCTGCAGCTTAACTCCACTACCTGCCTTGGTTCATTATCCCTTAATACCCTTGCCTAACAAAAATCTCTCAATCTCAGTTTTGAAATTTTCCTCTTTGAATTTGCAATGTAAACAATGGAGAAAAGACAAAAAAAAGTGTGACATAGTGTGATGGGATATGTTTCCCATAAAGTTTGCAGTGTTGAATAGAACTTCTTTGTTCATGGGTCATCAGATCAGTCCACTTGTGAGATGTGAATCATGCTTTAGCACTTGCTTATGCGATTCATAAAAAATTATGGAGGGTCTGATTTAACTTCAAGCTTCAGATGAAGTAGGTGTTCTGTGTACTACATGTAATAAAATCATAAACCTACTTATAAGGAACAGGTTTACAATTTAGCCATGGTGCACAGAGGAAATCTTCCCATTATATTTAATTTAAAGGAAAGTAAGACTTGCATTTATATAGCCCCTTTCACGACCACCGGACGTCTCAAAGCGCTTTACAGCCAATGAAGTATGAACAACATTGGTTTATGAATGATCTGTGGGTGTGTTTGTACTCACGAAAGGGTAATAATATCTTTTCAATGATTAGGTACCTGTAACTACAGAAGGTACTCCAGATGGGTTCTAACCAATGCCATGTTCTAGAGAGCAAATAATGAAAATGACAACAGAGAAGGTCATAGACTTAGGTAGCAGTGGGGAAATTAAAAACCAGAGCATGCCAGGAAGGGGCAGAAGGTATGGAGTAAAAGGTAAAGTAATAAAAAGGGCAAAAGCAGGAACTAAGTGTCACAAAACATCTTTGAAAGTTCTCTATCTGAATGCACGTAGCATTCGTAACAAAATAGATGAGTTAATGGCACAAATAACTACATATGGGTATGATCTTGTGACCATTACAGAAACATGGCTGCAGGGTGACAATGCCTGGGAATTAAACATACCAGGTTATTTAACGATCAGGAAGGACAGGCAGGAAGGAAGGGGAGGTGGGGTGGCTATGTTAATAAAGGAAGGAATCACTGTAATACAGAGAAATGATATTGGGTCAAAAGATCAGGACAATGAAACAGTTTGGGTGGAGGTAAGGAATAATAAGGGGAAAAAAACACTAGTGGGCATAGTCTATAGGCCTCCAAACTGTGGCAACTCTGTTGGACGGAGTATCAATCAGGAAATAGTTGAGGCTTGTAATAAGGGAACATCTATAATTATGGGGGATTTTAACTATCATATTAATTGGACAAATCAAATTGGGCAGGGCTGCCTTGAGGATGAGTTCATTGAGTGTATTAGGGATGGGTTTCTTGAGCAGTATGTAACTGAACCGACCAGGGGGCAAGCAACCTTAGATGTGGTCCTGTGTAACGAGACAGGATTAATTAAAAATGTCCTAGTAAAGGATCCCCTTGGAATGAGTGACCATAACATGGTTGAAATCCATATTCAATTAGAGGGTGAGAAGGTTGGATCTCAAACAAGCGTGCTAAGCTTGAATAAAGGAGACTATGAAGGTATGAGAGCGGAATTGAGTAGAGAGGATTGGGAAAATAGATTAAAGGGTAAGACGATACATGATCAGTGGTGTACATTTAAGGGGTTATTTTACAACTTCCAAAAAAAATATATTCCACTGAGAAGAAAAGGGTGTAAAAGAAAAGACAGCCATCCGTGGCTAAGTAAAGAAATTAAGGATAGTATTCAACTAAAAACAAGGGCATATAAGGTAGCCAAGTCTAGTGGGAGGATAGAGGATTGGGAAAACTTTAAAAGACAGCAAAAAATAACAAAAAGATTGATTAAGAAAGGGAAGATAGATTATGAAAGTAAATTAGCAAAAAATATAAAAACAGATAGTAAGAGTTTTTATAGTTATATAAAAAGAAAAAGGGTGGCTAAAGTAAATGTTGGTCCCTTAGAGGATGAGACTGGGAAATTAATGGTGGGAAATATGGAGATGGCAAAAACACTGAATGAATATTTTACATCAGTCTTTACAGTAGAAGACACTAAGAATATCCCAACACTGGACAAACAGGGGGCTAAAGGGGGGGAGGAGCTAAACACGATCAAAATCACTAAGGAAGTGGTACTCGGTAAAATAATGGGACTCAAGGCGAATAAATCACCTGGACCTGATGGCTTACATCCTAGGGTCTTGAGGGAAGTGGCGGTAGGGATTGTGGATGAATTGGTAATAATTTTCCAAAACTCCCTGGACTTGG
This sequence comes from Somniosus microcephalus, assembly GCF_052327205.1. Lineage (NCBI taxonomy): Eukaryota > Metazoa > Chordata > Chondrichthyes > Squaliformes > Somniosidae > Somniosus > Somniosus microcephalus. The sequence continues at coordinate 265,365,272 of NC_140987.1, forward strand.
CAATGGTCCCGGCAGACTGGAAAACTGCTAATGTAACACCCGTATTTAAAAAGGGCAGTAGACAGAAGGCTGGAAACTATAGACCGGTTAGCCTAACATCTGTAGTAGGTAAAATTTTGGAGTCCATTATTAAGGAGACAGTAGCAGGACATTTGGATAATAATTTATTAGGACAAAGTCAGCATGGTTTTATGAAGGGGAAGTCATGTTTGACAAATTTGCTGGAGTTCTTTGAGGAAGTAACGTATAGGGTGGATAAAGGGGAACCAGTGGACGTAGTGTATTTAGACTTCCAAAAGGCATTTGACAAGGTGCCACACAAAAGATTATTGCTTAAGATAAAAAATCACGGGATTGGAGGTAATATTCTGGCATGGATAGAGGATTGGCTATCTAACAGAAGGCAGAGAGTTGGGATAAATGGTTCATTCTCAGACTGGCAATCAGTAACTAGTGGTGTTCTGCAGGGGTCAGTGCTGGGTCCCCAACTCTTTACAATCTATATTAACGATTTGGAGGAGGGAACCGAGTGTAACATATCAAAGTTTGCAGATGATACTAAGATGGGGGGGAAAGTAGTGAGTGAGGAGGACATAAAAAACCTTCAAGGGGACATAGACAGGCTAAGTAAGTGGGCAGAGATTTGGCAGATGGAATACAATACTGGAAAGTGTGAGGTTATGCACTTTGGCAGGAAAAATCGTAGAGCAAGTTATTATCTTAATGGCAAGAAACTGGAAAGTACTGAAGTACAAAGGGATCTGGGGGTTCTGGTGCATGAAACTCAAAAGGTTATTATGCAGGTGCAGCAAGTGATTAAGAAGGCCAATGGAATGTTGGCTTTCATTGCTAGGGGGATAGAATATAAAAATAGGGAGGTATTGCTTCAGTTGTACAAGGTATTGGTGAGACCGCACCTGGAATACTGCGTACAGTTTTGGTGTCCATACTTAAGAAAGGACATACTTGCTCTTGAGTCAGTACAAAGAAGGTTCACTCGGTTAATCCCGGGGATGGGGGGATGGACATATGAGGAGAGGTTGAGTAGATTGGGACTCTACTCATTGGAGTTCAGAAGAATGAGAGGCAATCTTATTGAAACATATAAGATTGTGAAGGGGTTGGATCGGGTGGATGCAGGGAAGATGTTCCCGATGATGGGTGAAACTAGAACTAGGGGACATAGTCTTAGAATAAGGGGCTGCTCTTTCAAAACTGAGATGAGGAGGAACTACTTCACTCAGAGGGTGGTAGGTCCATGGAATATGCTGCCCCAAAAAGCTGTAGAAGCTACATCATTACATAAATTTAAAACAGAAATAGACAGTTTCCTAGAAGTAAAGGGAATTAAGGGTTACGGGGAGCGGGCAGGAATTTGGACATGAGTCTAGGTTCGGATCGGTCATGGCCCTGTGGCTAACGGAACGGTCCCAGGGGCCATGTAGCCTGATCCTGCTCCTATTTCGTGTGTCTAATTCTGTTAGATTCAGGAGATGGTTCTGTGATAGTGGATTGGCGGTTAGGATCAGATCAGCCATGATCTTATTGAATGGCGGAGCAGGGTCGAGGGGCCGATTGGCCTACCCCTGCTCCTATTTCTTATGTTCTTATGTTCTTATGTACATACCATAGCTTGCTTTGATTTATAATCTACTCCCTGCTAATGCATCCCAGTACCATAGTCGCTTACTGGAACTAAACACTGTTAAATTCGTGAATCTTGATGTATGGTGTCCTTCTAGAAATAGACAGAGACTGCAGAGGAACAATCAACAGGTGTTTACTGGATGAGGGTTACTCTAAAACTAACAGTACAGATCCCAACTCAGGGTTTATATACAGGTGTGGTCACTGCTGGTACTACAGTATACAGGAGCTGTAAAAAGTAGTTCTCCCTTAAAGGTACATACACTACAATTCCTCCCCTTTTAGATTAACAGTACCATAACATTCATTTAACAATTAACACTTTTAACATGCAAGATTAACTGAAAATAGTCCATTTATAAATTCAGTCTTTTGGGCGGCTTCCTGATCCATTCTGGATAGCGCCTTTCCTGAGTCTCTTGCTCTTGGTGCGGAGGCGATTCTGGCCCCCTGTCGTCGGTTGGTTCATCAGCTTCCGATGCTGCTGTTTCTGGGGTAGATGCTACCTGTATATTGGGTTCATCACCAGGTACGCGAGACATGGGGTTGACTCGTTCCTGTGACTCTAGGATCTGGTCGACATGGCGTCTCACAATGTTCTGCCCGACATCCACTGTGTACAGTAGTGGCTCCTGCCATGTGCATATCGTTCCTGGTTGCCATTTCTCTGTTCGGTAGTCGCGGGCCAAGACTGGTTGCCCTACATTGAAGCTCCTTGTCGGCTTCTCATTGATGTGCTGGAATTGCTTATTCTCAACATCTCTTCGTACATTTGGTCTGAGCAAATCCAGACATAAGATATAGGAGCAGGAGTAGGCCAATCGGCCCCTTGAGCCTGTTCCGCCATTCAATAAGATCATGGCTGATCTGATCCTAACCGCCAATCCACTATCACAGAACCATCTCCTGAATCTAACAGAATTAGACACACGCAGTATCAGGCTACACGGCCCCTGGGCCCGCTCCGCTACCCACAGGGCCATGACCGATCCGAACCTAGACTCATGTCCAAATTCCTGCCCGCTCCCCGTAACCCTTAATTCCCTTTACTTCTAGGAAACTGTCTATTTCTGTTTTAAATTTATGTAATGATGTAGCTTCTACAGCTTTTTGGGGCAGCACATTCCATGGACCTACCACCCTCTGAGTGAAGTAGTTCCTCCTCATCTCAGTTTTGAAAGAGCAGCCCCTTATTCTAAGACTATGCCCCCTAGTTCTAGTTTCACCCATCATCGGGAACATCCTCCCCGCATCCACCTGATCCAACCCCTTCACAATCTTATATGTTTCAATAAGATCGCCTCTCATTCTTCTGAACTCCAATGAGTAGAGTCCCAATCTACTCAACCTCTCCTCATATGTCCATCCCCTCATCCCCGGGATTAACCGAGTGAACCTTCTTTGTACTGACGCGAGAGCAAGTATGTCCTTTCTTAAGTATGGACACCAAAATTGTACGCAGTATTCCAGGTGCGGTCTCACCAATACCTTATACAACTGAAGCAATACCTCCCTATTTTTATATTCTATCCCCCTAGCAATGAAAGCCAACATTCCATTGGCCTTCTTAATCACTTGCTGCACCTGCATACTAACCTTTTGAGTTTCGTGCACCAGGACCTCCAGATCCCTTTGTACTTCAGTACTTTCCAGTTTCTTGCCATTAAGAAAATAACTTGCTCTACGATTTTTCCTGCCAAAGTGCATAACCTCACACTTTCCAGTATTGTATTCCATCTGCCAAATCTCTGCCCACTTACTTAGCCTGTCTATGTCCCCTTGCAGGTTTTTTATGTCCTCCTCACTCACTACTTTCCCTCCCATCTTAGTATCATCTGCAAACTTTGATATGTTACACTCGGTCCCCTCCTCCAAATCGTTAATATAGATTGTAAAGAGTTGGGGACCCAGCACTGACCCCTGCGGAACACCACTAGTTACTGATTGCCAGTCTGAGAATGAACCATTTATCCCAACTCTCTGCCTTCTGTTAGATAGCCAATCCTCTATCCATGCCAGAATATTACCTCCAATCCCGTGATTTTTTATCTTAAGCAATAATCTTTTGTGTGGCACCTTGTCAAATGCCTTTTGGAAGTCTAAATACACTACGTCCACTGGTTCCCCTTTATCCACCCTATACGTTACTTCCTCAAAGAACTCCAGCAAATTTGTCAAACATGACTTCCCCTTCATAAAACCATGCTGACTTTGTCCTAATAAATTATTATCCAAATGTCCTGCTACCATCTCCATATTTCCCACCATTAATTTCCCGGTCTCATCCTCTAAGGGACCAACATTTACTTTAGCCACCCTTTTTCTTTTTATATAACTATAAAAACTCTTACTATCTGTTTTTATATTTTTTGCTAATTTACTTTCATAATCTATCTTGCCTTTCTTAATCAATCTTTTTGTTATTTTTTGCTGTCTTTTAAAGTTTTCCCAATCCTCTATCCTCCCACTAGACTTGGCTACCTTATATGCCCTTGTTTTTAGTTGAATACTATCCTTAATTTCTTTACTTAGACATGGATGGCTGTCTTTTCTTTTACACCCTTTTCTTCTCAGTGGAACATATATTTTTTGGAAGTTGTAAAATAACTCCTTAAATGAACACCACTGATCATGTATCGTCTTACCCTTAAATCTATTTTCCCAATCCACTCTACTCAATTCCGCTCTCATACCTTCATAGTCTCCTTTATTCAAGCTTAGCATGCTTGTTTGAGATCCAACCTTCTCACCCTCTAATTGAATATGGAATTCAACCATGTTATGGTCACTCATTCCAAGGGGATCCTTTACTAGGACGTTTTTAATTAATCCTGTCTCGTTACACAGGACCAGATCTAAGGTTGCTTGCCCCCTGGTCGGTTCAGTTACATACTGCTCAAAAAACCCATCCCTAATACACTCAATGAACTCATCCTCAAGGCAGCCCTGCCCAATTTGATTTGTCCAATTAATATGATAGTTAAAATCCCCCATAATTATAGATGTTCCCTTATTACAAGCCTCAACTATTTCTTGATTGATACTCTGTCCAACAGAGTTGCCACTGTTCGGAGGCCTATAGACTACGCCCACTAGTGTTTTTTTCCCCTTATTAGTCCTTACCTCCACCCAAACTGTTTCATTATCCTGATCTTTTGACCCAATATCATTTCTCTATATTACTGTGATTCCTTCCTCTATTAACATAGCCACCCCACCTCCCCTTCCTTCCTGCCTGTCCTTCCTGATCGTTAAATAACCTGGTATATTTAATTCCCAGGCATTGTCACCCTGCAGCCATGTTTCTGTAATGGCCACAAGATCATACCCATATGTAGTTATTTGTGCCATTAACTCATCTATTTTGTTACGAATGCTACGTGCATTCAGATAGAGAACTTTCAAAGATGTTTTGTGACACTTAGTTCCTGCTTTTGCCCTTTTTATTACTTTACATTTTACTCCATACCTTCTGCCCCTTCCTGACACGCTCTGGTTTTTAATTTCCCCACTGCTCCCTAAGTCTATGACCTTCTCTGTTGTCATTTTTATTATTTGCTCTCTAGGAACCTCCCCCCCACTCGTAAGTTTAAAGCCCTCTCTACAGCCCTAGTTATATGATCCGCCAGGACTCTAGTCCCAGCACTGGCCAAGTGAAGCCCGTTCCAACGGAACAGCTCCCTCCTGCCCCAGTACTGGTGCCAGTGTCCCAGGAAGCAAAACCCATTTCTCCCACACCAATCTTTGAGCCATGCATTTAACTCTCTAATTTTATTTGTCCTAGCCAAATTCGCTCGTGGCTCAGGTAATAATCCAGAGATTATTACCCTTGTGATTCTGCTTTTTAGTTTGGCCCCTAGCTGCTCAAACTCGCTCAGCAGACCCTCCTTCCTTGTCCTATCTATGTCGTTGGTACCAACATGGAACACGACAACTGGATCCTCCCCCTCCCACTCCAAGTTTCTCTCCAGTCCATAAGAACATAAGAACATAAGAAATAGGAGCAGGAGTAGGCCAATCGGCCCCTCGAGCCTGCTCCGCCATTCAATAAGATCATGGCTGATCTGATCCTAACCGCCAATCCACTATCACAGAAGGACATTCCACTGCAGCATAAGGTGGACAATTTCCTGTTAGCCTACAGAATGTGACACATGCAGTCACCAACCAGACCCCGGCCATGATGTTCTTTAACCGAAGGTTGAGATCTCGTGAGGCAGGTACGGGGATCCAGGAGGTAGTGTTGGAGGAGATGTCCTTAACCCTGGCACCGGGCAGGCAACACAGCCTTCGGGACTCTCGCTCTCAGCTGCAAAGAACTCTATCTATCCCCCTAAAGATACTATCCCCTACCACTACAACATTTCTTTTAACTCCCCCCACTTGAATGGCCCCCCGCTCCACGGTGCTGTGGCCAGGTTGCTCATCCTCCCCGCAGTCCCTGTTCCCACCCTCACAGCAAGTAAGAGGCTCAAACCTGTTGGACAAGTGCAAGGGCTGCGGCTCCTCCAACACTACCTCCTGGATCCCCGTACCTGCCTCACGAGATCTCAACCTTCGGTTAAAGAACATCATGGCCGGGGTCTGGTTGGTGACTGCATGTGTCACATTCTGTAGGCTAACAGGAAATTGTCCACCTTATGCTGCAGTGGAATGTCGTCATTGCACATGGCCCTTACTGCCTTTTTAAAAGTTTGAACGAACCTCTCAGCCAATCCATTTGTGGCTGGATGATACGGGGCGGATGTGTAATGCCTTACCCCATTCCTTTTCATAAATTTCCGAAACTCTTCGGATACAAACTGTGGTCCGTTATCAGAGCAAATCTGCTTTGGCAAGCCGTTCCTGGCAAATATGGTCCGTAGGACTGCAATCGTTTTTTCCGTGGTGGTGGAGGACATTTTGATCACCTCAGGCTATTTCGAGTGCGCATCCATGGCGATTAAAAACATTGAGTCCATGAATGGACCAGCAAAATCAATATGCACCCGTTGCCATGGAGAGGAGGGCCAGTCCCATGGGTGTAGAGGGGCATGTGGTGGTGCATTTTGGACCTTCTGGCATCATGAGCAGCTCTTTGTCAGGTCCTCGATTTGCTGATCGATCCCCGGCCACCACACATAAGACCTAGCAAGGCTTTTCATTTTCACCCCTCCCAGATGGCCTTCGTGAAGCTCATTGAGCACTCTCTCCCTTAACTTGGGTGGAATTACCACTCGGGATCCACACATCAAGATCCCCTGGCATACCGACAGCTGTTCTCTTCTGGATGAGAATGCTGGCAACAGTGAGTCGCCATGTGTTGGCCATCCCTTCACCGTCAAGTCATATACCCGAGACAGCGTCGGGTCATTTCGGGTCTCCTTCTCTATATCTGCGTTAGTTACTGGCAAGTGTTCAATTATAGTCAAATAAAATATTTCGACAGGGTCCACTGCTGGTGCTTCCTCCGCAGTAGGCAGTGGCATGCGTGATAGCCCATCAGCATTTCCATGCTGTTTCGTGCCCTTATACTCAATTTCATATTGGTTCGCCCCTAGAAAAAGGGACCATCTTTGTAGCCATTGCGCAGTCATCACCGGAACGCCCTTCTTTGAATTAAAGATGGAGACAAGTGGTTGGTGGTCAGTCAGCAAGGTGAACTTCTGCCCGTGCAGATAGTTGTTGAACTTTTACACTCCCCACACTAGGCTGAGGGCCTCCCTGTCAATCTGGGTGTAGTTACGCTCGGCTGAGGTTAGTGACCGAGACGCAAAGGCTACTGGCCTCTCCGAGCCGTCCGGGAATTTGTGCGACAGCACCGCTCCAATACCATAGGGTGAAGCATCACACGCCAACCGAATTGGTAGTGCTGGGTTGAAATGAGCCAACACCTCTTTTCATGTGATCAATTCTTTGCACTTCTGGAAAGCTAGTTTACATTCGTCATTCCACTTCCATGGTACCCCCGTTTGCAGTAAGTTGTTCAGTGGGTGTAGTACTGTAGACAAATTCGGCAAGAACTTATGGTAGTAGTTCACCAGCCCGAGGAACGACCTCAGTTGTGAAACATTTTCCGGTGCTGGAGCCTTGACTACTGCCTCAATCTTTTCAGGGGACTTATGTATACCCTCTTCATCAATAACGTGGCCACAATATGAGATCTGCTTCTGGAAAAACTCGCATATGTGGCGATTAGCTCGGAGCCCATATTCCTTCAATCTAGTGAGCACCTGCTCCAGGTTGGCGAGGTGATCACTGTCATTTTTGCCCGTGACCAGGATGTCGTCCAAATAACACTGGGTCCCTGGAATCCCTTGCAGGACTTGATCCATTGCCATTTGCCAAATAGCTGGAGCTGATGCTACCCCGAACACCAGCCGGTTGTATTGGTAGAGACCTTTATGAGTGTTGATTGTGAGGTACTGTTTCGAGGCTTCTTCTTCCTCCATTTGCAGGTACGCCTGGGCCAGATCAATCTTAGTGAAGCGTTTTCCTCCAGATAGTGAGGCAAAAATATCTTCAATCCGCGGAAGCGGATATTGTACCGTTTGAAGGACTGGGTTCACTGTCACCTTAAAGTCCCCAAAGATGCAAACCTTCTTTGGTTCCCCAGGCGTATTACTCAACAACCTCTTCATTACAGGAACGATGGGTGTAGCCTAGTCGCTCCAGTCCACTTTGGACAGTACTCCAGAACGTTCCAAACCTTCCAGCTCTGCTTCGACGGCTGGGCGGATCGCATAAGGCACCGGTCTGGCCTTAAAACTTTGGGCTTGCATTTTCCTCTATTTTGATCATTGCTGTTATGCCTTTTAGTGTTCCGAGTCCCTCCTGGAACAATTCTTGTGCATCAGTTAGCATTTTTGACAGTCGTCCAGGTGTGACGTCGTCATCCTTTTTGGCATCTACAGTCAGTGATTGTATGGAATGCCAATCTAGCTGTATCTTCCGGATCCATTCACGTCCTAGTAGTGGTGGTCCTCCATCTGGCAATACATATAGGTCCATTTTTGGTGTTTCCTTGCCGTTATATATAACGTTCACCCTTATTTTTCCTTTGGGGTAGAATTTTTGCCCCGTGTACGTCTTCAAGACAATCTCTGTATCTCTCAAGGGTATATGTGAGAATAGCCGCTAGTAGTCCCTTCGGTTTATGACTGTTAGGGCTGATCCTGTGTCCAATTCCATTTTCACTTGGACTCCGTCTATCTTGAGCGTGACCCAGATAGTTTGGTGATCCTCCATTTTGATTACATTATGTAGTTTCAGACAACCCAGCTGCTTGATTCCGGAGTCTGTATCACTTTTCTATTCGTCTGAACTACTCTCCGTCACCTTATGTACCTTTTTGTACTTCTCCTGTGGAGATTTCTTGCTGCTGGTTTCCTTTCCCAACCTGCAGACTCTTGCTATGTGTCCTACTTTTCCACAGTGTCTGCACACTTGGTCCTTGAACCAACAATCCTTATGGTCGTGTGTTGTTCTGCCGCAGCGATAACACTTCACTGCTCCATATGACATTTCATTTGTGCCATATTCTTGCAGTCTCCGTTGTATCTCTGCAGCGCCCCGTGCGGCTGCTTCATGTGATACTGCCATGCTGAAAGCCTTGTCCAGCGTATGATCCTTTTCTGATAGGAGCCGTTTCTGGGTTCCTTCACTTTGAAGCCCACACAGAAACTTGTCACTTAAAGTATCTGCTAGTCCCGTTCCAAACTGGCAGTGTTTCGATAGCTTGCGCAGTTCCGTTAAATACTCAGCATTACTTTCGTCTTTATGCTGGTTCCTTTTGTGAAACTTAAATCTTTCTGCTATCAGCAGCAGTGTGGGGTTTAAGTGGTCCTGTAGGATTACCACTATGCTTTCAAAATCCTTTTCCACTGGCTTCTCTGTGGTTACTAGGTTTCGCAGTAAGCCATACATTTTTGCACCCATGGAATTGAACAATACCAGTGCTTTCCTGGCATCTGTCACTTCATTCGCCTTGCAGTACACTTCTATGCATTCTACATATGTCGCCCATCTTCGACTTCATTGTCGAACGCTGTGACACTGCCACTCTTTGGCATCCCTGGGTGTGGTTAGACTGGCTAAAAATGGCATCTCCCGCGCTCTCCCTTCTTCTCTGCTGCGGCTCAAAAATGGCGTCTCCCGCGCTCTCTCTTCTTCTCCGCTGCGGCTCAAATGGCATCTCCCGCACTTTCCTTTCTTCCCCCGCGGACCCTGCTCAGCCCTTGAACACCGGCCGCGCTCTGTGCATTTTCCTGCGCGCCACTCTCGTTGACGCCGCTCGGTCCTGATCCCCGGCTGCACCCTGTGCGCTTTACCCTCTCTCTCTGCTCCCGTTGACGCTGCTCGGCCTTTTCCTGTGCCGTCGGTCGGCTCTAGCCGCCGCTGTGCGGGAATGGTCTGTGCCGTACCTGTTTCCAGCCCGCCTCGCTGGAGTCTCCGCTGGATGGTCGACGCCCGTGTCTCTGGAATTAGCCTTCCTCTGCAGAGTTGCAGGTAGGTTCGAATCGCCTCGTCGCCAATGTTAAATCCGTGAATCTTGACGTATGGTGTCCTTCTAGAAATAGACAGAGACTGCAGAGGAACAATCAACAGGTGTTTACTGGATGAGGGTTACTCTAAAACTAACAGTACAGATCCCTATTCAGGGTTTATATACAGGTGTGGTCACTGCCGGTTCTACAGTATACAGGAGCTGTAAAAAGTAGTTCTCCACTTAAAGGTACATACACTACAAACACCATGCGCTCTCATTGATTTATCTATTATAATCTCTAGATCTCTTTGCTGATCAGCACATTGTATCACTATTCTGATTAACAAATGTTGGGCTGATTATTTACTCCCAAAGATCACTTACACCCTGGGGGCAAAGTACAGGAAATAGGAACAGAAACCTATGCTGGTGGGTCTTTGCCCTGTATGTTGCCTGGGGGAAGTTTCTGGGGTCTGCCCCAAAGGTGGCTACAGGAGAAAGTGGGATGGCCCGTTTGCCTCATTTTCCACAAGTATTTCCAAAGGCCTGGTGTATCCGAGGGGATGGGGAACAAGGCAAGAAAGGTCTGAAAAGATAAGCCATTGCATCCTGGATGTTTGGACCTGGAGGCTTTCTCGCTGATGAAAGAAGAACTTGCATTTATATAGCACCTTTAATTACGTCAAGACATCCCAAAGCGCTTTACAGCCAATGAAGTACTTTTGAAGTGTAGTCACTGTTGTAATGTAGGAAATGCAGCAGCTAATTTGCGCACAGCAAGGTTCCACAAACAGCAATGTGATGATGACCAGATAATCTGTTTTTAGCAATGTTGGTTGGAGGATAAATATTGGCCAAAACACTGGGTAGAACTCCCTTGCTCTTCTTCAAAATAATGCAATGACAGACAGGCGCTCAGGTAAACACTTCATCTGAAAGATGGCACTCTCCAACAGTGCAGTACTCCCTCAGTACTGCATTGTGTGCGTCAGCCTAGATTAAGTGCTTTAAGTCTCTGGAGTGGGGCTTGAACCCACAGCCATCTGATTCAGAGGTGAGAGGGCTACCAACTGAGCTATGTCTGACATCTGTGCCACATAAGGCTGTGAAGGGCTTGTATTGTTACCCCCATTTCTAATCGCCTGTACTGGGGGTGCGACCAAGCCATTGAAATTACAAGACCCACAAAAATACAGGCATAGTCAGGACAGGCACAGTGCATTTCAAGTCTGTCCAGCATTCATCAAGAGAGGGCTGAAGAGAGAGAAGACATATTGTGGTTACTTGTTCTTTGTTCCTTGCCCCCATACTTTAGTTATCAACATTGAATTGTAGCTGCCACCTACTGACACGTTGTCACGTACTATCCTATTGCTTTTGACCTTGGTGTCCTGCATTATGAGCCTTGGCCTAATGAGGTCATACTGTCTCCCTTACAGCTACAGTGACACAACCTAGTCATGTCATGACTACCTTTAAAAAAGCACACACACCTATGCGACCGTAACTTCAGTTGAAAATCAGCGGAACCCCCATTTACGCAGTCTATCGGGGTTTCCGCCAATCTTATGCCAAAGTTACATTGGCTGGTCAGGAGAACCCCTGAGTAAATTCCCTGTGCTATTGAAGTGTCTACTAGTGTTGTTAATCTCTGTAGACCACAGAGGTCTGTAGGTCTACAGAGCAGCAGTGATACCCGCCCTGCTCTATGCCTCAGAGACATGGACCATGTACAGCAGGCACCTCAAAGCACTGGAGAGATACCACCAACGCTGCCTCTGCAAGATCCTGCAAATCCAATGGCAGGATAGGCACACCAACGTCAGTGTTCTTGCTCAGGCCAACATCCCCAGCATTGAAGCTTTGACCACGCTCGATCAGCTCCGATGGACGGGTCACATTGTCCGCATGCCAGATACGAGACTCCCAAAACAAGCACTCTACTCGGAGCTCCGGCACGGCAAGAGAGCCCCAGGTGGGCAGAGGAAATGCTTCATGGACACCCTCAAAGCCTCCTCAAAAAACTGTAACATCCCCACCGACACCTGGGAATCCCTGGCCCAAGACCGCGCAAAGTGGAGGAGAAGCATCTGGGTGTAAAGTCTGCGCCTCAATAATGCACGGACTTCGGGAGAACAGTTTAACAGGTACTTTACTGAACAAGAGGCAGCTTGAAACTGAAACTACAGAAGTCTGCTAGGGCCTTTTATACAGGGGTGGTCACTGCCGGTACTGCAGTCTAAGACCAGTTATTCCCTTAAAGGGACATACACAACAATTCCTCCCCTTTTAGATAAACAGTACATAACATTCATTTAACAACTAAATAATAACTAATTACAATTACAATTTTCTCAGTAATATATACATCAACTGAAATAGTCATTTATAAGTTCAGTCTTTGAAGAGGCTTCCTGATCTGGACTGGATAGCGCCTTTCTCGAGTATCCTGTTCTGGCGGTGGAGTGAATTTTGGCTCATTGTCATTGGTTGGTTCGTCAGCTTCCAATACCCCTGCTTCTGAGGTGGACGCAATCTGTACTTCGGGCTCATTACCAGGTGCACATGCTTGTGGTACAGGTTTGGCTTGTTCCTGTGACTCTAGAATCTGGTCTGCATGGCATCTCACGATGCTCTCTCCTACGTCCACTGTGTACATTAGTGGTCCCTGCTGTGTGCATATCGTGCCTGGCTGCCATTTTTCTGTCCGGTAGTCGCGGGCCAAGACTGGTTGCCCTATCTTGAAGCTCCTGGTTGGCTTTTCATTTATGTGCTGGAACTGCTTATCCTCAACATCTCGTCTTATGTTTGGTTTGAGCAAATCCAAGCGACATCTTAGTCTCCGGTTGAAAAACAGTACGGCTGGAGTTTGGTTGGTTACTGCATGTATTGCATTCTGGTAAGCAAACAGGAAGTTATCCATCTTGTGTTGTCATCATTATACATTGCCTTTATGGCCTTTTTAAAGGTCTGAACAAACCTCTCAGCCAATCCATTTGTGGCTGGATGATATGGGGCAGATGTGTAATGTTTCACTCCATTATTCTTCAGGAACTTCCGGAAATCCTCAGACACAAACTGTGGGCCATTGTCGGAACAGATCTGTTCTGGCAACCCATTCCTGGCGAAGATGGTCCTTAGGACTGCAATAGTTTTCTCCGTGGTGGTGGAGGATATTTTAATGACCTCTGGCCATTTCGAATGGGCGTCCACAGCGATTAGAAACATTGAGTCCATAAATGGACCAGCGAAATCAATGTGTACCCGTTGCCATGGAGATGAGGGCCACTCCCATGGATGTAGCGGGGCCTGTGGTGGAGCGTTTTGGACCTTCTGGCATCCTGTGCATCTCTTGGTCATATCCTCAATTTCTTTATCAATTCCCGGCCACCACACAAACGCCCTGGCTAGGCTCTTCATTTTTAGCCCTCCCAGATGACCCTCGTGAAGCTCATTGAGTACTCTATCTCTAAATTTGGGTGGAATTACCACTCGGGATCCACACATCAAGGTTCCCCGGCACACTGACAGCTGTTCCCTCCTTGGCGAGAATGCTGGCAACAGTGAGTAACCATATGCTGGCCATCCCTTCACCGTCAAATCATAGACCCGAGAGAGTGTTGGGTCATTTCAGGTTTCCTTCTCAATACTTGCGTTTGTAACAGGCAAACATTCGACTATGGTCGCATGGAATATCTCCACCGGGTCCACTGCAGGTGCTTCTTCCGCCGTAGGCAACGGTAGGCGCGACAGCCCATCAGCGTTTCCATGTTGTTTCGTACCTTTGTACTCTATGTCATACTGATGTGCCCCTAGAAAAAGTGACCATCTTTGCAGCCGTTGCGCCGTCATCACCGGAACGCCCTTCTTTGGGTTAAAAATTGAGACCAGGTGTTGATGATCAGTCAGTAGGGTGAATTTCTGCCCGTGCAGATAGTGATTGAACTTCTTCACCCACCACACCAGGCTGAGGGCCTCCCTGTCAATCTGGGCATAGTTACGCTCGGCTGAGGTTAGCGAGCGCGATGCAAAGGCTATTGGCCTCTCTGAACGGTCACGGAATTTGTGTGACAGCACCGCTCCAACGCCATAAGGTGACGCATCACATGCCAACCAAATCGGTAGTGTTGGTTTGTAGTGGGCCAATACTTCTTTTGAAGTGATTTGGCATTTACATTCCTGAAAGGCACGCTTACACTCATCACTCCATTTCCATGTTACACCAGTTTGAAGGAGGGCGTTCAGTGGGTGCAGAATTGTAGATAAATTCGGCAAGAACTTATGGTAGTAGTTCACCAACCCGAGGAACGACCTCAGTTGCAACATATTTTCTGGTGCTGGAGCCTTGACTACAGCCTCAATCTTGCCCGGCGACTTATGCAACCCTTCCTCATCAATCATGTGACCACAATATGAGATTTGTCTCCTGAAGAACTCGCATTTGGGATGGTTGGCTCGTAGCCCATATTCCTGCAATCTCGTGAGCACCTGTTCCAGGTTGGCAAGGTGTTCATTGTCATTTTCGCCCGTAACCAGGATGTCGTCCAACTAACACTGGGTCCCCGGGATCCCTTGCAGGACTTGTTTCATTGCCCTCTGCCACATAGCCAGGGCCGATGCTACCCCAAATACCAGTCAATTGTACTGGTAAAGGCCTTTGTGAGTGTTTATCGTGAGGTATTTCCTAGATGCTTCTTCCACCTCCATTTGTAGATACGCTTGAGCCAGGTCAATCTTTGTAAAACGTTTCCCTCCAGATAGTGAGGCGAAAATATCTTCTATCCGCGGAAGCAGATACTGTACTGTGTTAGTCACCTTGAAGTCCCCACAGATGCGAACCTTCCTTGGCTCCCCAGGCGTGCTGCTCAATGCTTTCTTCATTACAGGAACGATGGGTGTGTCCCACTCGCTCCTGTCCACCTTAGACAGCACCCCCGAACGCTCCAGACTCTCCAGTTCAGCTTCCACAGCTGGGCGTATAGCGTATGGCACCGGTCTGGCCTTGAAAAATTTTGGGGTTGCGTTATCCTCAATCTTTATGGTTGCCTTTACTCCTTTTAGAGTCCCAAGTCCTTGTTGGAACACCTCTTCCGCGTCAGATAGAATTTGTGACAGACGTCCAGGTGCGACGTCATCATCTTTTTTGTCAGTCACAGTTAGTGCCAGAATGGAATGCCAATCCAATTGTAGTCTTCGGATCCATTCACGTCCCAATAATGGTGGTCCTCCATCTCGTAGTATATACATGTATAGTTTCTGTGTTTCCTTTCCGTTATATTCAACTGGCACCCTTATTTTTCCTCTGGGGTAGACCTTTTGCCCCGTGTATGTCTTCAATACAATGGATGTGTCCTTTAAGGGTATGTGTGAGAATAGCCGCTCATAGTCTCATCGATTCATGACAGTTAGGGCTGATCCTGTGTCCAATTCCATCTTCACTGGGGTCCCTGCTATCATGAGGGTGACCCAAATGGTTCGGTGATCTTCTTTTGCGATCACCTTGTGTAATTTTAAACAACTTAGTCGCCTGCTCCCGGAGTCCTTATCACTCTCCTGATCTTCTGAACTGCTATCTGTCAGTTTCTTTACTTTCCTGTACTGTT
The DNA here is from genome assembly GCF_052327205.1 of Somniosus microcephalus. Lineage (NCBI taxonomy): Eukaryota > Metazoa > Chordata > Chondrichthyes > Squaliformes > Somniosidae > Somniosus > Somniosus microcephalus. The sequence goes on from NC_140987.1 coordinate 265,380,989, forward strand.
CCTTAGTAGTTCTTGTCGTGTTGGTCTTCTTTCCCGACCTGCAGACTCTTGCTATATGTCCCATTTTCCCGCATTGCCTGCATATTTTGTCTTTAAACCAGCAGTCCTTCTGCTCATGGGTTGTTCTGCCGCAGCGATAACACTTTTCGGCTCCATACGCCATTTCGTTAGCGCTGTATTCTTGTGGTTTCTGTTGTATTTCCGTAGCTCCCCGTGCTGCTGCTTCGTAGGATACTGCCACGCTGAAAGCCTGTTCTAGCGTCAGGTCCTTTTTTGAAAGTAGTCGTTTCTGGGTTCCTTCACTCTGGAGCCCGCAGACAAACTTATCCCGTAAGGTGTCTGCCAGTCCTGCTCCGAACTGGCAGTGCTTCGATAACTTGCGTAGTTCCGTAAGATAGTCAGCATTGCTCTCATCTTTGTGCTGGTTTCTTTTATGGAACTTGAATCTTTCTGCTATCAGCAGTTGTGTACGGCTTAGATGTTCCTGTAAGATATGAACAATCACCTCAAAACCTTTCTCCATTGGTTTAGCTGGGGTAATTAAATTCCGCAATAGGCCGTACGTACTCGCACCCATCAGATTTAATAATACCGACGCCCTCTTTCCATCAGCCACCTCATTTGCCTTGCAGTACACTTCCATTCTTTCCACATACGTGGTCCAGTCTTCTACCTTGTTGTCAAAAGCAGTGATACTGTCACTTTTCGGCATCTTGGGCGATTTAAAATGGCGCCTCCCGCGCTTTTGCTTCTTCCCCAATGGAATAAAATGGCGCCTCCCACGTTTTTGCTTCTTCCCCTTACTGCCACGCTGCTCCTAGCATTCTACGGGGTAATGGCGGCGACCCGCAGTTTCGGCGCGTCTCGCTTTCCTTCCCCCCCGTTTAGTTTCTCTCTGCTGTCCTGTTCTCGAGCACCGACCGCGCCCTGTGCGCTCCACCCTCTCTCTCTTGTTTTCTTTTCCCGGCGACGCTGTGCGGCCTGATTTGTAGAGCCGTTCGATCGAGCTTGAGCCCGCCGCAGTCCGGAAGGGTCAGCGCGCTACCTGCTACCAGCACGATTCGTTGGAACCACAGTCTCTCCCACAATTCTCCAAACACCGATGGATTCTTTGGGCGGTTGCCCTCGGTCGACGCCCGTTGCTCAGACTACGACCTTCCAGGACCTTCCTTTCAGGTGAGATCCCCGTGAGATGATGCCACACTGCAGGTGAGTTCGAACTTACTCGTCGCCACTGTAAAGTCCGCGCCTCAATAATACACGGACTTCGGGAGAACAGTTTAACAGGTACTTTACTGAACAAGAGGCAGCTTGAAACTGAAACTACAGAAGCCTGATAGGGCCTTTTATACAGGTGTGGTCACTGCCGGTACTGCAGTCTAAGACCAGTTATTCCCTTAAAGGTACATACACAACACCTGGAAGGCGGCGAACGCCTCGAGTCTCTTCGCCGGGAGCAAGCGGAAGCCAAGCGCAGGCAGCGCAAGGAGCGCACGTCAACCCAAGCACCCCACCCACCCGCCCCTTCAACCACCGTCTGCCCCACTTGTGACAGAGACTGTAGGTCCCGCATCGGACTAATCAGTCATCTGCGAACTCATTTTTAATGTGGAAGCAAGTCATCCTCGGTTCCGAGGGACTGCCTAAGAAGAAGTTTTGTTACACAATTTAGTGATGTTATGTCTCCATTAAAAAAATCTAGTGATGTTCTACAGTATAACATTATTACAAATATAGATACTGTCTGAGCTTCACTAGAATCTGCCATTCTGTTAATTGGCCTGGGCATCTGTTATGGGAGTTGATTCTCACTGCCCTACATTTACTTTGTATGATAGCATGACTCAAGAATGTAACAATATCCCCTTGTGACCTGGACCAGATATTCATGTGTACTTCTTCAGTCTCTCCAAAGTGAACTGTGTTACCACTATGGAGATGAGGCTCAATGCAAATCATTAATCTGCTTTATTTCACCGTAAGGTAAGCTTACAGAGCAGCAGTTATGATCAGATTAACTTAGTTCCATTAGTACAGCTTATCTTTCAGTAATGATACAAAGTAAAGAATATACCATGCTACCCCACATCAGTGGATTGCCCTACCTGACTTAAGAGGGAGAGGAGAGTGAAGAAGAAAAATAAACACCATCACTCGATTTAACACTCCCAGCCACCAGCTCCTCGAGATCATCCTGCAAGGTGATTTGCAGTGTCCCCCATGACATCAGGAAAAACTTTCTTTATGCAGCAAGTGGTTAGCATCTGGAATGCACTGCCTGAAAGGGTGGTGGAGTCAGATTCAACTGTAGCTTTCAACAGAATTGGATAATTACCTGAAGGAAAAAGATTTGCAGGGCCAAGGGGAAAGGGCGGGGGAGTGGAACTAGCTGAAGTGCTCTTGCAGGTGGCCAGCACGGGCTCGACGGGCCGAATGGCCTCCTTCTGTGCTGTAACCATTCTATGATTCTATGATTCTAAATAAGAGGTCTTCTAATTGCTCTTTCTGTATCTGTGACTTTGAGTTTGCTTTAGCAAAGACAGCTTTCCCTTTTACCAAAGACTGACTGCCCACATGCAGGGTTTTGGTCAACGCTTTCTGACCCCCACAGAAAGTTGTGGGTTGGTCCTGACTCCTCCCCCTGCTTGGAGGGTTGGCGGGGGGTTGATGGAATGGTTGGAAGAGCTGCTGATGCACCCCCTCCATCTGAATTTACTTCATACTAAGCTCAACGAACAGTGTGAATGTTAGGAGCCCCTCAGATGAGATAATGACTCCCTTGTTTCCGATCATTCTGGGTAACTATTAATATATGGCTTTAATATACATTTGGTAAATGCCCACAGCTCATGGCTTTTCTTTTTTAAACCTCTGCAAATCCATTTTGTTTTAGAACCTAACACTTAATTAACTGTTTTCCAAATCCTATCTGTGAGGGGAAAAGGATCAAAATGCCATGGAACATGACAACCATTGTTATCCACTCTACTGCGTTTTGTACTGTCTCAATGCTCTGACTCCTCGGACAGTCTTTATGCTCAGCAACTACCTATACAGTCTGACTGAATGTGCTATTAGAATGAAGTAATGATATCCACTTGGATTATGTAGCTCATGGGGCAGGAATGATTAATAGGACCATTAAATTGCACACTCAATTCTCCTCTTCCCCTTGAAAATAGAATAGAATAACTAACCAAGGATAGAGAGGAGAGCAGTGAAAGAATGGGCCAGGGTAAGATAAACGCAAAGCCACATTATGAAGACCTTTCTGTTAGTGCTGTAGTGGTGATTTTTTTTATGTATGGAAGGAGTTTGCTATACATGTATGGGACTTATTTTGTAGGAATGTTCTGGAGCCATGCACCCCTGAAAATTTGACACTTCATTGGTTAATTTTTCCCAGCTTTTTGGAGCATAATCTTTACATTTTGTGAGTGTGTGCGCATTAATTATCATATGAGAAAATATAACACACTATGCTGGCTGAACACAACTATTATGATAAGCCATGTACTAGTAAAATATGAGAAACAGAGTTAACGTTTCAGGTCAATGACCCTTCGTCAGTTCTGACGAAGGGTAATCGACCTGAAACATTGGGCTCAATTTTCCAAGCCCCGAGGAAGTGGGTTTGGAGGTGGGAGTGATGGAAAAATTGCAGAATGGGGGGGCAGGAACCCATCCAGCCCCCAACCCGCCTCCGTGCCAATGTCCCAGGTGGCGGGTACCCGACCTGTGCTGAGAGCCGCCTCCCCGAGGTGGGAAGGGGATTCATGCCAATTAACTGCCTGTTAACAGGTAATTAACAGGCAAATTTTGCCTAATTCCTATTTTTAGCCCTGAAGTGTGGGCTGTCCGACGGCTCCGAACCACGGCAAGTTAGCGAGACAGACCGTTGGTCTGCAGGGGTTGGAGGGGTCGAGATGTCCATTGTGCAGGTGAGTGGTGGGTGCATGTGTGCAGAGGTGAGTGTGTGAAGTAAGTGTAAAGTGTTTCAATAAATTTTACTTACCTTTACTTTCTCCTGCAGGCTTCCTTCCTTCAGTTCTCGGGAGTCCCTCAGCTCACCGGCACAGAAAGCAGAATGGCCGCTGAACTGTCAAAAGCTGCAGCCTCTGCTTTCTGGTCTGGAGAGCTCTCTAACTGAGTCTGTGTAGAAGGACTCAAGTTAGAAGACAGATTGTCAGTGTTTGACAGCTTCACAGAGCGGTCAAATGTTGATTTTTCATCTGTCAAAAGCTCTTGACAGATGAAATGTCAATCGCTGACGTCACCAGTAACCAGGTGTCCCTTAATTGGCCTGCTGAGCCCACTGGGTGGGCTCAACAAGGTCAATCAAGGGAAAATAGAGTGGGTTGGCCACAAGTCGATGGAGGCGGGACTACAACCCAAAAAGTGGGAGTCCCGCCTCCAAAAGCTCCCCATTGACAAAATCGAGCCCGTTAACTCTGTTTCTCTCTCCACAGATGCTGCCTGACCTGCTGAGTATTTCCAGCATTTTCTGTTTTTATTTCAGATTTCCAGCATCTGCAGTATTTTGCTTTTGTACTATTAAAATATGCTTGTTCTTATACCATTAAACTTTTCCAACCATTTGAAATCTCTTGCCCATTCTAATCTGTGAACATCTATCACCTTTTTCTTGTAATTTGGCAGTCATTTTCACCTTCACTGTGATGGTGGTAATCTAGTGGGATACACAGTCCACCTATTGTGGAACCCGCCTGGTTTCATTCCATTGAAATCAATAGGATGAATAATGGGCAGGTTCTACAACATGCAAGCCTTGCACTTTGCCAAATTACTGCTCAGACAAATGATATACAGCACATGATGGTTTGTGCACCTGCTATCAACTCATTCAGTGAAAAAAAAAATCGTATAAAAGTAGTAATAATTAGCTCTTCATTACAGTAACTGTCACGGGTATTATGATCCACATCAGAAGATGGCTACCTGTCTCACTTTGACTGAGAGACTTGCAGTGTTTGAGATGAGGGGTTGGTCTGAGGTCTGAAGCAATAATGCACATAAGACTGAAGCATCTTTTGGATGTAGCTATCCCACAGAAGATGGTTTAGAAATGTATCGGTATTCCACACGGCCCCCCATGATGCATGTGTTGGGAAAAGGTGCCACTTCCTTTTGACTGTGGCAGATGCATGGGAAGGATGATCATTTGCTGGGGCTCAAGACATTGAGATCTGCTAGTCCCCAAATGTGGGCAGTGTTAGAGCCAGAAGACAGTTGTTTCTCTATAAAAGGCTTCCAAACTATGCCTCCAGTTCAGGTCAAGCCCATGAGCTTCAGTTAAGTGGTCTGCTAAGTTCTGGGTCCCCAGTTACTCAAAAGTTTTTTGTTGCTCAGATTTCGCTAGATGTTCGAAAGATCGAACAAATAAGTTCGCAATTTTCCTTTTAGGGTTCAAATGTAAGTTTGGTCTGAACAAACACACAGGCAACAGATTTTGCGTACAAAGATTTATCTTTAATACATGCTTAACAAACACCGTTCACAGTTTAAGGTACAATTCCAAAATATAAGACTCACAACTTATATTGATATTACCCGATTTTTGTCCGAGGTGATCAATCTCTGTCCAAACCTCTAGATAGGGTTTCTGTCCCCAGGTCCCTGCAGTCGAGTGTTGCTCCTAAGTTCTCGCTCCCAGGTTCTCGCTCCCTATCTGAGGTTTTCCCTCCTGGTTTATACTATCCTATAATCTGTCCCATCTCTTCGGTTACACATTTGTTACTGTCCCTGCCTCCTGATGATTAGATAACCTATTTCATATCCTGTCTCATCTCCTTGATTAGTTTATGTCTTACTTCATCCATTTTCTCTAATTGACCCATTGTTTGTTAACTGGCATCTGTAGTGGCCTCACTCATGTCTGACAAGGTTACCTATGAGCCCTCTGTTCAGAACATTACTGAACCTCTGCATTATTTATCCATTATCCCTTACACATGGTGACTCCTTCATTTTATTTCAGTTTTCTTACTTAGCTTCCATTTCCACATTCCTCCCTTTGATCATTATCATTTGACCAAATGATTTGATCACCATAAAGCTGTTTACCATCGTCGGGGAGTGTCCTTTGTCCTTTGTAAAGCCTGATATGCTTCCATTGATTCCACTCGAACCTTCAGCCTTTTCTCTAGTCTTTTCATGCTTACCCAGGTGAAGCATAGGCATATGAACACCAGCATGATCATAATTACAGTCAGTTGGGACACGAGTCTCACCCAGGGGTGTATGTTCACATTTTCACCCCAATTCCAAAGGTCGTCCCACCAAGTATTGATTTTGATTTGTTTAATCTTTTGGTCAATGTCCTGGGTATTCATTTCCAACCTTTCGTAGATTTCGTGAACAAGATCAAGCTTATGTCTAATTTCTGTTATATGTTCTTCCTCTAGCTGGATGTTGCTGTCGATTTTTGCGAAATATTTTGTCAAGTGATTCTTCAGGTCTATTGACACGTTAAGATTAACAGTTGCATGCCTCTGGATGTTGATAATTTCCTCATTTCCTATTCTCATCGGTATCAGGGAGTGCGTGCAGAAGGTTGGGTTTTAGATAGGGCAGTCCTTATTCCCATAATGGTAACTAGCTTCGGTGGTGCTAAAACAATATGTTCCGTCACCCATATAAGCGCTTCGAGTGATAGGTTTGTGAATCACGTTCTCCATGATCAAGGAGCAATTTATGACTGTATTTCCCTTAAATCTGCATCGCGCGGTGCGGGTCGGATAAATTTTGTATGGGCATATTACTGTTCTTTCCGTAGTGGCACATTGTCCCAATGCAGTTCCCACTAGAGTGCCATTCTGCTTCACAGCATATGGCCTCATTCCTGCCACGGCCACCCATACTCATTTTTGTATAGCGCCTATGGTTTGGACCTCAAATAATGGCATCCCTTCCTGGTGCCCTATCATGGGGACTTCTATCACCATCCCTACAGCAGTACTTCCACTGGGGCCCGTACATTCCTCGTTGAACCATACCCTGCTGAGATTCCGTAGTTCACAGCCACTGATAGCAGCAGGAACATTCTGCTTTATCAGACCCCGGATTTGAGTATTGTTGATCCAAGTGGGTACTTCTTCAGGTTTTGCCAGCATTAAGTTTTCTCTCAGCTGGTCCAGCATCCAATTGCTATATGTCATGCACAGTGTTTGTTGTTGGGTTCCGTTCGCCGCCTTTTTGGCCATGTTAATAAGTTGATTAATAGTCCGTGCATGTCCTTCTAAGACCTTCACCTGTTGTGTTTGGATCCCTATACTTTCCTGTCCTGCCTGTGACTCTTGTCTTTGATTATTATTCAGTTCCTCGAATAACGTTTTGACTTGCTGGGTTAAGGTTTTAACCTTGGAGTTCAAATTAGTTATATCTAGAGTATTTACAGTGGCCATTCCTGCTCCATAGACTGTCCCTGAATCATTCAGTAACCCTCTCTTCCTCCTTTTCCTAGCTGTCTTTGTTTCATTTCCCTGCTTCCCTCCTATCTTGAGCAACATCGAAGTCAAGTCCTGATACAACCTTTTGGTTCCTCCGGGCACCAATCGGGCAATTGTACATCGATTATATTCAGTACTATAGGTATTAATTCATATTGTATATTATCATAAAAAATTTTGGTCATGTTTCTTAATATTACTCCTCCCTTGGGTCCCAGCTCGTGTTCGGGGCAGTCCCAAACTGGAACCGGGGTACTGATTAGATTTCTTACAGTTGAATTAGTGCTACATCCCACCATAATCTGTAAGGAGGTGCTTGTCTTGCTTATGTTGCAACACAGTTGTTTATCTATCTTTAGTACAATTCATCTCATACTCTGAACCAGCAGGATTTGCCCCGATAGAACCCTATGGGTGCCCCCTGTGTTCTGCATAGCTACCCATACTATAGCCTTAACATCTTTTCCCGTACAAGCAATACACACAAAGTTCAGTTGAGTTTCCGTTGCCGTTTCATAGCAGGTTTTTCCTTGGCTGCTACACCTGCACTCGTTGTTGCCATTGGTAGGTGCATGAAAACCTGCATTGTTGTCTTGAGCACAGTTCTGACTGTTCCGTCCGTCTGCGGTAATAGTTACATCCGAGTTCTCAGCGAGGATGATACAGCCAAACACCAGAGTAAAAGCAAATTTGTACTGGCATTCTTTTGTTAAGTGTATGGGCCAAAATCCATTACTGATATCCAGGACAGTAAAGGTTTTCGCAGTTGGGGAAAGTTTTGAAGCGGTCTCTGGGGCAGTGGCAACAGTGGGTGCCACAGAAGGCGTAACCTTATTCAAGTCTCGATAATCTATAGTCATTCTCCAGGACTTATCGGGTTTTTGAACGGGCCAAATGGGTGAGTTATTGGTAGAAGCAATGGGTCGGAGCATGCCTTGATTCAAGAGACTGTGAATAATATTGTCTAAGTCCTTTTCTGCCTCTGCGGGAATTTTATACTGCTTCTGGGGCGGGGGATCGGGTCCCATGATTGAGACCGTTCCTGCCATCCAGCTACACTAGTGTTTGTGGGTGGCGAAAACATTTGAATTTTGGGTTAAAGTATCCTGTATTTCCGGGTCGTCTGTTACGGTAGAAGGAACAAAAGTAAAAGTTTTCATGCAGCATACGCGCGCGTCATACGTCCCCGTGGGTATTAACCCGTCAACACAAGTTTCGCACTTTCTCCAAATTGCAGGGTCATAAGCCAAATTATATATTCTCATGAAGTCAAGACCAATTATTGCTGATTCCCCCTGCACCTGTGGCACCGACAGGCAGGCATGATTAAATTTGAAACTTCTCAATTGAATCTCCAATGGCTTAGTGATTGTAGTGGTCTGCCCATGACTGGCAAAGCCGCTAAGGAGAATCGTAAACACCTTCACCGAAGCGTATGAGAGCATAGGCCTTACACTAAATATCCGTAAGACAAAGGTCCTCTACCAACCTGCCCCCGCCACACAGTACTGCCCCCGATTGTCAAAATCCACGACAAGGCCTTGGACAACATGGACCATTTTCCATACCTCGGGAGCCTACTGTCAACAAGGGCAGACGTCGACGACGAAGTCCAACACCGCCTTCAGTGTGCCAGTGCAGCCTTCGGTCGCTTGAGGAAGAGAGTGTTTGAAGACCAGGACCTCAAACCTGGCACTAAGCTCATGGTCTACAGAGCAGCAGTGATACCCGCCCTGCTGTATGCCTCAGAGACATGGACCATGTACAGCAGGCACCTCAAAGCACTGGAGAGGTACCACCAACGCTGCCTCCGCAAGATCCTGCAAATCCATTAGCAGGATAGGCGCACCAACGTCAGTATTCTTGCTCAGGCCAACATCCCCAGCATCGAAGCTTTGACCACGCTCAATCAGCTCCGATGGACAGGTCACATTGTCCGCATGCCCGATACGAGACTCCCAAAACAAGCGCTCTACTCGGAACTCCGACACGGCAAGAGAGCCCCAGGTGGGCAGAGGAAATGCTTCAAGGTCACCCTCAAAGCCGCCTTGAAAAAGTGTAACATCCCCTCCGACACCTGGGAATCCCTGGCCCAACATCGCACAAAGTGGAGGAGAAGCATCCGGGAAGGCGCTGAACACCTCGAGTCTCTTCGCCGGGAGCAAGTGGAAGCCAAGCGCAGGCAGTGCAAGGAGCGCACGTCAACCCAAGCACCCCACCCTCCCGCCCCTTCAACCACCGTCTGCCCCACCTGTGACAGAGACTGTAGGTCCCGAATTGGACTCATCAGTCACCTGAGAACTCATTTTTAATGTGGAAGCAAGGCATCCTCAGTTCCGAGGGACTGCCTAAGAAGAAGAATCCTTCAGAGCCTTGATCAGACCCCTTCTGGAGTACCATGCTCAGTTTTGGGCCATGCACCTCATAGAGGATATATTGGCTTTGGAGAGGGCACACTGCAGATTCACTAGAATTATACCAGCGCTTACAGGGTTAAATTATGAGGACAGACTCCATAAACTTGGTTTGCATTCCTTTCATATCCGACGTTGAGGGGAGATCTAAGCGAGGGCGTTATAATTATAAAGGGATTCGATAGTGTAGATACAGAAAAACTATTTCCTCAGGTGGGGGAATCCAGAACAAGAGGGCGTAATCTTAGAATTAGAGACAGGCCATTCAGCAGTTAAATCAGGAAGCACTTTCTCACATAAAGGGCAGAGGAATCTGGAGGTTTCAGCCAAAAAAGGCTGTGGATGCGAGGTCAATTTAAATCTGCAAGTGTGAGATCGCTGAACTTTTGTTGGGTAAGGGATATGGAGCTATGGTGGGTAAATTGAGTTAAGGTACAGCTCAGCCATGATTTAACTGAATGGAGGAACTGGCTTGAGGGGCTGAATGGCACACTCCTGTTCCCATGTTCCTATAAAAGGTTGGTTCTCCAAAAACAATTGGTTTCTGTTTGTTTTTGGGAGACCAGCCCAATGGGGAAAACCGCAGCAATTAAAAGTTTTCACCTGCAGCATCAGGACTGTGGACCCACATTTGCTTCCACAAGGCACTGCAGTCACATATCTTGCTTTGTCTTTCTTTCCCCACCCCGCCCCACATTCCAAGGTGGGCTTCTTAAACATCTTAAAGCAGTTGCGTTTTACTCAGATCACTTCAGAAATGGTACCTTTTTTTGGATGTGACTTAAAATCCAGAGTGAAGTATTTTTAGGGTATTTAGTAAAGGGACACTCTAATAACCCTTTTTATATCTTCTTTATGTCGAACTGTAATCTGTGAAGACCATAAGAACATCAGAAATAGCAGCAGGAGTAGGCCGTACGGCCCCCTCGAGCCAGTTCTGGATGAGCAGAAATTTTCTCCAATTAAATATTGGGAAGACCGAAACCATTGTTTTCGGTCCCCACCACAAACTCCGTTCCCTAGCCACTGACTCCATCCCTCTCCCTAACATCTCTGAACAACACTGTTTGCAACCCTGATGTCATATTTGACCCTGAAATGAGCTTCCGACCACATATCCACAACATAACTAAGAATGCCTATTTCCACCTCCGTAACATCGCCCGTCTCTGCCCTTGCCTCAGCTCATCTGCTGCTGAACCCCTCATCCATGCCTTTGTTACCTCTAGACTTGACTATTCCAATGCACTCCTGGCTGGCTTCCCACATTCTACCCTACATAAACTTGAGGTGATCTAAAACTCGGCTGTCCGTGTCCTAACTCGCACCAAGTCTCGTTCACCAATCACTCCTGTGCTCGCTGACCTACATTGGCTCCTGGTTAAGCAATGCCTCGATTTCAAAGTTTTCATCCGTGTTTTCAAATCCCTCCATGGCCTGGCCCCTCCCTATCTCTGTAATCTCCTTCAGCCCCACAATCCCCTGAGATATCTGCGCTCTTCCAATTCTGGCCTCTTGTGCATCACTGATTAAAATCGCTTAACCATTGGTGGCCGTGCCTTCTGTTGCCTAGGCCCTAAGCTATGGAATTCCCTGCCTAAACCTCTCTGCCCCTCTGCCTCTCTTTCCTCCTTTAAGACGCTCCTTAAAATCTACCTCTTTGTCCAAGTTTTTGGTCACCTGCCCTAATTTCTCCTTATGTGGCTCGGTGTCAAATTTTTTTCGTTTAATATTCCTGTGAAGCACCTTGGGACATTTTACTATGTTAAAGGCGCTACATAAATGAAAGTTGTTGTTGTTGTTGCTCTGCCATTCATTAAGATCATGGCTGATCTTCGACCTCAATTCCACTTTCCCGCCCTATTCCCATAGAACTATGTCTTCCCCACTTAGAGTGACATAAATTCTTGGCAGATGGGTTAGCTGAAACAATGGCCCAGAAATTCAGGTCGGGGGCTTCCCGTGGGTGCAAGGCCCCGGCTTGCACTTGCCTAGCGCGCCGGGTGTTGAGCTGTGGGCCCGCGTGGGATTCCAATCCTGGGCCTCCTCCAACTGCCGGCGCGCAGTGCTTGCGTATCCCAGGGGCGCAGTTAGTTCGATGCGTCCCCTGGGATCACGTGGGCCATGGAGAGCCAATGGTAGCAGGGAATGCTTCATTCATAAGTTTGACTGGAAGAGCTGTCAAACCTATAAATACTATAAGCCCCAAAACATCACTAAAACTTCAAATGAATTTTTTAAAAAATCGCATTTTTAAAATAACTATAAATTACATGAAATAACTATTTTAAACAATAATTTAAATTTTTGAAAAAATTAATTACATTTTCTAACAGGTCTAAAAATAAACTTACCTTTCTTTAAAGTATTTAAAAATAATAAACCTGTGGAAAAAATGTTTTAATTTTAATTAATTCACCACTTACCTTGCAAAAAGCAGGCCTTGCGCCTGCTTTTTAAAAGTGTAACTGCTGGAGACTTACCCTCCCGGAGAAACTCGCAAAAAAAACATAAGTTCGATGCACATGCGCTGCCTCTCCGGCACATGCGTTCCACCTGTCAACCCTTTCTTTCAGGGGAACGGAAGTGCCGGTTTCCCGCGCATGCGCAGTGCATGCACGAAACCGGCACTTTCGTTGGGCCTACGCGTGAGTACCCCATGCGTATTCACGCGTTGGGACCCGAATTTCTGGGCCAATAAGAATCTTGAGACCTGATAACATAGAGTGGTGCAACGCTTCCAAAATACTACCTGTTGCCTTGGGAAAAGGAGTAGAAGAAAGATGGTGGCCTGAGTTTGTTCCAAATAGACCCTGTTAAATGGCAGCTGTCAATCATTCTGCCATTGCCATTTACACTTCATCTAGACTCATCTTTTGTTTCTTAACTTATCCCATTACCATCTCCTTTTGTCTTGCACCATCATCCCTTTTGTCTCTTAATCTCTCCTGCCTTCCATCCAATCACAGACCTTCCCTTTTGTTCTTTCCTCTCCTCCCCCCTTTCCCTGCCCCTACACTTGCTTAAAAGCCTTTTACATCTCCAACTTTTTCCAGTTCTGACAAAGGATCATCGACCTGAAACGTTAACTCTGTTTCTCTCTCCACAGATGCTGCCTGACCTGCTGAGTATTTCCAGCATGTTCTGTTTTCATTTCAGATTTCCAACATCCGCAGTATTTTGCTTTTGGCCTGTTAAATGGTATCTGCTTGTAGAAATGCAATTGAGCATTAATTAGATTCTTTCTAATAAGTAATATATCCCTAATGATTCTCCCTACTGCTTGGTGCAATGTTCCGTTGCTGCATTGCATCCAAAGTTTTTAAATGATAACAAAGCAGCAATAAGTCCTTTTCAGATAAATTGCCTACAAAGAGGCTCTAGAAAGCCACTCACGGCTGAATCAAAAGGTTCACGCACCACAACAGGGATGCAATTTAAGCAAAGTATGAGCATTCATTCCAAAACAGATGGAACCTGCCAGTGTTCCTTTACTAGATTATAGGGGCTAGAAAACACAAGCAGCAGGGCTCACTTTCTGGAAACACAGCGTGAATTGAGATCACCTGGAGTGCAGCAGCAGCTCAATGAGCTCAGAATGTAACTCTGTAAGTTTTCCATATGATGCATAAATTTGCTGATGCACAGTGCCTGCTGGCAAAATAATCCTTCTGTTCTTCCAGAATGCATCTTAAAGGGTGATCTTCAAAACCCATGCTTCCGACACAGCAGACTAAAAGAATTAAGCCTCATTTTGGAACAACACAAACACACAAGAATTATTCTTATTTATACAGTAACTAGTTGGGGGGAGCCTGGCTTTGCCAGGGCTGTTTTGGGCCGGGCAGTTTAAATCGAGTGCCAGGCTTTGGACCCTGTCTGTGTCCCTCTGTGAATCTGCTGCCGGGCAACATTTCTACCTTTTAATACCTTGAAAGATGAAAGTGAAAGTACTTATAAAACGTTTTTGGTAAATCTTATGTTATTTTTAAAAGAGATACTAACTTTTTCAAAGCTGGATGATCAAAATAGTTTGAGCTGGAAGCTGAGGCAATGGCAGTGAAACAATGGCTGCCAGATCCCCGAGATGAAAACGATTAGTCCTGCCCACACACACACACACACCGATTGGCCAACCATCAGGGGACCGTACTGTAGGATTGGTCAATCGTGACGGCACAGGATTGGTGGAACCTTGACGTCAGTCAATCAATGCTAAGTAGCAGATAATGAGTTTAATTTTGAATGTTTTTTGCATAAGGCACGAATAATTTTCGTCCGAGCGAAAAGTAAATATGCTTACCAGCGCCCCGGAAGCGTAAGCTTTCTTCGGGGGTAACGCGTGCGTAGGTACACCATATAACTTTCGAGCGCATAGCCGGACAGACGCACACCCGAGGACAAACAGAAGGACAGACAGATCGACCGCTTTATATATATAGACTAGCTGAAGTGCCCGGCGGTGCCGAGGCTTTTTCGAGGGCATGTTGTTGTTGGAAGAGAGAGAGAGAGTGCGACTGGGGGGAAGAGAGAGCGACTGGGGGGAAGAGAGAGAGCGACTGGGGGGGAAGAGAGAGAGCGACTGGGGGGGAAGAGAGAGAGCGACTGGGGGGGAAGAGAGAGAGCGACTGGGGGAAGAGAGAGAGCGACTGGGGGAAGAGAGGGCGGGGAGGGCAGGGAGGGGGAGGGCGGGGAGGGCAGGGAGGGGGAGGGCAGGGAGGGGGAGGGGGAGGGAGAGGAGGGGGAGGGAGGGGGGGAGGGAGGGGAGGGGGAGGGAGGGGAGGGAGGGGGAGGGAGGGGAGGGGGAGGGAGGGGAGGGAGGGGGAGGGAGGGCAGGGAGGGAGGGCAGGGGGAGGGGGAGGGGGGTGAGGAGGGGGTGAGGGGGGAGGGAGGGGGAGGGGAAGGGAGGGGGGAGGGGAGGGGGGGAGGGGGAGAGGGGAGGGGGAAGGGGGGGAGGGGAGGGGAGGGGGGAGGGAGAGGGGAGGAGGGAGGGGGAGGGGAGGGGGGAGAGGGGGGGTGAGGGAGGGGGAGGAGGGGGGAGAGGGAGGGGGAGGAGGGGGGGAGAGGGAGGGGGAGGAGGGGGTAGAGGGAGGGGGGAGAGGGGTGGAGGGGGGAGGGGGAAAGGGAGGGGGGAGGGGGAGGGGAGGGAGGGGGGAGGGGGGAGGGAGAGGGGGGAGGTGGGGGGGAGGGAGAGGGGGGGGAGGGAGAGGGGGGGAGAGAGGAAGAGGAGGGGGGGAGAGAGACAGAGGGAAGGAGAGAGAGAGGGCGAGTGGCCCGCGGACGCAAATGGAGCCAAGCCCCGAGAACAGGCGTGAGCCGGCTTGAGGCTGAGAGACGGCCATGCCCGGTTGCCGGGGTAACCCTTGTCCCCCTTCCGAGCCCCCGTCCTCCCGAGCACCGGCCGCGCCGCCCCGCCCCGCACTCCCGAGAGCCCCGCTCTCCGAGCCCCGGCCGCCCTGCTGTCTGAGCCCCAGCCGCCCCACCCCACACTCCCGAGAGCCCCGCTCTCCGAGCCCCGCCTGCCCCGCCGAGAGTCCCGCTCTCCAAGCCCCGGCCGCCCCGCCCCGCACTCCCGAGAGCCCCGCTCTCCGAGCCCCGCCCCCCGGCCGAGCCGGCTTGAAGTCCGCCGATTGCGGCTGTGAGAGACGGCCGGCGGGCCCGGTTGCCGGGGTAACCCTTCCCGCTCACCAAGCCCCGCTCCCCCGCCCGAGCCGAGTGGGGAACAGAGAGAGACGCCGCGTCTCAGCTGCTCCTGCTGTGCGCGCACCCTAACCCTCGTGACCCTCGTGGCTGACGCCGTTGCCCCGGGTAACGTGACACCAGGGGGGGGGTGGTGACGAGCTTAGCAGAAGCCGTGGGACAATTACCTAGCTCGGGCCTGGCTGGGCAAGAAAGGCCCAGGCTTTGAGGCCTAACTAAAACGGGGAAAGGTAGGAAAAAGAATCTTCAGGTTAGAGGAAATATTTACAAATGAATGAAGTTTTTTTTAAACAATGTAATAAAAGCAATTTTATTTTGCTGGAAATGTATATTTGAAAAGAAAGACGCAGAAAGCAGGAATAAGAATGGAAGCAAGATGGCGGCTACTCACCTCGGTTCAGAACGATAAGGCCCGCCCACACACGCACCGATTGGTCGACCGTCAGGTCACCAAAGCGTAGGATTGGTCAATTGTCCCGTCACTCGACCGTAGGAGGGCCTGGCCGCACGCGCCAGCAACCCGGCGTACGATTGGTCGACCTCGAGGTCACTCTGTCGCTAATGAGCGGATAATGAGATGCTAATGAGCGGAATGTTGAAGGTTTTTCGGATACCGCGGGTGCAATTTTTGTCCGGCCGAAACGTAAATACGCTTACCATCGTTTTGGAACGGTGAGCTTTCTTTCGACGTAACGCACGCGTAGGTGCGCTCTGTAACTTTTGAGCGCATAGCCGGACAGACGCACACCCGAGGACAGACAGAAGGACAGACAGAAGGACAGACAGAAGGACAGACAGAAGGACAGACAGACAGAAAGAACGATCCGTTTATATATATAGATTATTGTGCCCCTTTTAATGATGCAGCTACCCACACACATTTCAAAAAACAAGTATTTCACGTTAAGTCATGATTTTACAGACAATACTGTGGAAAGATTTCAGATATATAGGACTAGGCAGATGTGCTGCAATGGTTTTCTTTCTAGTCCTGTACATTCCTATGTCCCTACATAAGGTACTGTCCATCCCCCTGGTCACAAGATCATAGGATAAATACAGATCAGGATGACCATTCGGTTCATGATGGCTTTTCCATTTGGAAAAACCTACAATCTGCCTCCAATCCTCCATTACTGCATCCAACACTTTCACACGACTCCAAGGTTCCTGCTCTATTACTATTATCCAAAAGTTCATTTCAAGTTCTTAGGGAGTAATTTTAACTTTTAGCGATAATGTAAAATGGGCGATATCGGATTTGTTGACAGTGAAAACCAGGCGCTATCGGGCCTCTTCTATTACTCTCCTTGTCTACCTTGAAACAGTGCTCCAGATTGACGTTTTTAATAGCATTTAATAAATTGTACCTCTAAGATCTCTGCCAAGTTGCCTACTTTCAAGATGAAAGAGCCCGATTTTGTCTCGTCCTTCATTGTAACTCAATGCTCTGATAGCAGGGATAAGCCTTGTGGCTCCTCTCTGCACTTGCTCCAAGACTTGAATGTTTCAACTGTCAGCTGTGGCTCAGTTGGTAGCACTCTTGCCTTTGAGTCAGAAGGTTGTGGGTTCATCGTTCCCCTCCAAAGACTTGAGCACAAAAATTTAGGCTGACACCCCAGTGCAATCTTTTGGATGAGATGTTAAACTGAGGTCCTCTCTGCCCTCCCAGGTCAATGGAAAAGATCCCAGGGCATCATTTTGAAGACGATCAGGGGAGTTATTCCCGGTGTCCTGGCCAATATTTATCCCTCAAGCAACATCATTAAAACAGATTATCTGGTCATTATCACATTGCTGTTTGTGGGAGCTTGTTGTGCGCAAATTGGCTGCCGCATTTCCTACAGTACAACGGTGACCATACTTCAAAAGTACTTTATTGGCATTGGGATGGCCTGAGATCGTGAAAAGCATTATAGAAATGCAAGTCTTTCAATCTTTTCTTTCTTTCCCTTGTCTTTGACTGCCAGTGGACACAATAGTCAGATTTTGGTCAGACCAGAGCATTGTAGTTTGAGTGAAATCTTTCACTTTATACTCTACTAATTTAGTAATACAATTCAGATACTTCCTGTAATTGCTGCTTCAGTGATTAGACATGTTAAGTGCTGAATTGTCAAATCAACTACCACCCCATTATCACACTATAGTAATCTGGGATGTAATGTTTAAGTTATCCACCAGATGGAGCCAAAGAGTAAGGTTTCACATTCACCAGTATTGAAGGTAGTGGGTCATGTAGTCAATGTCCTGGGTACACCAGTTATTAAGGTAATGTGGCATTGCATGATGGGTATGACTCAGAGGTGAATCCTCCATCTTGCCATCATGCAGTAAGAAGTGTGTGTTTTGCTTGCAGCCTGTAAGAGAGGTTCCTCTGCTACTCCGTGTAATAAACAGTTGGGTTTTGTTCCTTATCTCTCGCTTCTCTCAGTTTGGACCTTACTACTCGGATGTCACATATTGGCGACGAGGATCAACAGATCACATCTTGACGAAGATAAAAAAAATAAAAGAGCTCTGATTAGAGGATCATGGCTGCTACGGTAGGAAAGATCTCTGCTTTTGATGTTCAGACGCAGGCCTGGGATGAGTACTGCGAGGTGCTGATGCATTTCTTTGAAGCAAATGATATAGATGATGTCGGAAAAAGGAGAGCTATTTTGCTCACTTCCATGGGAAGTCAGATGTATAGTTTAATGAGAAACTTATGCAGTCCTGAAAAGCCTGGAGACATAACATTTGCTAACTTAGTGGCCTTGCTGAAGAACCATTTCAATCCCAGACTGAGTGAGATTGTACAGCGTTTCAAATTTAATTCATGGAACAGAAAACCGGGAGAGACTGTATTGGATTATGTAGCGGTGTTGTGAAAAATGGCACACGATTGCAATTACGGGAACAACCTGAAAGGCATGCTGAGAGATAGGCTAGTTTGCAGGATAATGGATGATCGAATGCCGTGGAGATTATTGTCCGAGACTGGGCTTACGTATGAAAAAGCGTTGGAACTTGCTCAAGCCATAGAGACAGCGAACTGAGATGTAAAAGAAATACAAGGTTCCGGCTGGGCTACTACAAAGCAAGTTGCAAGTCAGGTTGCTGTGCACGAGTTAAATATGCGTCAGAAACCACAACGTGAGCATGTAAAGGCATGTTATAGATGCAATGGCGGTCACCTGGCGAGGGAATGCAGGTTTCTGGAGGAAAAGTGCCACATGTGTGGGAAAAAAGGACATATAAAATGTGCTTGCAGGGCAAAAGCAATTGTGGAGGAATATAAACCAAAAGGGGGAGGAAAGCAAAACCTAGGAAGAGAAGTGAAAAAACAGGGAGCACATCACATCAGCAGAGAAGCTGAGAAAGATGACGATATATTCATAATGCATAGTATGGTAGACAACATTACAAAAGTGGATCCTATCACTTTGCAAATGACAATAAATTACTCTAAGGTCAACTTTGAAGTGGATACAGGATGCGGCGTAACCATAATGAACAGGGCGGAGTGCTCAAAATTGTGGAACCGTGCAAAAGTTCCAGAGTTAAAGTCTTGCTCTATGCAGCTTAAAACATATACCGGTGAATGAGTGGCGACATTGGGTACAGCTACTGTAACTGTGCAACACAGGGACACCGTGGAACAGCTACCTGTAGTTGTAGTATCGGGTTCTGGACCAAACTTGTTAGGTCAGGGCTGGATACAAGAACTTAAATTAGATTGGGGAGCAATAAATCAAATAGAGGGAGGCAAACAGTTGTCTTTGTAAGAAGTCTTGATTGAACATGAGAACGTGTTCAAGGAAGAACTTGGCACATTTAATGGCCCCCCAGCTAAGATTTATGTCGACAAGGAGGCACTGCCAAGGTTTTTTAAACAACGACCTGTGCCGTATGCCATGAAACCGAAGGTAGAGGCTGAGCTTGACCATCTTTTGAGAGAGAACATTCTGGAACCCGTGAAATGTTCAGAATGGGCAGCTCCCATTGTACCTGTTTTAAAACCGGACAATTCGGTAAGACTCTGTGGAGATTATAAATTGACAGTAAATAGGGTGTCTAAACTAGAACAGTATCCTATTCCCAAAACAGAGGATCTCTTTGCGAACCTGGCTGGAGGGAAGAAATTCACGAAGCTGGATATGAGTCATGCATACTTGCAGATTACACTCGATGAGGAATCCAAGAAGTATGTAACCATAAATACACACAAGGGTTTGTTTACCTATAACCGCTTACCATTCGGTGTCTCATCTAGTCCAGCTATTTTCCAGAGGACTATCGAGGGTGTACTGCAAGGCACCCACACGTTTCAATCTATCTGGATGACATTCTGGTGATGGGAAGAACCGACCAGGAGCATCTGAGCACTCTGAGAGAGGTACTATAAAGATTGGATAAGGCTGGGTTATGGCTCAAGAGGAGTAAGTGCACTATCCTGGGGAATGAGGCCGTGTTCCTGGGACACAGAGTGAACGCCACCAAGCTCCATCCAATCAAGGAGAAGGTACAAGCACTGCAGGAGGCCCCAGCTCCTACCAATGTGACTGAGTTAAAAGCTTACCTGGGACTGCTAAACTATTATAACAGGTTTTTACCAAACTTGGCAACAGTGTTAGCACCTCTTCACAAACTTCTGTGCAAGGAGACACAGTGGCAGTGGGAAGAGGAACAGAGGGTTTCATTTGAACAGTCCAAGAAACTGATGCTGTCCTCGGATGTGCTGGTTCATTACAAGGCAGGGAAAGACATCATTCTCTCTTGTGATGCTTCACCTTACGGGGTGGGGGCAGTTCTTTCACACAGCTTGGAAGATGGAATGGAAAGATCAATAGGGCTTATGTCTCGAACTCTGACACCAGCGGAAAAAAACTATTCCCAGTTAGATAAAGAGGGGTTAGCAGTAATGTTTGGGTTACAGAGGTTTCACAAGTACATATATGGCAGGAAATTCACCATATGCACCGATCATAAACCTCTTCTATCTCTTTTTAATGAAATAAAAGCAGTACCACAGATGGTGTTACCCCGGATCCAGAGGTGGGCAGTGACGTTGAGGGCATATGAGTATGTCATCGTTTACAAGGCGGGCAAATACCATGGGAATGCAGATGCTTTGAGCCATCTTCCACTGCCAGGTACACATATCCGTGCAGCTCCAGAGGACAGAGTTTTGATGTTGGAGGACACGGACACAACAATTGTGACCGCAGAACAAGTAAGAACATGGACCGGTAAAGACCCAGTACTGTCTAGTGTCCGAGAATATGTGATGAGGGGTTGGCCACAGCATCCGGAAGGGACTGATTTCACACCTTACAGTGTCAGGAACACAGAGCTAAGTGTGCAGGATGGTTGCGTGTTGTGGGGAGCACGAGTGATTATTCCACAGCCAGCACGACAGTCTATCCTAGGGCAACTACATCAGTGTCATCCTGGAGTTTCACATATGAAAGCCTTGGCAAGGAGTTACTTGTGGTGGCCAAAGCTAGATGAGGAGATAGAAAATCTAGTCAAGACATGCAGCACTTGTCAAGTACACAGGAAGGCACCAGCAGCGGCTCCTCTCCACCCCTGGGAGTGGCCGGATAAACCATGGAGAAGATTACATGCAGATTATGTGGGTCCATTCATGGGAAAGATGTTCCTCATAATCATTGATGCACATTCCAAATGGATGGATGTGTTTCCTGAAAATTCTGCTTCATCTACTGTTACTATAGACTGCCTGCGTAGGAGTTTTAGTAATCAAGGGCTACCGGAGATCATAGTAAGTGGCAATGCCACGTGTTTTGTGAGTACAGAAACAAAAGAGTTCATGAGAAACAATGGCATAGTGCACGTGATCTCAGCTCCATATCATCTGTCTTCAAATGGACTTGCGGAGAGAGCCGTACAAACATTTAAGGAGATGATGAAAGAAAGTGCGGAAGGGAGTTTGTCAACCAAGGTGTCACGAGTTCTGTTCAGCTACAGAATAACACCTCAATCTACCACAGGACTCTCTCCTGCTGAGCTGTTGTTAGGACATCGACTACACTCCACTCTTGACCTGGTTCACCCAGATCTAAAAAGGAAGGTGTAAAACCGACAAATCAAACAAAAGGAGAACCATGACAGAAGGACAAAGAGCCACAGTTTTGGAGAAGGAGATGTGGTCCTTACCAGGAATTTCAGTTATGGTCCAAAATGGATTCCTGGCGTTATAGACTCAATGACCAGTCCAGTATCATATACGGTCATGGTGGGAACTGGTCAGGTATTACGCAGACATGTAGATCAGATACTGACCAGACAAGGGGAAATCGAACTGGGGGTTCCAGAGGAGATGTCGGAGGACATGTTGGCCCCCAGTTATCCAAATGCATCGGTGGTACCACCTGGACCCCTTCGTCAAGAGGAAATCATCATAGCAGAGTCAGATACTCTGAGTACTGCTCAGGAGCAGCAGGTGGCTCTACCACAACCAAGCAGGGACTTGACAGTAAGACGTTCACCAAGGACTCACAAGCCGCCAGAGAGATTGATAACGACCCGCTAGATTCGTTCAGTATGGACTATCATTAAAGGAGTTTCCTTATGGGACTTTTTAAGAATGTTGTTAAGAAATTAATGTTCAACTTAAGAGGGGAGGGATATAGTAATCTGGGATGTAATGTTTAAGTTATCCACCAGATGGAGCCAAAGAGTAAGGCTTCACATTCATCAGTATTTAAGGTAATGGGTCATGTAGTCAATGTCCTGGTACACCAGTTATTAAGGTAATATGGCATTGCATTATGGGTATGACTCAGAGGTGAATCCTCCATCTTGCCATTGTGCAGTAAAAAGTGTGTGTTTTGCTTGCAGCCTGTAAGAGAGGTTCCTCTGCTACACCGTGTAATAAACAGTTGGGTTTTGTTCCTTATCTCTCGCTTCTCTCAGTTTAGACCTTACTACTCGGATATCACACACACTCAGCTTCACCTTTAGCTATTCCTTCACCCTTCATAGAGCATCTATGTCCTCCATTTTTTGTTCTTACGACTGTTATTTACACTTATCTTATTGAATCTCAGCTGCCACTCTTCTGCCACAGATTTTATCAAGCTCCTTTGGCAGGTCGTTCACTGTGAGATTTAATTATGGTTTTTACCATTTCACTTGTAATGTTTCTATTTACCACAAAGATGAAACTGTTGAACTAGACTCAGGGGCCTCGGGGCGGTGGTGGGGGAAGGGGGGGAGTGTGTGTGTGTGTGGTGGGGGGAGTGGAGGGGGTAATGGGGTGGATGGGAAGAGTGCATGGGAACTCGGTAGCAGCCGGTGACCCTGGCAAGGTCGGGGATGTAGAGGCCCTGTCGATCTCAACAGCAGGGCTTTATTTGAATAATTCTATGCAGAGTCCAGCCCGATATCTGGCCAGATTTGATACCTGGCTGGCGGGTGAGAGTGGGCATCTGGCAGCAGGAGGCCACAGCTGGAGATCCAAGTGAATGGTACCTGGCAGTCAGTAGGGGAGGTGGGGGCTCTGGCCGCGACTGGGAAAGGAGTAGCCCGGCATAAGGGAGGCCCAAGGCTGCGACCGGGAGGGGAGTAGCCCGGTGTAAGGGAGGCCCAAGGCTTCCTTGTGAGGCCCGGAGGGGCACTCCTGCCCCATCTGGCCAACAAGGAAACATAAAACATAAAACACTTTAAATCTTAGCTTCTGGGCCTCTTCTGGCCCACCATCTGGCTCCTGTCAGGTCTGGCCTGATGGGAAAGCTGTCACTGCTTCCCCCACTCGGGCCTTCAACTAAAATTACAGATCGGGTCCTGATGACATTATTGGACCCGCTCTGCATATTTAAAGAAGGACCCTGCTTCCTTCCTGCACGGCGGGACAGCAGTGGGATCAGGGCTGGTATGTGACTGGCCTTATTTTAGCTGCCCCTTCCCCGCACGGTTTCCGTCAGTTAAAATCAGGGCCTGGATATCTGTATGTGAACAAGCCATATAACTCTGTCCTCACACAGCATGAGTTGTGAAATGGCTAGTTCTGACTGTGCGGACACTAAATGTAAAGCTGAGTTCGAGGTTAATGAGTGATGAAATGCATGATAACTCACTCAGGTATTATCCTTTCAGTGAGTGAACAGGAAGCATATGCATTCAATTTATGTGCTGTGGTCATTTCTGTTTATCCTTCATCTCAGAATTACTTTTCCCCTTCATTGATATTTAACTCTTCAAAGTTGTTCTACCTTAATTCAGTAATTTATTTTGATGAAATGAATGTTGAGGGGACTTTGATCAAATTTAAAAGGGGCACTGCTCTTACTGAGCAATGCTGTCTAGCTTCATCTAAAAAAAATCTTAACTAACGAGAGTCTTGGCTCTAAGGAGCCAGTTATGATCAAGATGAGGGATAATCAAGTCATCAATCATATGCCAAGTGCAGATAGGAATAAATCAATTTATATGCCACAAACTATTCACTTATTCACCCATTTAAAAGCAGTATGGTGATTTTTTTTATCAGCTCCCATTAATTATGATGGGGAAAAATGTTGTGAAATATCAAATGCATATAAATGAGCACCAAGTATAATACATGGTAATGGGATCTGTGAATGTGGATTATGCATTGAATATATAATTCTAGGATAAAGTATTGTAGAATTCACAAAATTAATATTGTACTATAAGGGTCCTCTGGCAGAAGAGGCCTTGATTTTTTTAAGACTGTTTTAAAAGAAGCCCAGAAAAGGGACACACAAAATGGCCGCCAGACCCTGTGACTGGCTTATTGGGACACTTTAAAATGGTTCCTGCAGTCCCCAGACAGCCTTTGTGGATTCAACCCATAGTAAGTTCTGGAAGCCGTTTCTGAGAGAACGAAACCAGACACATACACATACATAAAGATTGGATGCAGATCCAGTCAGATCGGCCTGTAGATGAAGGCCATCTAAATGTTTACCCAGACAAAGGGGAACAGTTCCATATTCATAAAGAACGCATCAAGGACCCGTTAAAGACATCAAGAAGACATTAAAACATTACCAGGTCATTCCAGACCAGAGATGGCCATCACCGGCCATCCCGAAAACAGTTTAAATACAATAACTACCCCGCTGTGCCATAAGCCCGCCAAAACTTAAACAAAGACTAACCTTGATTTGGTGGGAGATAGAGGCTTCTTCTGAGAAGTATAATTGGAGACACCCGGGGTAGTGAAAGGAGAAGCTCCATCTTAGATATTGGGAAGAGAGAGGTTATTTTTCTTCATCATCTTCGTGGGACCTTCGGTAATAGCCGTTACCTTCGATAGCAGCTGGAGTTCAGAGAAGAAGTTGGTTCGAGTCGGCGTCCCGCCCCGGGGTAAAACATCGGGAGATCATCGACCAACCCCGGGCCGTTGACGAAACGGGAGGGTAGAGAAACTACCAAAGAAACCTATATGAAAGCCGGCTAGGGGCTTCCAATCGTGGTCAAGCAGATGATCTCCGCTGACATCCAGGCCCGTCAGTGTCCAGCCTGTCCGTGACCTTCACCTCGAGAGAGAGAGAGAGAGAGAGAGAGGTGTGGCGCAGCCCGCTGTGGCTCCACTGACCACGAGGAAACAGGATGCCTGAGGGGATCAAAACAGAGACCTGTTTCAAAACTCTATACTTTTCCAACTGGATTGGTGAGCATGTTTCTGGCCCTTCATAATCAGATCTAGATAGTGTAAAGGGGGTGGTCATTTTGGGTATAATTAACATGAGTTGTTGCCCCTCGATGTTCCATGTGTTTCCCCATTTCATAATGACTGTTGTAAGGTATAATATGCCTGTATCTATTTCAGCTAGTACTGTATTGTTATGATTTGTTTTTCCCGCCCATGTACCCTCTTATTTGCTTGCATTTGATTTGTTTATCCATATGCAATAAAATTCCATTTTGATTCATTAAACTTGGTCTATAAGAGTCTTCTCTGCATTGTAGTTCCTGCACCTAAGTCCAGTGTCTAGAATCTAAGGGGCGAGTGGGCCGAACCACTCAAGGTTTTACTGTGCAAAAGAGAGAGAGATGCCTCTGGCGAGAGAAACCTCTGCGATCTCAGAGAGAAGACCCTTTACTGTATGAATGAAGATTAACTACAGTAGAATATATTTTCCAAATGACTTTGTTCCACACACTGATACTAAACCCCTCTACTTTTTTGACTTTGGAACAGTGAGATAGTGTTAAGGACTCTGGTGATCATTAAGTGAGGTCAAGTTGACCCCTCAATTGGGCAGGCAATGCCTTTTGATGGACTAACAGATGACCAGTTTGAATCAAATATTTCCCCAATATCTTTGAGGTAACAGATGAAGTTGAACCATGTCCTGCCACAAGTGGAGCAGCATTACACTGCTACAGGGGTTCCTGTTACCCAGGTTAAGTTGATCCTGAGCACTGCTTCATTTGCTGGTGGAGAAAGCAAATCGGCTACAGCAAAGCCAGAAGCTCATTTTGAAGTGAGTTTTGCTCTGGCTCCTCTTGAGGGACAGGTGAGTTGGGGTTCATGGTTCTGAATATCCCTGCTGAAGGTCACAGAGAGCTTGGTTGGGGGGAAATTAAATTAAGTTCACTTTACACAAACAGAAGCAAACGTTCCTGAACTTTGAATATTCTCTCCATCACCAAGACTGTCTCCTTCCACCTCCGCAGCATTGCTCGTCTCCACCTGTCTCAGCTCATCTGCTGCTGAAACTGTCATCCATGCTTTTGCTACATCCAGACTCGACTATGCCAATGCTCTCCTGGCCGGCCTCCCACCTTGCACCCTCTGTAATCTTGAGCTCATCCCAAAACTCTGCTGCCCGTAGGCTAACTCGCACCAAGTCCCATTCACACATCTCCCCTGTGCTCGCTGAACTACATTGGTTCCCGGTCCAGCAACACCTGTATTTTAAAATTCTCATTCTTGTTTTCAAATCCCTCCATGGCCTCGCTCCCCCCTATCTCTGTGACCTCCTCCAGCCCAACATCCCTCTGAGACCTCTGCGCTCCTCCAATTCTGGCATTTTGCACATCCCCAATTTTCTTAACTCCATCATTGGCAGCCGTGCCTTTTAGCTGCCTCGGCCCTAAGCTCTTTAATTCCCTCTCTAAACCTCTCTGTTCCATAAGACGCTCCTTAAAACCTACCTCTCTGACCAAGCTCTTGGTTGTTTTTTTTATTACTTGTTCCCGGGATGTAGCTGTCACTGGCAAGGCCAGCATTTATTCCCATCCCTAATTGCCCATGAAAAGGTTGTGGTGAGCCATCTTCTTGAACCGCTGCAGTCCCTGTGGTGAAGGTACTCCCATAGTGCTGTTAGGGAGGGGGTTTCAGTATTTTGGCCCAGTGACGATGAAGGAACGGCGATATATAGGATGGTGTGTAACTTGGAGGGGAACTTGCAGGTGATGGGGCTTCCATGCGCCTGCTGCCTTTGTCCTTATAAAGCAAAGAAAGACTTGCATTTATATAGCGCCTTTCACAACCACTGGATGTCTCAAAGCACTTTACAGCCAATGAAGTATTTTTGAAGTGCAGTCACTGTTGTAATGTGGGAAATGCAGCAGCCAATTTGCGCACAGCAAGCTCCCACAAGCAGCAATATGATAATGGCCAGGTAATCTGTTTTCGTTATGTTGGTTGAGGGATAAATATTGGTCCGGACACCAGGGATAACTCCCCTGCTCTTCTTCGAAATAGTGCCATGGGATCTTTTATGTCCAACTGCGAGAGCAGACGGGATCTCCGACACTGCAGCACTCCCTCAGTACTGCAGTGTCAGCCTAGCTTTCTGTGCTCAAGCCCTTGGAGTGGGACTTGAACCCACAACCTTCTGACTCAGAGGCGAGGCTGTTACTAACTAAGCCACAGCTGACTCTGTGGTGAAAGGTGGTAGAGGTCGTGGGTTTGGGAGGTGCTGTCAAAGAAGCCTTTGCGAGTTGCTGCAGTGTATCTTGTAGATGGTACACACTGCAGCCATGGTACGCCAGTGGCGAAGGGAGTGAATGTTTAAGGTGGTGGATGGGGTGCCAATCAAATGGGCTGCTTTGTCCTGGATGGTGTTGAGCTTCTTGAGTGTTGTTGGAGCTGCACTCATCCAGGCAAGTGGAGAGTATTCCATCACACACCTGACATTTGCCATAATATGCCCTTATGTGGCTCGGTATCAAATTTTGTTTGATAATCGCTCCTGTGAAGCACCTTGGGACATTTTAATCTGTTGAAGGTGCTATATAAATGCAAATTGTTGTTGTTGTTGTCGAGGCACTGAAGAGATCTATACAAGAATTCCTGAAATTCTTTCTGGAAGAGTGAAACAATGTGAGATATTTAAAAAGACTCCAGAAATTATTCAGAGTAGAATGATGTTAAAGAGTGGAATACTGTCTGGATACACAATTAGAATTCTAGTTTTTTTTAAATGTTTCACAAAGATGCTGGATGAAGTGGAGCCACACCCAAAAGTTCCAGTAACTCTTGGTCTGGGAGTGCAGTGCTAGGAAACTGCCATGAGCACTTTTGCTATCCACATTAAGACAAATGAGGTTGGCTACTTGAGCCATGTAGTTGTTGGTGGAGAAAGGAAATAATACTACAGCAAAGCCAGAAGCCCAATTTGAAGAGTTTGTAGGGGGGCATCTTTTACCTGGTTTATGGTAATTTACCTTCCTTTACCTGGTTTATGGTAATTTACCTGCTCAAGCAGCCTTTTTTCCCACTGCACTGAGACCAATACCAAACAGCGGTTTCGAATCGCTAAACCCACCCTTCCAGTTCTGACTGGAGGAACTTATAATTAATGATATATTAAAATGGACAAAATGGTCTGGATGCGAGAAAATCAAACTTTATTAATTAAAGAAAACTACACCACACGGTCAAAGCAATAAAGAAACTACACCACACAATCAATGTAAAATTGCTTAACAGGGGAAGGCAGACGGCAAAAATGAGGGATAAATGGCTACAATGTAAGTCTTACAATCTTAGCAATTTCCCTTAAATTACCACCCCTCTAAATCCTTACTAGATTGCCTTGCTGAGGAGTCAGAAACCTGCTCACCTGTGGTCCAAAGAGAGAGAAGAGCTCACCTGCAGTCCAAGGAAATAAGAGAGAGATGCTTCTGAGAAGCTATCTTTATATCCTGTGAGCTCCTGCTGTTTTGGAGCTGAAAAGGTCTGTGTGCAAATTCGCGCCGAAAAGTTCAAATACACAAGAGAAAGGCCATGATTGGCTGATTCAAACAGGCTATGTCCCAGTGGCCAAACTGCTCCCATTGTCTGAATGGGTTTCAAATAAAGCTTGGGGTGGTTTGAATGTGTCTTCATTCTGGGGCCGAAATGTTCCCGCCCACATCCGGAGTTCATCTGGCTAAAACAAAAGGGACCCAACTGCCCTATTGTCTGAGTAATGGGTGATTCAAACCCATTCATTCCTTTTCTTAGTCTAAAAAAAAATCTCTTCCATAGTTTAGGTGTGTCTCAATTGTGTGCTGGGCTTTGAATGGAGTTGGATTACTATGTAAATAGAAGCCCCTTTGTCCTGCGGTCACCGAAACTGCAGTCTCAAGTGGACAATCCCTTATGTCAACATCCTGAACAAACATTGCCTCTGTAGGGAAGGGAAACTCCCTTTTTTTGATTGGCAGAATCTGACTGCCACTGCTTGATCCTCCCACTTTTCACAGACATCCTCGAGCTGCTTTCTTTTGTCCTTGGCCATGCTTTTCTGACGGCCATTTTTAAACCCCTTTGCAATTTACACAGTTCAAAACTCAAGAGTCCTTTTTATAAAAATAAAATGTACTGTCTTAAAGAGTGCGAATTTTTCCATGAAGTCCCTCGATTCCGGTGTTGCCCACGTGCTGCCCAACTCAACGCAGCCTTTTGCGGTTCTGGGCACGTTTTAAAACATTGTCCAACCCAGAGACAATTTAAAATCACGCAGAGTCTCCATCCACGATGTGGATTAATATCTCCAGTATCTTCGGGGCTGAGGGATTTTGCGAACCCCTACAAGTTTTGTTCTGGGCCCTTTTGAGGAGGATAAACAGTCACAGATGAACTAGAGCCTACTTCAAATATTCTGGATTTCCCTGCTGAAGTGCAAAGGGGAAAAGTACATTGAATGACTGTTGTAGCCAATGATGAGCCACACTATGATTTGTCAAGCATTGTGGATTTTACCAATGGAGCAGACACCTCTTTCTGTTAAGATGCACGTCAAGTCTGAAGCTGAAGAAACTGAGTAAGATGTTGAAATTATAGATGGAAGTAAGGAGGGCTGAAGAATATTCTAATGTTAGCTGGTGTGGAGAATGAGCAGGGTAAATACTGAGCACTAGTGGTGGCTGATTTGCTCCTTACTGGAAACCTTGAGAAACATCTGGAGCAGGAGGATATGTTGATGAAAGCAGATCCTGCAGTTGTGGAACTCAAGTTTACCTTGGAAACAGCAATGAGAGAATCTTCCAGTATCCATCTCAATGCCATTGCTGTCATGTCAACTAAAGGACAAGAATCCATTGGTCACATGCTCTGCTAGAGGCTGTCTTTCAGTAGTTCTGTTCATCAGCAATGCTCATGACAGGGTGTCAGACTACCATCAGTCCCATTGGAAGGAGGAGATGAGCACAAGTTGATGGTCCTCCAGTCCATCGGGGTGGCGGGGGGGGGAGGAAGGGCAGGTCTGGAGGAACTACCAATCACTGATAGTCCTCCAGCCAACAGGGAGTGGGATGGACGGGTCTGGAGGACTTACTGAACATTGTGCACAAGCTCGGCAGGTTTCTTTCAATGCTCTGCTGTATGATACAGAGCCCAGCGAGGAGAGTGCACAGATGACTGGACAAACTGTGGTAGATGCATCCATCTATTGACTTGGTTTGGTGAGGTCATTGCCACCCAATGGGATGTTTTTAAAAATCACAAGAATAATCCCTTCTAAAGCTTTTAAAAAATATATAAGCAAGATAGGGGAGGCAGCAATGTGTACAACATTTACAGTGCAAACATTGACCTAAGCTAGCTTTGGCAAGTTACTTCTGCAGGTTAATCAAAAATTAAACACCCTATTGACTTTTGAGGAGATGTCTGATTTAGCACTGAGCCCGCAACGTTTGTCGTTATTTGACACAAGCTCCAATTTGGGGGATAGGCAACCTATTTAAATGTAGCAGTTTGTTGTTTAAGATGAGAGAATTCATTGTCTAAAAAAAAGTGATGTTACTGAAGTGGAGGAGTTTCTGGAGGATGTGCGGTGGCAGCAGGAACGGAAAGTAGATGGTCCCTTGTCTAAAAAGACAGATGACAGCCTGTTCTTCATTGACACAGGAGATGGAAGGAAAGGTCTGCTCTACAATAAAGGAAAATTGCAGTCTCTGCAGAACGACTCAATAATAAAGAAAAAGACCTGTTTTAAGAAATCATACTGAGGCATGCAGCCTCACCCACCAGGAGTGGGATTTGTGAATTCCTCATATCTGCAGGTCATTTCACTCATTAATTTCCTCTGATTCAGAGCATCTTTTTCACCTTCCTTTTTTTCTTTCTCTTTTATTCCAACCCCACAATAATGGTTGATTGTTTCAGTTCAGACAGAGGGATCTACCTAAAACATTAACTTGTCCTTCTCTCCTAACCTGCTGTTTATTTCTAGTATTTGTCTTTTATTTTCATTCTGTACTGTTTGATTTACTTCTACAGTTCTAACAGGAATGCCAACCTTGTAGTTCTGTTGCCCTTCACCATAATGATTTTAATTTGCCTTTTTCATTCTGTTCATCATCGCTGTCCCTCCCCCTTCTTTTTTGTGACTAGCTTGTGTATGGTAAGACCTGCTTTTACAAAAAGGAAAAAAAACTACATTTACATAGCACCTTTCACGACCTCAGGACATCCCAAAGCGCTTTACAGCCAACAAAGTACTACTGAAGTGTAATCACTGTTGCAATGTAGGAAATGCAGCAGCCAGTTTGCACACAGCAAGCTCCCACTGGATAATGACCAGATAATCTGTTTTAGAGATGTTGGTTGAGGGATAAATATTGGCTAGGACACCGAGGAAAACTGCCCTGTTCTTCTTTGAAATAGTGCAATGGGATCTTTTACATCCACCTAAGAGAGCAGATGGGGCCCCAGTTTAACGTCTCATCCAAAAGACGGCACTCCCTCAGTACTGCACTGGGAATGTCAGCCTAGATTTTGTGCTCAAGTCTCTGGAGTGAGACTTGAACCCACAATCTTCTGACTCAGAGGCGAGAGTGCTGCCCACTGAGTCATGGCTGACACTCATATCATTACAGTTGTATAATTTTTTTTCTCAGCCCCCGCCTTCAGCTCTAACTCATTCCAGCTAAAGTTTCACCCTTCCTCTTGTGAGTCCACTCATGATCATGAATACTTTTGATATTCAGTGCCCTTCTGACAACTGTTCTCGACACTTCATGCAATCGAACCTTTCTACCGAGGAGCACTGCATACATGCTTTAGACAAGTAGGTTTCCAAGGAAGGGGGAGAGACTTTCCCGGAGGGGTCCTAAAACAGGTGCTAGGTCCCTCATTTGCATATCCAAGGGGCCTAATGCTTGCTTTACGTGGCTGCTTTGGACGCCCAAAAATGGGTGAGATCCAGTTTCAGGTCTGACATTTTTCAGGTGTCCTTGTGGCAAAGAACATTGGTCCTTGAAACTGAGCCTCATTACTACCATTTTATACTGGTAAATTGGATGCAGTAAGGTCCAATTTCTAGCCCCATAATCTTTAATAACATCTTGCTATTGAGCAGTTTGCAGATCATTTCCATTAACATCCTCTGTGTGGGCACACTGACATGAGAAGTTTGGAGGGCGATTTTGCCAGTCCTGGGGAGGTGGGCTTGGAGGCGGGACTGCCGGGAAAATGGCAGAAATTGGGGCGGGTACCCATCCCGCCCCAACCCGCCTCTGTGCCATCTTCCCGGGAGGCGGGTCCCCGACTCGCGCTGGGAGCCGCCTCCTTGAGGCGGGAAGGGGATTACAGCCACTTAACTGCCCGTTAACAGGTAGTTAACAGGCAGTAAAGAGGATTATCCCCATTTTTCCAACAGAAGTGCGGGCTTCCCGATGTCGGGAAACCCCGCCAGGGTCAGCGAGGTGAACAGTGGGTCTGCGGGGGTGAGAGGGGTCGAAAAGTGTGCTGTGGAGGTAAGTGATGGGTGCAAGTGTGGAGAGGTATGTGAGGTGAGTGAAAAGTGATTGAAAATGTTTACTTACCTTTGTTTCTTCCTGCAGGCTTCAGCAGTTGGGGATCTGGAGGCTCCGGCATCTCCACGGCAGAGATGACAGAATGGATGCTGCATTCTCTGATGCAACAGCCATCTGATTTCTGCTCAGGAAATAGGTTTGGTGAGTCTTGAATACAAGAACTCACCAAACAATAGAGAATATCAGTGTTTGACAGCTTCTCAAAGCTGTCAAACGATGACAATTCATCTTCAAAACTTTTTGACAGATGAAACGTCATACGCTGACATTCTCTGTCACCGGCTTTCCCTTAATTGGTCCGCTGGGTGGGCCTAACAAGGCCAATCAAGGGAAAATAGCGTGGGTTGGCCGGATGTCGCTGGAGGCAGGACTAAAACCTGACAAGCAGCAGTCCCGCCTCCAATGCGCCCCCATTGGCAAAATCACCCCCCTGGTGTCCATGTGAAACTGTTTGGCCTTGCTAAATGTATATCGTGTGAATTGGCTGCTAAAGCCTGAAATTACACTGAAACAAAGTGGAAAGAAAAAGAAAAAGAAAGGCTTACATTTATACAGCACCTTTCACGACCTCAGGACGTCCCAAAGCGCTTTACAGCCAATGAAGTACTTTTGAAGTGTAGTCACTGTTGTAATGTAGGAAACGCGGCAGCCAATTTGCGCACAGCAAGCTCCCACAAACAGCAATGTGATAATGACCAGTTAATCTGTTTTTTTAGTGATGTTGATTGAGGGATAAATATTGGCCAGAACACCGGGGCGGAGCGCGAGTCAGCGGGAATCTCTGGAGCGGTGGCAGTACAAAAGGCTCCCAGAGACCAGGTAGGCCTCAGTGCGGAGCGCGAGTCGGCGGGAATCTCGGAGTGGTGGCAGTACAAAAGGCTCCCAGAGACCAGGTAGGCCTCAGTGCGGAGCGCGAGTCGGCGGGAATCTCGGAGCGGCGGCTGTATAAAAGGCCCCAAAGACCAGGTAGGCCTCAGTGCGGAGCGCGAGTCGGCGGGAATCTCGGAGCGGCGGCTGTATAAAAGGCCCCAAAGACCAGGTAGGCCTCAGTGTGGAGCGCGAGTCGGTGGGAATCTCGGAGCGGTGGCTGTATAAAAGGC
The DNA here is from genome assembly GCF_052327205.1 of Somniosus microcephalus. Classification (NCBI taxonomy): domain Eukaryota; kingdom Metazoa; phylum Chordata; class Chondrichthyes; order Squaliformes; family Somniosidae; genus Somniosus; species Somniosus microcephalus. The sequence continues at coordinate 265,414,907 of NC_140987.1, forward strand.
CCCAAAGACCAGGTAGGCCTCAGTGCGGAGCGCGAGTCGGTGGGAATCTCGGAGCGGTGGCTGTATAAAAGGCCCCAAAGACCAGGTAGGCCTCAGTGTGGAGCGCGAGTCGGCGGGAATCTCGGAGCGGCGGCTGTATAAAAGGCCCCAAAGACCAGGTAGGCCTCAGTGTGGAGCGCGAGTCGGCGGGAATCTTGGAGCGGCGGCTGTACAAAAGGCCCCAGAGACCAGGTAGACCTCAGTGCGGAGCACGAGTCGGCGGGAATCTCGGTGCGGCGGCTGTATAAAAGGCCCCAGAGACCAGGTAGGCCTCAGTGCGGAGCGCGAGTCGGCGGGAATCTCGGAGCGGCGGCTGTATAAAAGGCCCCAGAGACCAGGTAGGCCTCAGTGTGGAGCACGAGTCGGCGGGAATCTCGGAGCGGCGGCTGTATAAAAGGCCCCAGAGACCAGGTAGGCCTCAGTGTGGAGCACGAGTCGGCGGGAATCTCGGAGCGGCGGCTGTATAAAAGGCCCCAGAGACCAGGTAGGCCTCAGTGTGGAGCACGAGTCGGCGGGAATCTCGGAGTGGCGGCTGTATAAAAGGCCCCAGAGACCAGGTAGACCTCAGTGCGGAGAGCGAGTCGGCGGGAATCTCGGAGCGGCGGCTGTATAAAAGGCCCCAGAGACCAGGTAGGCCTCAGTGCGGAGCGCGAGTCGGCGGGAATCTCGGAGCGGCGGCTGTATAAAAGGCCCCAGAGACCAGGTAGGCCTCAGTGCGGAGCGCGAGTCGGCGGGAATCTCGGAGCGGCGGCTGTATAAAAGGCCCCAGAGACCAGGTAGGCCTCAGTGTGGAGCGCGAGTCGGCGGGAATCTCGGAGCGGCGGCTGTATAAAAGGCCCCAGAGACCAGGTAGGCCTCAGTGTGGAGCACGAGTCGGCGGGAATCTCGGAGCGGCGGCTGTATAAAAGGCCCCAGAGACCAGGTAGGCCTCAGTGCGGAGCGCGAGTCGGCGGGAATCTCGGAGCGGCGGCTGTATAAAAGGCCCCAGAGACCAGGTAGGCCTCAGTGTGGAGCACGAGTCGGCGGGAATCTCGGAGCGGCGGCTGTATAAAAGGCCCCAGAGACCAGGTAGGCCTCAGTGCGGAGAGCGAGTCGGCGGGAATCTCGGAGCGGCGGCTGTATAAAAGGCCCCAGAGACCAGGTAGGCCTCAGTGTGGAGCGCGAGTCGGCGGGAATCTCGGAGCGGCGGCTGTATAAAAGGCCCCAGAGACCAGGTAGGCCTCAGTGTGGAGCACGAGTCGGCGGGAATCTCGGAGCGGCGGCTGTATAAAAGGCCCCAGAGACCAGGTAGGCCTCAGTGTGGAGCACGAGTCGGCGGGAATCTCGGAGCGGCGGCTGTATAAAAGGCCCCAGAGACCAGGTAGGCCTCAGTGCGGAGCGCGAGTCGGCGGGAATCTCGGAGCGGCGGCTGTATAAAAGGCCCCAGAGACCAGGTAGGCCTCAGTGTGGAGCGCGAGTCGGCGGGAATCTCGGAGCGGCGGCTGTATAAAAGGCCCCAGAGACCAGGTAGGCCTCAGTGCGGAGCGCGAGTCGGCGGGAATCTCGGAGCGGTGGCTGTATAAAAGGCCCCAGAGACCAGGTAGGCCTCAGTGTGGAGCGCGAGTCGGCGGGAATCTCGGAGCGGCGGCTGTATAAAAGGCCCCAGAGACCAGGTAGGCCTCAGTGTGGAGCACGAGTCGGCGGGAATCTCGGAGCGGCGGCTGTATAAAAGGCCCCAGAGACCAGGTAGGCCTCAGTGTGGAGCACGAGTCGGCGGGAATCTCGGAGCGGCGGCTGTATAAAAGGCCCCAGAGACCAGGTAGGCCTCAGTGTGGAGCACGAGTCGGCGGGAATCTCGGAGCGGCGGCTGTATAAAAGGCCCCAGAGACCAGGTAGGCCTCAGTGTGGAGCGCGAGTCGGCGGGAATCTCGGAGCGGCGGCTGTATAAAAGGCCCCAGAGACCAGGTAGGCCTCAGTGTGGAGCGCGAGTCGGCGGGAATCTCGGAGCGGCGGCTGTATAAAAGGCCCCAGAGACCAGGTAGGCCTCAGTGTGGAGCACGAGTCGGCGGGAATCTCGGAGCGGCGGCTGTATAAAAGGCCCCAGAGACCAGGTAGGCCTCAGTGTGGAGCGCGAGTCGGCGGGAATCTCGGAGCGGCGGCTGTATAAAAGGCCCCAGAGACCAGGTAGGCCTCAGTGTGGAGCGCGAGTCGGCGGGAATCTCGGAGCGGCGGCTGTATAAAAGGCCCCAGAGACCAGGTAGGCCTCAGTGCGGAGCGCGAGTCGGCGGGAATCTCGGAGCGGCGGCTGTATAAAAGGCCCCAGAGACCAGGTAGGCCTCAGTGCGGAGCGCGAGTCGGCGGGAATCTCGGAGCGGCGGCTGTATAAAAGGCCCCAGAGACCAGGTAGGCCTCAGTGTGGAGCGCGAGTCGGCGGGAATCTCGGAGCGGCGGCTGTATAAAAGGCCCCAGAGACCAGGTAGGCCTCAGTGTGGAGCGCGAGTCGGCGGGAATCTTGGAGCGGCGGCTGTACAAAAGGCCCCAGAGACCAGGTAGGCCTCAGTGCGGAGCGCGAGTCGGTGGGAATCTCGGAGCGGCGGCTGTATAAAAGGCCCCAGAGACCAGGTAGGCCTCAGTGCGGAGCACGAGTCGGCGGGAATCTCGGAGCGGCGGCTGTATAAAAGGCCCCAGAGACCAGGTAGGCCTCAGTGTGGAGCACGAGTCGGCGGGAATCTCGGAGCGGCGGCTGTATAAAAGGCCCCAGAGACCAGGTAGGCCTCAGTGTGGAGCACGAGTCGGCGGGAATCTCGGAGCGGCGGCTGTACAAAAGGCCCCAGAGACCAGGTAGGCCTCAGTGTGGAGCACGAGTCGGCGGGAATCTCGGAGCGGCGGCTGTACAAAAGGCCCCAGAGACCAGGTAGGCCTCAGTGTGGAGCACGAGTCGGCGGGAATCTCGGAGCGGCGGCTGTATAAAAGGCCCCAGAGACCAGGTAGGCCTCAGTGTGGAGCGCGAGTCGGCGGGAATCTTGGAGCGGCGGCTGTACAAAAGGCCCCAGAGACCAGGTAGGCCTCAGTGCGGAGCGCGAGTCGGTGGGAATCTCGGAGCGGCGGCTGTATAAAAGGCCCCAGAGACCAGGTAGGCCTCAGTGCGGAGCACGAGTCGGCGGGAATCTCGGAGCGGCGGCTGTATAAAAGGCCCCAGAGACCAGGTAGGCCTCAGTGTGGAGCACGAGTCGGCGGGAATCTCGGAGCGGCGGCTGTACAAAAGGCCCCAGAGACCAGGTAGGCCTCAGTGTGGAGCACGAGTCGGCGGGAATCTCGGAGCGGCGGCTGTATAAAAGGCCCCAGAGACCAGGTAGGTTTACCAGTCTCCAATCTCGGAACTCAGAGGGAAGGAGAGAAGTAAAAAGTAATCGAAGTGTGACATCACCAGAAAGCAGGTAAGTGATTGGTTGGTGAGTATTTCTCTCTTTTTAAACCTTAACTCTGTGGCTTATAGTTTCTAAAGTCTCTGTGGTGTAGCGGGGACTGTTTGTAAACCAGGGCCCTTAAGTATATCATTTAACTGTAGTGTAATTGGTGGGATTGATTTGATTTAATTTAAATTAATTAAAGGGGAAATCATGGCAGGACAGCCCGGTGCCATGGTATGCTCCTCCTGTGCTATGTGGGAACTCAGGGACACTTCCTGTGTCCCTGACAACCATGTGTGCAGGAAGTGTGTCCAGTTGCAGCTACTGGCAGACCGCATTGCGGTGCTGGAGCAGCGAGTGGATACATACTGGACCATTCGCGATGCTGAGGACGTCGTGAATAGCACATTTAATCAGTTGGTCACACCGCAGGTAAAGGTGGCACAGGCAGAAAGGGAATCGGTGACCAACAGGCAGAGTAGTAGGCGCAGGCAGGTAGTGCAGGGGTCCCCTGTGGCCATCCCCCTCTCAAACAGATATACCGCTTTGGATACTGATGGGGGGATGGCTTACCAGGGGAAGGCAGCAGCAGCCAACTTCCTGGCACCAGGGGTGGCTCTGCTGCACAGGACGGGAGGAAAAAGAGGGGTAGAGCTATAGTAATATGGGATTCTATTGTAAGGGGAATAGATAGGCATTTCTGCGGCCGCAAACGAGACTCCAAGATGGTGTGTTGCCTCCCTGGTGCAAGGGTCAAGGATGTCTCAGAGTGGCTGCTGAACATCTTGGAAGGGGAAGGTGAACAGCCAGTTGTCGTGGTGCATATAGGTACCAACGATATAGGTAAAAAATGGGATGAGGTCCTAAAAGCTGAGTATAGGGGGTCAGGATGTAAATTAAAAAATAGGACCCAAAGGTAGTAATCTCAGGATTGCTACCAGTGCCACGTGCTAGTCAGTGTAGAAATAGAAGAATATTTCAGAAGAATATGTGGCTAGAGGAATGGTGCAACGTGGAGGGATTCAAATTCCTGGGACATTGGAACCGGTTCTGGGGGAGGTGGGACCAGTTCAAACCGGACGGTTTGCACCTGGGCAGGGCTGGGACCGATGTCCTAGGGGGAGTGTTTGCTAGTGCTCTGGGGGAGGGTTTAAACTAAAATGGCAGGGGGTTGGGAACCTGAGCAGGTGGACAGAGGAAAGGGAAATGAGGATAAAAGCAATAGATAGGAAGGAGAAAAACAAAAGTGGCAGTCAGAGAAATCAACGGTTTAAATCAAACATGGCCACAGTAAATAATAATTCTAATAGGTCTAAGAGTGTTAAAAAAACCAAGCCTGAAGGCTTTATGTCTTAATGCGAGGAGCATTCGTAATAAGGTGGATGAATTAGCTGCGCAAATAGAGGTAAACGAATATGATTTGATTGGGATTACGGAAACATGGCTCCAGGGTGGCGAAGGCTGGGAACTCAACATCCAGGGGTATTCAATATTCAGGAAAGATAGGCAAAAAGGAAACGGAGGTGGGGTAGCATTACTGGTTAAAGAAGGGATTAACACAATTGTAAGGAAGGATATTACCTCTGATGATGTGGAATCTGTATGGGTAGAATTGAGAAATACCAAGGGGCAGAAAACGTTAGTGGGAGTGGTATATAGGCCTCCAAACAGTAATGCGGAGTTTGGGGATGGCATTAAAAGGGAAATTAGAGAAGCGTGCAAAAAGGGCACAGCAGTCATCATGGGTGACTTTAATCTACATATAGATTGGGCTAACCGAATTAGTAACAATACTGTGGAGGAGGAATTCCTGGAGTGTTTATGGGATAGTTTCCTGGACCAATATGTCGAGGAACCAACCAGAGATCAGGCCATCTTAGACTGGGTATTATGTAACGAGAAAGGATTAATTAGCAATCTTGTTGTACGAGACCCCTTGGGTCAGAGCGATCATAATATGATTGACTTCTGCATTAAGATGGAGAATGAAGTAGTTGATTCAGAGACTAGGGTCCTGAATTTAAATAAAGGAAACTACGATGGTCTGAGGCGCAAATTAGGTAGGATTGATTGGGGAATGCCACTCAAAGGGTTAATGGTGGATAGGCAATGGCAAACATTCAAAGACTGCGTGGATGAACTACAGAATTTGTTCATCCCTGTTTGGCATAAAAATAAAACAAAAAAGGTGACTCAACCGTGGCTAATGAGGGAAATTAGGGACAGCATAAGATCCAAGGAGAGGACATATAAATTGGCCAGAAAAAGCAGTAATCCAGAGGATTGGGAGCAGTTTAGGATTCAACAAAGGAGGACAAAGGGATTAATTAAGAAAGGGAAAATAGAAAATGAGAGTAAGCTTGCCGGGAACATAAAAACTGACTGTAAAAGCTTTTATAGATATGTGAAGAGAAAAAGATTGGTGAAGTCAAGTATAGGTCCCTTGCAGTCAGAATCAGGGGAATTTATAATGGGGAACAAAGAAATGGCAGAACAATTAAATACATATTTTGGTTCTGCTTTAACAAAGGAGGACACAAATAACCTCCCAGAAATGTCGGGGAACATAGGGTCTGATGAAAGGGAGCAACTGAAAGAAATCAGTATTTGTAGGGAAATAGTGTTAGGGAAATTGATGGGATTGAAGGCCGATAAATCCCCAGGGCCTGATAATCTACATCCTAGGGTACTTAAGGAAGTGGCACTAGAAATAGTGGATGCATTGCTGATCATCTTCCAACATTCGATGGAATCTGGAACAGTACCCATGGATTGGAGGGTAGCTAATGTTACCCCACTATTCAAAAAAGGTGGTAGAGAGAAAACGGGGAATTACAGACTGGTAAGCCTGACATCGGCAGTGGGGAAAATGTTAGAGTCCATTATAAAAGATGTAATAGCAGAACACTTGGTAAGCAGTGACAGGATCGGACAAAGTCAACATGGATTTACAGAAGGTAAATCATGCTTGACTAATCTACTGGAATTTTTTGAGGATGTAACTAGTAAAATAGATAAGGGAGAACCAGTGGATGTGGTGTATTTGGACTTTCAGAAGGCTTTCGATAAGGTCCCACATAAGAGATTAGCATGTAAAGTTAAGGCACATGAGATTGGGGGCAAGGTATTGAATAGAGAACTGGTTGGCAGATAGAAAGCAAAGTGTTGGAATAAACGAGTCTTTTTCCGAGTGGCAGGCAGTGACTAGTGGGGTACCTAGGGATCGGTCCTTGGACCCCAGCTATTTACGATATATATTAACTAGCTGGAGTGCCCGGCGGTGCCGAGGCTTTTTTGAGGGCATGTTGTTGTTGGAAGAGAGAGAGAGAGCGACTGGGGGGAAGAGAGAGAGTGACTGGGGGGAAGAGAGAGAGCGACTGGGGGGAAGAGAGAGAGCAACTGGGGGGAAGAGAGAGAGCGACTGGGGGGAAGAGAGAGAGCGAGTGGGGGGCAGAGAGAAAGCGTCTGGGGGGAAGAGAGAGAGTGACTGGGGGGAAGAGAGAGAGCGACTGGAGGGAGAGAGAGAGTGACTGGGGGGAAGAGAGAGAGCGACTGGGGGGCAGAGAGAGAGCGACTGGGGTGAAGAGAGAGAGCAACTGGGGGGAAGAGAGAGAGCGACTGGGGGGAAGAGAGAGAGCGACGGGGGAAGAGAGAGAGCGACGGGGGAAGAGAGAGAGCGACTGGGGGAATAGAGAGAGCGACTGGGGGGAAGAGAGAGAGCGACGGGGGGAAGAGGGAGAGCGACTGGGGGGAAGAGTGAGAGCGACTAGGGGGAAGAGAGAGAGCGACTGGGGGGAAGAGAGAGCGCGACTGGGGGGAAGAGAGAGAGCGACTGGGGGGAAGAGAGAGAGCGACTGGGGGGAAGAGAGAGAGCGACTGGGGGGAAGAAAGAGAGAGACTGGGGGAGAGAGAGAGGGGGAGAGAGAGAGGGGGGAGAGAGAGAGGGGAGAGAGAGAGGGGGAGGGAGGGGGCAGAGAGAGAGAGGGGGAAGGAGGGGGCAGAGAGAGAGAGGGGGAAGGAGGGGGCAGAGAGAGAGGGGGGAGAGAGAGAGGGGGAGGGAGGGGGCAGAGAAAGAGTGGGAGGGGGCAGAGAAAGAGGTGGAGGGAGGGGGCAGAGAAAGAGGTGGAGGGAGGGGGCAGAGAAAGAGGGGAAGGGAGGGGGCAGTGAAAGAGGGGGAGGGAGGGGGCAGAGAAAGAGGGGGAGGGAGGGGGCAGAGAAAGAGGAGGAGAGAGAGAGGGGGAGGGAGGGGGAGAGAGAGAGGGGGAGGGAGGGGGAGAGAGAGAGGGGGAGGGAGGGGGGAGAGAGAAAGGGGGAGGGAGGGGGCAGAGAGAGAGAGGGGGAGAGAGAGAGGGTGAGGCAGGGGAGAGAGAGGGTGAGGCAGGGGGGAGAGAGGGGGGGAGAGAGAGGGGGGGAGAGAGAGGGGGAGAGTGGAAAGGGGAGAGGGGAGGGGGGAGAGGAGGGGGAGAGGAGGGGGAGAGGGGGAGAGGGAGGGGGAGAGTAGGGGGAGAGGAGGGGGGAGTGGGGAGAGAGGGAGGGCAGGAGGGAGAGGGGGAGGGGGAGGAGGGGGAGGGGGAGGGGGAGAGGGGGGGAGGGGGTGGGGGAGAGGGGGGGAGGGGGAGGGGGAGAGGGAAGGGGGGAGGAGAGAGAGACAGAGGAAAGGAGAGAGGGAGGGCGAGTGGCCCACGGCCACAAATGGAGCCAAGCCCCGGGAACAGGCGTGAGCCGGCTTGAGGATGTGATAGATAGCCGGGCCCGGTTGCCGGGGTAACCCTTCCCCCCCTTCCTGCCCTCCCGAGCCCCGCCCCCGCCCTCCCGAGCCCCGCCCTCGCGTGCCCCGCCCCAAGCCCTGCCCCCCGCCCTTCCGAGCCCCGCCCCCCACCCGAGCCGGCTTCAAGACCAGAGAGAGACGCCGCTGCTCATCAGCGCCGGCCGGTGCGTGACCTAGCGCGTGAGGCCCGGCCGGACTCAAGTCGCGCTCTGGGCCGACGTTGACGCGCGCACTGACTCCCACCCCACCCGCCTTTACTAAGATGGCGGTGGTGGCGACGATCGGCTCAGGCCCGCCCCTCCAGCCTTCACAACGATGGCGGCGATCTCGTGCTGTTTGTTGAGCGGGACAGGAGGTGCCTAGCTCGGGCATGGCTGGGCAACAGAGGCCCAGGCTTCGAGTCCTGGAAAAACGGTGAAAGGTAGGAAAATTATAGAGGTTAGAGAAAAGATTTACAAATTAATTAACTTTTTTTAAGAACAATTTGTGTTTTAAAAGCAACTTTTTTTTTGCTGGAAATGTAGATTTGAAAAGAAACACACAGAAAGTGGGAAAAAGAAATGAAGAGTTTGGAATCAAGATGGCGGCCACTCACCTCAACTCAGAAGCATTAGGCCCGCCCACACATGCACCGATTGGTCAACCATCAGGTCACTGAACTGTAGGATTGTTCAATTTTCACATCACTCGACTCTAGGATGGCCCGCCCGCACACGCAATGAACCCGCCCCCGTGATGCAGCGATTGGTCGACCGTCGGGTCGCTCGACTGTACGATTGGTCAACCTTCACATCACTCGATGCTAATGAGCGGATAATGAGCGGAGTTTTGAACATTTTTTGGATACTGTCGGCACAATTTTTGTCCGACCAAAAAGTAAATATGCCTATGAGAGTCCCCTAATGATAAGCTTTCTTTTGATATAACATATGTGTAGGTACACTCTATAAATTTTGATTGTATAGCCGGATAGACAGAGAGACAGAGAGACAGACAGAGAGACAGAGAGACAGAGAGACATGCCGCTTTATTATATATATACTAGCTGGAGTGCCCGGCGGTGCTGAGGCTTTTTTGAGGGCATGTTGTTGTTGGAAGAGAGAGAGAGAGCAACTGGGAGGAAGAGAGAGAGCGACTGGGGGGAAGACAGAGAGCAACTGGGGGGAAGAGAGAGAGCGACTGGGGGGAAGAGAGAGAGCGACTGGGGGGAAGAGAGAGAGCAACTGGGGGGAAGAGAGAGAGCGACTGGGGGGAAGAGAGAGAGCAACTGGGGGAAGAGAGAGATGACTGGCAGGAAGAGAGAGAGTGACTGGGGAGAAGAGAGAGAGCGACTGGGGGGAAGAGAGAGAGCGATTGGGGGAAGAGAGAGAGCGACTGGGGGGAAGAGATAGAGTGACTGGGGGAAGAGAGAGAGCGACTGGGGGGAAGAGAGAGAGGAACTGGGGGAAGGGGGGTAGGGGAGGGGGCGAGGGGTGGAGCGGGGGGAGGTGGGAGGGAGGGATGGGGGAGGGGGAGGGGAGGGGGAGGGGAAGGGGAGGAGGGGGAAGGGGGAGTGGTGTAAGGGGAAGGGGGGATGGGGAGGGGGAGGGGAGGGGGGAGGGGAAGGGGGGAGGGGGGAGTGGAAGGGGGGAGGAGGGAGGTGAAGGGGGAGGGGGTGGAGGGGGGAAGGGGTGGTGGAGGATGAGGGGGGTGGGGGGTGGAGGGGGGGTGGGGGGGAGTGGGTGTGTGGGGGGAGAAAGTGGGGGTGGGAAGGGTGTGGGGGGGAAGGGTGGGGGAAGGAGGGGGGGAAGGGAGAAAGGGATGGGGGGGAGCCAGCAGATGCTCTCCCCTCTGCCGGCGATGGCTCCGCGGAGTTCCGTACCGCCCTACGCACTGACATGGCCCAGCCGAGCACAGCGCCCCGGTCAGCCCGAGCCCCACCTCCCGCCCTCCCGAGCCCCACCACCCACCCTCCCGAGCCCCGCCCCATGCCCTCCCAAGCCCCGTCTTCAAGACCGCCGATTGCGGCTGGGCCTGAGATGGAGCCAAGCCCCGGGAACGGTCGTGAGCCGGCTTGAGGCTGTGAGAGAGGGCCGGGCCCAGTTGCCGGGTTAACCCTTCCCCCCCTTCCTGCTCTCCCGAGCACCGGCCTCCCGAGCCCCGCGCTCCCAAGCCCCGCCGTCCCGAGCACCGGCACCCCGTCCGAGCCGCAGGGGGGAAGGAGAGAGAGAGCCACCGCTCCTCCGGTCGATGTGTTGCGGGCCGACCCCTGCTGAGCGCCCGATCAGCTGAGCCCGAGCCCCGCGGTGACCGCAACTCACCTCCCGCTAGGCTCCCTCCCGCCCCGCCAGCCTTTACCAAAATGGCGGCGAAGATTACGCTCGGCCCAGTCCCGCGCCGCCAGCCTTTACAAAGATGGCGGTGATCGCGGGGCGGGCCCAGCGGGAGGGGCGGTGCCTAGATCGGGCCTGGCTGGGCAACAGAGGTCCAGGCTTCCAGGCCTGCAAAAACGGTGAAAGGTAGGAAAATTATAGAGGTTAGAGAAAAGATTTACAAATTAATTAACTTTTTAAAAAAAAAATTTGCGTTTTAAAAGCAACTTTTTTTTTTGCTGGAAATCTAGATTCGAAAAGAAACACGCAGAAAGTGGGAAAAAAAAATAAACTTACAAATCAAGATGGCTGACACCTCAGTTCAGAATGATAAGGCCCGCCCACACACGCACCGATTGGTCAACCGTCATGTTAAGTCTGTGTGTTCTAGTTATTGTTAATAAGAATCACTGCACACTGACCACAAGAGTAAATTCAACAGGTCTTTACTAGTCGGAGGTAAGGCTGAACTGCCCAATAAATCATTACACAGCACTTATATACCGGTGTGGTCATCACCGGTATTACAGTATACAGCAGCCAAGATAAAGTAGTGCATCTCTTAAAATAGCTCTCTTAAAGGTGGAACGGTTACATACACCACAATCCTCCCTTTTTAGCTTAACAGCATATATTCCCCATTAAACATAACATAATAACATATATACACAACTTCATGTAAAAACAGTTCACAGGTTCAGTCTCTGAGGAGGCCTCCTGATCCGAGACGGATAACGCCTTTCAGGGGTCTCTGGTTCTCGTTGCTGGGGTGACTCATCTAGTTGATCCCCTATGGATAGGACATCATCATCAGGTATATTCACTTCTGAGGTAGATGCTTCAGGTTCACTAACTTCCTCCACGGTTGTCTCTGTCGTAACCATGGGCTCGACCCTTGTTCTCGATCCCACCAGTTGGTCAGCATGACGTCGCATTACATTTTCACCAACATCTACCGTGTACATCAGGGGTCCTTGTCTGGCCCGAATTGTTCCAGATTGCCATTTCTCGTTTTTATAGTCCCTGGCTAACACCGGTTGTCCTATTTCAAAACTCCGAGTGGGCTTGTTATTGATATGCTGGAACTGTTTGTTTTCGACTTCCCTCCGCACATTTGGTTTTAACAAGTCCAACCTGGACCGCAACCTCCTGTTATAGAACATCATAGCAGGACTTTGGTTTGTTGTTGCATGGGTGGCGTTTCGATATGCCAGTAGGAAATTGTCCACCTTGTGTTGCAGTGGAATCTGATCTTCGCTCATGGCCTTTATTGCCTTTTTGAACGTCTGTACAAACCTCTCGGCCAGCCCATTCATAGCTGGATGATATGGGGCAGAGGTATAATGTTTCACCCCATTCTTCTTCAGGAATTTCTGGAATTCCTCTGACACGAACTGTGGTCCGTTGTCTGAACATATTTGCTCTGGCAATCCATTTCTTGCAAATATCGTTCTTAGCACCGCGATCGTCTTCTCCGAGGTAGTGGTAGTCATTTTAATCACTTCTGGCCATTTAGAATGTGCGTCCACCGCAATTAAAAACATGGAATCCATGAATGGACCAGCAAAGTCAATATGTACATGTTGCCATGGGGTTGAAGGCCATTCCCATGGATGCAGCGGTGCAATTGGAGGTGCATTTTGGGCTTTTTGGCACCCTGAGCAGCTTTTCGTCAGATCCTCTATCTGTTGGTCGATACCCGGCCACCACACATAAGCCCTAGCAAGGCTTTTCATCTTGACTCCCCCCAGATGACCTTCATGTAGTTCTTTTAGAAATCTCTCTCTTAACTTAGGAGGGATAATCACCCTTGTTCCATACATCAATGTTCCCTGACAGATGGACAGCTGTTCTCGTCTTGCTGAGAATGCCGGTAACAGTGGATCACCATGGGCTGGCCATCCCTTTACTGTCAATTCGTAGACCCGGGACAGTGTCGGGTCATTCCTAGTCTCCCTTTCAATATTTGCATTGGTGACAGGTAAACATTCGATGATGGTCGAGTGAAATAACTCCACCGGGTCAACCGTCGGTGCCTCCTCCTCAGTAGGTAGTGGCAGGCGCGACAGCCCATCAGCATTACCATGCTGCTTTGTACCTTTGAATTCTATCTGATATTGATGTGCCCCTAGGAAAAGGGACCATCTCTGGAGCCTCTGTGCTGTCATCACCGAAACACCCTTCTTAGGGTTAAAAATGGATACCAACGGCTGGTGGTCTGTCAGCAGTGTAAACTTCTGGCCCTGCAGGTAATGATTAAACTTCTTTACGCCCCACACAAGGCTAAGAGCCTCCCTATCTATCTGAGCATAGTTGCGCTCAGCGGAGGTCAATGATCTGGATGCAAATGCGACTGGCCTTTCCAAGCCATTTGGCAACTTGTGTGAGAGTACTCCTCCAATACCATAAGGAGAAGCATCACAAGCTAAATGAATAGGTAGCGTTGGGTTGAAGTGAGCCAACACTTCCTCTGAGGTGATCAATGCCTTGCTTTTGCGAAAGGCCTTCTTACAGTCCTCGCTCCACTTCCATGGTACTTCTTTCTGCAAAAGAGCGTTCAGCGGGTGCAGCACCATGGATAGATTTGGCAGAAACTTATGGTAATAGTTAATCAACCCTAGGAACGACCTCAACTGGGATACATTTTCCGGAGCGGGAGCCTTCACAACAGCTTCGATCTTGTCAGGTGACTTGTGCAGCCCCTCCTGGTCAATGACATGACCACAGTACGAGATCCGTTTCTGAAAGAACTCACATTTCTGGCGATTAACTTGAAGTCCATATTCCTTCAATCTGGTGAGCACCAGTTTCAAATTTGCAAGGTGTTCCTCATCGTCATCTCCTGTAATCAGGATATCGTCCAAGTAACATTGAGTGCTTGGAATTCCCTGTAATACCTGCTCCATGGCCCTCTGCCAAATTGCTGGAGCCGAAGCCACTCCAAAAACCAGTCTATTATATCGATACAAGCCTCTGTGCGTGTTGATTGTGAGATACTGGCGCGACTCTTCCTCAACTTCCATCTGTAAGTACGCTTGCGCCAGGTCTATCTTGGTGAAGTGTTTCCCGCCAGACAATGAAGCAAAGATATCCTCAATCCGCGGAAGCGGATATTGCACCGTGTGAAGCACCGGATTAACCGTGATCTTGAAGTCTCCACAGATGCAGACCTTCCCCGGTTCCCCTGGCTTGTTACTCGATGAACACTTCATGACGGGAACAATGGGCATGGCCCACTCACTCCAGTCCACCTTAGACAGTACTCCTGAACGTTCTAGCCCTTCCAGCTCAGCTTCCACAGCAGGTCGTATCGCATAAGGTACCGGTCTGGCTTTGAAAAATTTTGGGTTTGCATGTTCTGCAATCTTGATTTTTGCCGTAATTCCTCTCAGTTTTCCCAGTCCCTGTTGGAACACGTCTTTAGCCTTATCCAATATTCCGGACAATCGTTCAGGTTTGACATCTTTTTTTCCGGAATCTACCGTTATTGCTTTTAGGGAGTGCCAGTCCATATTTATTTTCCTGATCCACTCCCGTCCCAGAAGTGGTGGACCTCCCTCAGGTAGTACATATATGTCCATTCCTTGGTGTTCTTTGCCCTTGTGTACCACCTTGACTTTTATCTTTCCGATGGGGTATACTCTTTGCCCCGTGTATGTCTGCAATACTATCTCCGTATCCCGTAGGGGAATATGTGTGAATAACCTTTTGTAATCTTGCTTATTCATGACCGTCAACGCTGATCCGGTGTCCAATTCCATCTTCACTTGGACTCCTGCTATCTGAAGTGTGACCCAGATAGTTTGTAGGTCAGCTTCCTTACTCACATTGTGAATTCTCAGACTACCCAGTTCCTTGCTGTTGGAGTCTGAATCCGAATTCTGTTCATCCGAACTCTTCTCAGCCATCTTATGTACCTTTCTGCACTTTTCGTGCGGTGACTTTTTGTTGCTGGTCTTCTTTCCTGACTGGCATACTTTAGCTATGTGACCAAGCTTGCCACATTTTCTACATTCCTGTTTTTTAAATCAGCATTGGTTCTGATCGTGTGTTGTCTTTCCACAACGATAACATTTCGCTGTACCCAAAGCCATTTGATCTATGCTGAGTACCGCTGCCTTCAGCTGCATTTCCGCAGTGCCTCTCGCTGCGGCTTCGTGCAATGCTGCAATAGTGACAGCCTTAGCAAGTGTAAGATCATTCTCTTCAAGCAGCCGCTTTTGTGTTCCTTCTTTCAACAATCCACACACGAATTTGTCTCTCAGTGCCTCTGTCAGTCTTTCCCCAAACTGATAGTATTTCGCTAGCTTACGCAGTTCAATTAAATACTCCGCGTTGCTTTCCTCTTTCAGTTGCGTTCTCGCATAAAATTTAAATCGTTCCGCTAACATCAGCGGTGTGGGGTTCAAATGATTCCTCAGGACAGCAACAATATTAGCGAAAGCCTGATCCGCCGGTTTAGCTGGTGACAGAAGATGCTTCAATAGCCCGTATGTCTTCGCACCCATTGAGTTTAGTAAGGTTAATGCTTTATCTTCATCTGATATTTTATTTGCCTTACAATAAATCTCTATGCGTTCTACATACGTGGCCCAATCTTCAACATCGGGATCGAAATCGTTGATGTTACCACGCTTAGGCATCCTCGCAATCTTCTTGAGAAACAAAAATAAATTTTTCTTTTATTTATTTATTTATTTATTTTTCAAAATGGCAGTTTCCCGCGCTTGTCTTCTTCCCCCGCCTACGGAAATGGCGGCTTCCCGCGTTTGCCTTTCTCCCCCGCTGGCTGTAATGGTGATTGCCGTATTGCTGCGTTCGCCCTCCCCAGCGGTTCTCAAATCATGCCTCCCAGCCCCTCTTGCAGTCCGGTCCTTTCCCCCGGCTGCGGCTGAGTTTTCCGCGTTTTAAAAAAAAAAAATTATCCCGCGCCTCGCGGCCTCGGTAGCTGCCCGGCCTTTTTCCCCGGTCGCGGTCGAGCTCTCTCTCGACGCTGTTGCGTCTCCCAGCCTGCTTGCAGCCTGGTCTTTTACACCGGCTGCGTTTGCATTCACCGTGGCTCCCATGCCTTACGCTGCCCCAGTCTCAGCGCCTCTGGCCCCGACTTCTGTCCGGCTCTTTTCCCCGGCCGTGGTCGAGTTCTCCGCCCTTATATCCTCCGTTTTTCCCTCCCCTACTTCACAGCCAACGTGGCCGACTTGCTGCTTGTCGCTGATCGGCTTACCCACCACCGTGATAGAAGGGATGATCACTGCCTGTTGCTGATGGAAGGCTTCGTGTCAGGATTCTTCCTTGCTCTTCAGACCCGAGTCTTTTCTCAGCAGGATGATGAGGGCGGAAGCCTCTTCTCGACGCCCGTTAAACTGCCTTGGATATATCTCTGCCGCAGGGTAAGATCGTCATCGTTGCCACTGTTAAGTCTGTGTGTTCTAGTTATTGTTAATAAGAATCACTGCACACAGACCACAAGAGTAAATTCAACAGGTCTTTACTAGTCGGAGGTCAGGCTGAACTGCCCAATAAATCATTACACAGCACTTATATACCGGTGTGGTCACCACCGGTATTACAGTATACAGCAGCCAAGATAAAGTAGTGCATCTCTTAAAATAGTTCTCTTAAAGGTGGAACGGTTACATACACCACCGTCAGGTCACTGCTTCTGCCCAATGCAATATAACGTGGATAAATGTGAGGTTATCCACTTTGGTTTCAAAAACAGGAAGGCAGATTATTATCTGAATGGCAATAGATTGGGAGAAGGGGAAGTGCAACAAAACCTGGGTGTCCTTGTGCACCAGTCGCTGAAGTTAAGCATGCTGGTGCAGCAGGCGGTTAAGAAGGCAAATGGTATGTTGGCCTTCATAGCGAGAGGGTTTGAGTAGAGGAACAAGGATGTCTTGCTACATTTGTACAGGGTCTTGGTGAGACCACATCTTGAGTATTGTGTGCAGTTTTGGTCGCCTTATCTGAGGAAGGATATTATTGCCATGGAAGGAGTTCAGCGAAAATTCACCAGACTGATACCTGGGATGGCAGGAATGACGTATGAGGAGAGATTGGGTCGATTGGGCTTGTACTCACTGGAGTTTAGAAGAATGAGGGGGGATCTCATTGAAACTTATAAAATTCTGGCAGGACTGGACAGACTAGATGCAGGAAGGATGTTCCCGGTGGTTGGGCAATCCAGAACCAGGGGTCACAGTCTAAGGATAAGGGGTAGGCCTTTTAGGACAGAAATGAGGAGGAATTTCTTCACCCAGAGAGTGGTGAACCTGTGGAATTCTCTACCACAGAAGGCAGTAGAGGCCAATCCATTAAATATATTCAAGAAGGAGTTGGATATATTTCTTACGGCTAAAGGGATCAAGGGGTATGGGGAGAAAGCAGGTACCGCGTACTGAACTTGGATGATCAGCCATGATCACATTGAATGGCGGAGCAGGCTCGAGGGGCCGAATGGCCTACTCCTGCTCCTATCCTCTATGTTTCTATAACTCCCCTGCTCTTTTTTAAAATAGTGCCATGGGATCTTTTACGTCCACCTGAGAGGACAGACGGGGCCTCGGTTTAACGTCTTACCCAAAAGACGGCACCTCCGCCAGTGCAGCACTCCCTCAGCACCACACTGGAGTGTCAGCCTAGATTTTTGTGCTCAAGTCTCTGGAGTGGGACTTGAACCCACAACCTTCTGACTCAGAGGTGAGGATGCTACCAAAAGTGGAGTGAGTCTCTCTTGCAAAACTGGATGTATTGGGTCTTGGATGCATGATGTCCATTTCTAGATTTTTGCAGATATCATTGGCTGTGTGCAATGCCCCATTGCAACCTGGGGACTCACCAAATCGTGTTTTAATGGCCTAGAAATCTGATCCCTCCCAAAAATGGGTGCGCACTGCACACGTCTGTTAGTGTTGTTGCAGGCAGCATATAATATTTGCGCTGCAAACTCATTTTCAGGAGCCAGGCATGTAGCCATCGCTTCTCCTGATATTCATTTGATGCATGACTATGGCAGGGGGGTGCGGGGGTTTGCAGGGGGCAGATATCAGGTGTCTCTGATGCCACTTAACGGCAACCAGCAACTCTCAAATGGGAGATACAATCAGGCTGCAGACAGAGCAGGGGGATAGGACAACACAGATGCTAGCTCGCTGCACACTACCTCTGCTGCAGAGGACAAATATGTTGTTTATGAGGGCCCAGGCTACTGACAAAGACTGATGAGCTTATACCAGGAAATGTTAGGCACACTGGGCAGCCTGCCAGCGAGCTTATGCACAATGTTGCGGAGCATGGAAAAGTTCAGCTCCAACTTGTGTCAAGGCTTCAGGCAGAGCACAGAGACCACTGTGCCCAACATGGACCAGGTGGTCACACCACTGCCATGGAATCTCAGACAGCTGCCATCTTGGTTATAGGGGCAGTGTTGACAGAGGCTTCCAGGTGTCACATCACTCCTGCCGTAAGGGCGCTGAAGCGCAGTCCCAGGAGGTCGCCTTTGCTCCATGAGACTGGCACCTGCTGTCCTCTCTCAGGATAACAACACGCCAGCTCCCCCCACCACCCACTCTGCCAGTGTCCTTGTTGGTGCCACACAGCCAGCTAAGTCAGCCTGAGATACCGCAGTCTGTAGCCGGGCCCTCAAGATCCAGAGTTGCTTGAGGTCGCCCATTACAGCCATCTGAACTGTCCATCAACTAAGCTCAGCAGCCTTCCACTTCCCAAGCTGTAGCCACTGGGGAAACTCTTAGTAGGAACACTAAGATAGGTAAACAAGCACAGAAGACAGACATTAAGTGCTGGATTTTGCCGGCACTCAGAGGGCGTGTTTGGAGGCGGGTCCTCTTGTCAAAATAGCAAAAATTGACAGAGGGTATGGAAGTTGTGTTTCAACATTCACTGCAACTCAGTAAGACACTTCTCAAGGTGTGCACAGATCTATCCAATAAGGTGAAATGTTGCAAATATAGATTTCACTGTATGACAACACATTACCAGAAACTTCACATGGACATTGACTAAACCTCTCAAGTGCCTACCCTTCTGTGTTGTAAGTTGGTATGCTTGCAGTAGGATGAGGGTCAGTTTGAGGGTTGGCTAGTGAGATGGGGAACTGATAATGTTGTAAGGGGTTTTCTCCGATACTGGCCCCCGTTACACACAGTTCTTGAACATCAGGATTGTAGGATAGGGTGTATATGTATGATTTAGTAAAACATTTTTGTATAACTATAATATGTGAAATTGTATGTTAAAAGCTTAAAAGCCTGTATAAAATGACGAATGGCTGAGAGGAAAGTAGGATGGGAAATTATGCCAACCTGACTGAAACTTGCTCTGTTTTCAATTACTGTACTGAAGTAATGGAATGTAATGCTAAGTTTATGGAGACTATCAGGAACGTGGTATTCAGTAATATGATAGAAAAGGGATAAGAGTTGGAGAAGAGAGAAACATAGAAGATAGGAGCAGGAGTAGGCCATTCGGCCCCTCGAGCCTGCTCCGCCATTTAATGAGATCATGGCTAATCATCCAAATTCAGTACCCTGTCCCTGCTTTCTCCCCATATCCCTTGATCCCTTTAACCTTAAGAAATATATCTAACTCCTTCTTGAATATATTTAATGAATTGGCCTCAACTACCTTTTGTGGTAGAGAATTCCACAGCTTCATCACTCTCTGGGTGAAGAAATTCCTCCTCATCTCTGTCCAAAATGGCTTACCACTTATCTTTAGAATGTGACCCCTGGTTCTGGACTCCCCCGCCATCAGGAACGTCCTTCCTGCATCTAGTCTGTCTAGTCCTGTTAGAATTTTATAAGTTTCAATGAGATCCCCTCTCATTCTTCTAAACTCCAGCGAATATAATCATAATCAACTTTATTGTCATTGTTAGTGCACAAGTGCAGTACAACGGAATGTAAGCTTGCGGCTCCCGAGAGTGTACATTTAGAATAAGACATTTAAACATTCAACATTCATTTGGCTTGTAATATATTAACATAAACATAATAAAGTGCATTGGCAGATGTGCAGGCTTTAGAGTTTATTTGTGGAGTTCAGTAGGATGACAGCCCTGGGAAAGAAGCTGTTCCTAAATCTGGTCGTTCGGGTGCGAATGCATCTGTAGCGTCTCCCAGATGGCAGGGGGGCGAACAGACTGTGGCTGGGGTGGGTAGGGTCTTTGATGATGGTCAGTGACCTCTGTAAACAGCGTTTCTGGCATATGTGCTCTACGGCCGGTAATGCGTTGGGCAGTTTTGACTACCCGCTGCAGGGCTTTCCGGTCATAGGAGCTACAGCTGCCATACCATACTGTGATACAGTTCGTCAGGATGCTCTCTATTGTGCAGCGGTAAAAGTTAGAGAGGATCAGGGGTGACAGGTTACATCCCTTCAGCCTCCTTAGGAAATATAGGCGCTGCTGGGCCTTCTTCACCAAAGAGGAGGTATTGAGGGACCAGGAGAGGTCTTCCGTGATGTGGACTCTGAGGAACTTAAAGCTGTCCACCCTTTCCACCACAGCCCCATGGATGTGGATGGGGGTGTGACTTCCGCCTTTAGACTTCCTGAAGTTCACAATGATTTCCTTGGTTTTCTTGATGTTAAGGGCCAGGTTGTTGTCGGCGCACCACTTCACGAGATGCTGGACCTCCTCCCTGTAGGCTGACTCATCGTTGTTGGTGATCTGGCCTACCACCGTGGTATCATCCGCAAACTTGATGATGGTGTTGGAACCATGAACAGCCACACAGTCGTGGGTGAAGAGGGAGTAGAGGAGGGGGCTCAGCACACATCCTTGTGGGGCCCCCGTGTTCAGGGTCAGGGGGGGGAGGTGTGGTTACCTAATTTGACAGACTGGGGTCTGTTTGTTAGGAAGTCCAGGGTCCAGTTGCAGAGGGAAGTGTTCAGTCCAAGAGTGTGGAGTTTGGTGGCCAGCTTGTTGGGGACAATAGTGTTGAATGCTGAGCTGTAGTCTATGAACAGCATTCTGATGTAGGTCTCTTTACCGTCTAAGTGATTCAGTGCAGAGTGTAGAGCAGTTGTGATTGCATCCTCCGTTGATCTGTTTGCACGATAGGCAAACTGGTGTTGGTCAAGAGAGGCGGGAACGCTGGCTTGGATGTGAGCCAGGACCAGTCTCTCGAAACACTTCATTATGATGGGTGTGAGTGCGACAGGTCGATAGTCATTCAGACACGTCACAGCCGTTTGCTTTGGCACAAGAATAATGGTAGCGGTCTTGAAGCATGTAGGGACTACTGCCTGGGCCAATGACAGATTGAAGATGGCGCTAAGACATCAGCCAGCTGATCAGCACATTCCTTGAGTACAAGCCCAATCGACCCAATCTCTCCTCATACGTCATTCCTGTAAGGGGTTTTCGTCCTCGAGGGGTTTCCCAGAGGTTTCTCTCTCTAGAGGCCTCTCTCTCTTGCACAGTAAACCTTGAGTGGTTCGACCCACTCGACCCTTAGATTCTATACTCTGGGCTTAGGCGCAGGAACTACAATGTAGAGAAAACTCGTGTAGACCAAGTTTGATGAATCAAAATGAAATTTTATTACAAATGGAAAAATATATCGAATCAAATGCAACACAGATAAGAGTACGGTACATGGGAGGGAAAAACAAACACTAACAAATCATAACGACATTATACTAACTAAGGCAAATACAGGCATCTTATATTCTACAAAGATCATCATGAAATAAGGAAACACACGGAACATCGAGGGACAACAACTCATGTTAATTGCACCCTTAAATCCACCCCCTTATTAAACCTATCTAGATCTGATTGTGAAGGGCCAGAAACATGCTCACCAATCCCACTAGGAAGTGCAAGGTTTTGAAAACGAGTCTGTGTTTGGTCCTTTCAGGCATCTCGTCTCCACGTGAATCATGGAGCCCCTGCGAGCTGCGCCACACCTCTCTCCTGAGGTGGGGGTCGGGGGCGGCTGGACACCGGCAGGCCTGGATGTCGGCGAGGTCGAGGATCGTCGGCTCGACCCTGGTCAGAGGAGCCTTGGGCTGGCTCTCATCGCTTCTTCAGGTTCCTTTCCTCTCTTCTACCGAGCCGTGGTGGCTGGATGGTTTCTTCGCTTGGGACCTTTATTTTTTTGTTTCTTCTCCCAAGCTGGGTCTATGGCCTCTCATTCCGGCAACGGCCCGGGGATGGTCGATGATCTCCCGATGTGCTTCCCCGGGGCGGAACGCCTGCGATTGACTGCTCCTTCTTCTGGGTGTCCGGATTCAAGCAGCATGTTTCCAGCTCTCCAACCCGGCGTGTCTGTGTTCAAGCTGCAGGCTTGCAACCGTCTGCCTTCCAACTCGCTCTGGCCTGCCTGTCCCGACACTGCTTCCGAGTGCTTGCTTGTGTCTTTAACTGCCGAAAAGTCTCTCCAGATATACCTTTCTTCCCGAGGCCTCACTTCCCGCCCAAAATCAGGTTAGTCATTGTTTTAACTTTGGCGGGCTTTGAGCACAGCGGGGCAGTTATTATGTTTAAAATCATTTGAAGCGGCTGGTAACAGGCCATCTCTGGTTGGAAATGGCTTTCATTGTTTTGAATGTCCTGCTGATCTCGTTATCTAGTCCTGGGTGCTGTTCTCATGAATATGAAATTGTCCCCTTTTGTCTGGGGCAGCATCTTGATGGCCTCTATCTCCAAGCCGATCTTGAGTGGATCTGCATCTAATCCATATGCATGCCTGTGGGTCTGGTTTCGTTCTCTCATAAAACGGCTTCCAGAACTTACTAAGGGTTCAATCCACATAGCTGTCTGAGGTTGCGCAGGAACCATTTTAAAGTGTCCCAATGAGCTGATCACATGGTATGGTGGCCATTTTGTATGCCCCTTTTTCTGGGCTTCTTTTAAAAACTGTCTTTAAAATCACGGCCTTCTTATGTTCATTAATGAATAGACATTCTTATTATGAACACAGCTAGCTTTTGCTAGTTACTTTATTGAGCACATGTGGACTAGGTACAGTACCTGTAGAGGCTTCCATCTTGACTGCTGCCTTGTGGGTAGCCTAGTGCCTTATGGGTAATGTAGTCTTAATATATATACAGCTGGGTAGTGTAGTCTTATATACAGCTCTTCACAGCTCTACGGCTCCACCTAGTGTCCACTATAGAATGACATGTTATTGATCATTATAGGCCTCTTCTGCCATTTAACCCTTATTAATATGAAATCCAATTTTGCAAATCCTACATTCCTGCTATCCCAGGTATCAGTCTGGTGAATCTTCGCTGCACTCCCTCCAATGCAAGAACATCCTTCCTCAGATAAGGCAACCAAAACTGCACACAATACTCAAGGTGTGGTCTCACCAAGGCCCTGTACAACTGCAGCAAGACATCCTTGCTCCTGTACTCGTATCCTCTCGCTATGAAGGCCAACATACCATTTGCCTTCTTAACCGCCTACTGCACCTACATGCTTACCTTCAGCGACTGGTGCACAAGGACACCTAGGTCTCGTTGCACTTCCCCTTCTCCCAATCTATTGCCGTTCAGATAATAATCTGCCTTCCTGTTTTTATCTCTATCTTAGGCAGGAAGACTTGCATATATATCTTAGGCAGACCCTCGGAACCGAGGATGACTTGCTTCCACATTAAAAATGAGTTCGCAGGTGACTGATGAGACCAATGCGGGACCTAAAGTCTCTTTCACAGGTGGGGCAGACGGTGGTTGAAGGGACGGGTGGGTGGGGTGCTTGGGTTGATGTGCGCTCCTTGTGCTGCCTGCGCTTGGCTTCCACTTGCTCCCGGCGAAGAGACTCGAGGTGTTCGGCGCCTTCCCAGATGCTTCTCCACCACTTTGTGCGGCCTTGGGCCAGGGATTCCCAGGTGTCAGTGGGGATATTACACTTTTTCAAGGCGGCTTTGAGGGTGTCCTTGAATCATTTCCTCTGCCCACCTGGGGCTCTCTTGCCGTGTCGGAGTTCCGAGTAGAGCGCTTATTTTGGGAACCTCGTATCGGGCATGCGGACAATGGGACCCATCCATCAGAGCTGATTGAGCGTGGTCAAAGCTTTGATGCTGGGGATGTTTGCCTGAGCAAGAACACTGACGTTGGTGTGCCTATCCTGCCAATGGATTTGCAGGACCTTGCGGAGGCTGCGTTGGTGGTACCTCTCCCGTGCTTTGAGGTGCCTGCTGTACATGGTCCATGTCTCTGAGGCATACAGCAGGGCGGGTATCACTGCTGCTCTGTAGACCATGAGCTTAGTGCCGGTTTTGAGGTCCTGGTCTTCAAACACTCTCTTCCTCAGGCGACCGAAGGCTGCACTGGCACACTGAAGGCGGTGTTGGACTTTGTCGTCGATGTCTGCCCTTGTTGACAGTAGGCTCCCGAGGTATGGAATGTGGTGCACGTTGTCCAAGGCCTTGTCGTGGATTTTGATAATCGGGGGGCAGTACTGTGTGGTGGGGGCAGGTTGTTAGAGGACCTTTGTCTTACGGATGTTTAGTATAAGGCCCATGCTTTCATATGCTTCAGTGAAGGTGTTGACGATGGTTTGGAGTTCGACCTCCGAGTGAGCGCAGACGCAAGCATCGTCTGCATACTGTAATTTGACGACAGAGGATGGGATGACCTTGGATCTGGACTGGAGGCGACGGAGGTTGAACAGTTTCCCGTTTGATCAGTAAATTAGCTCCACTCCAGCGGGGAGCTTACTGAGGGCGAGACGGAGCCGTTTTGCCACCAAAGTGGATAACCTCGCATTTATCCACATCATACTGCATCTGCCATACATCTGCCCAATCACCCAACCTGTCCAAATCATACTGGAGTTGCTCGGCATCCTCCTCAAAGCACACTTGCCCACCCAGCTTTGTATTGTCTGCAAACTTGGAGATATTACATCTAGTTCCCGCGTCTAGATCATTAATATATATTGTGAATAGCTGGGGTCCTTGCACCGATCCCTGCAGTACCCCACTAGTCACTGCCTGCCACTCGGAAAAAGACCCATTTATTCCAACTCTGTGCTTCCTGTCTGCCAACCAGTTCTCCATCCAAGTCAGAACCTTACCCCCAATCCCATGTGCTTTAACTTTACACGCTAATCTCTTATGCTGGACCTTATCGAAAGCCTTCTGAAAGTCCAAATACACCACATCCACTGGTTCTCCCTTATCTATTCTACCAGTTACATCCTGAAAAAATTCCAGTAGGTTAGTCAAGCATGATTTACCTTTTGTAAATCCATGTTGACTTTGTCTGATGCTGTCACTGTTTTCCAAGTGCTCTGCTAATACATCTTTTATATTGGTCTCTAGCATTTTCCCCACTACCGATGTCAGGCTTACCGGTCTATAATTCCCCATTTTCTCTTTACCATCTTTTTTGAATAGTGGGGTTACATTAGCTACCCTCCAATCCATGGGAACTGTTCCGGAGTCTATAGAATTTTGGAAGATGTCCGGCAATGCAGAGAGAAATGGTAAGGCACCCCTCAGTGACAACACTATAAAATGGACAGATTGTTTAGAGAACATTTTGGGAAATGGTTTTGGAAAGAGAATATCTAAAGTTAAAAGGCACTTTGATATGCACAAAGCTAGACCAGTGGGATCAACAAGGTCATAAAATATGTACTAGGTGTCAGATAGCTGTTTGCTGTCACGTAGGCAAAAGAATGAAAAGTGTATAAAGATACAGATTTTGAAACACTGAAGGCAGCATGAACCAGAGTTGAAGGAGCTTCAGTCAACAGAGCACAGCAAGAGGATAAAGAGACCGCGCCACAGTCGCTCGGAAGGAACGTCGAGGCTCAAACGAACAAGACTTTGACTATCTCCTTGTTAAGTATTACTTCTTTGTACTGGATGTTTAATGCTTAATAACCTGTTTTACTGATACACAATGTACCTGTACCCAGAGTGGTTTGTGTAGTCACGGACTGTTTTACTGATACACAATGTACCTGTACCCAGAGTTGTAATGTATGTACCTTTAAGGGGGGAACTACTTTTTACAGCTCATGTATACTGTGGTACCGACAGTGACCACACCTGTATGTAATGCTGAGTACAAATCTGTTGTTTCAGTTGCAGTTTGAACCACGTTGAGTAAACACCTTCACTGCAGCCCTTTTCTTATTATTACACGGACGTAACAGTGGCGACGAGCAAGTTCGAACCTACCTGCAACACTGCATCACCTCCCAGGGATTCGCTCCTGGAGAACAGTGGAAGAAGGTCGAGTCCAGAAGCACGGGCGTCGACCATGGGCAACCGCCCAGTCATCCAGCGGAGATTTGAGCATCGCAGGGGAGGCTGTCGAGAGCCAGGCTTGGCTTTCCAGTCACGGTGGTCCAGCGAAACGGGCTGGCAACAGGTACTGCGCAGACCCTTCCCGGACAGCGATGGGCTAGAGCCCGACTGAGCGGCACAGAAAAAGGCAGAGCAGCGTTGACGGGGGAGAGAGAGAGGGCAGAGTGCACAGGACACAGCTGGTGTTCAGGACCAAGCGGCATCAATGGGGGAGAGAGGCGAGAGAGAGCAGAGCGCAGCCGGTGTTCAAGGGCCGAGCAGCGTCAACGGGGGAGGGAGGCGCACAGGAAAACGTGAGGCGCTGCCATTGCCATGAGGACCGCAGAGAGCGGCATTGGCAACAGCACAGGAGCAGCGCACGAAACCCACAGGGCATTGCCATTTGCCACGAGGACCGCCGAGAGCGGCGTTGGCAGCAGCGCGGGAGACGCCATTTTAAGCCGCAGCGGGGAAGAAAGGAAAGCGCGGGAGACGCCATTTTAAGCCAGTCTAACCACACCCAAAAATGCCGAAGAGTGGCAGTATCACAGCGTTCGACAATGAAGTCGAAGATTGGACGACATATGTCGAACGCATAGAAGTATACTGCAAGGCGAATGAAGTGCCAGATGACAAGAAAGCGCTGATATTGTTGAATTCAATGGGTGCAAAAACGTATGGCTTACTACAAAACCTAGTAACACCAGAGAAGCCAGTAGAAAAGGATTTTGAAAACATAGTGTCAATCCTACAGGACCATTAAACCCCACACCGCTGCTGATAGCAGAAAGATTCAAGTTTCGCAAACAGAACCAGCATAAGGATGAAAGCAATGCTGATTATTTAACAGAACTGTGCAAACTATCAAAACACTGCCAGTTTGGAGCAGCAGATACCTTAAGGGACAAGTTTGTGTGTGGGCTTCAAAGTGAAGGAACCCAGAAACGGCTTTTATCTGAAAAGGACCTTACGCTGGAAAAGGCTTTCAGCATTGCGGTATCATATGAAGCAGCAGCACGGGGCGCTGCAGAGATACAAAAGAGACCGCAAGAAATTGCACAAACAAAATGTCATGTGGAACAGAGAAGTGCTATCGCTGCGGCAGAACAACACACGACCAGAATGATTGCTGGTTCAAAGACAAAGTGTGCAGACAGTGTGGAAAAGTAGGACACATAGCACGAGTCTGCAGGTCGGGAAAGAAAACCAGCAATAAGAAACCGACCAAAGGGAAGTACAAGAAGGTACATAAGATAACGGAGAATAGTTCAGACGAACAAAAGAGTGATAACGACTCCGAAAGCAGGGAACTGAGTTGTCTGAAACTACATAATGTGATCACAACGGAGGATCACCGAACCATTTGGGTCACTCTCAAGTTAGCGGAAGTCCAGGTAAAGATGGAATTGGACACAGGATCAGCTCTATCAGTCATAAACCGACGGGACTACGAGCGGCTATTCTCACACATACCCTTGAGAGACACAAAAATTATTTTGAAGACGTACATGGGGCAAAAAGTCTACCCCAAAGGAAAAATAAGGGTGACCGTTATATATAATGGTAAGGAAACACCAAAACTAGACCTGTATGTATTGCAAGATGGAGGACCACCATTACTGGGATGTGAATGGATCCGGAAAATACAATTGGATTGGCATTCCATACAGGCACTGACTGTGGCTGACAAAAAGGATGACGACGTCACACCTGGGCGACTGTCAAAGATCCTAACTGATGCGAAAGAAGTGTTCCAGCAAGGACTCGGAACACTAAAAGGCATGACAGCGACGATTAAAAATAAAGAAAACACAAGCCGAAATTGTGGTAAACCACTGTTTGTATTCCACTGTGTACATGCCTGTACATGCCTCGGCTGACTCCTCCCACGAATCCAGGTATAAAGGTGACTGCTCCACAGCCCCTTTGTATTCTGGACCGGTCGACCACTCGAGGCACACCTTCATTCTCTTGTTAATAAAAGCCTGTTAATTACTCGCTTAATCTCAGTCTTTTGAGTTATTGATAGCGCATCAATTTTATTAACAAGATTTTTATCATGGAGAAGATCCTCACACCAGCATGCCTGGACTTAAATCATCGGGAGGCGGACTCATCCACCAAGTTTACTCACTGGCTTAGGTGTTTCGAAAAATTCCTGACCGCCTCCGCTGCAATCAAATCGGACGAGGACAAACTGGATGTCCTGACCTCCAAAGTGAACCACCGAGTGTACTCGGTCATCCAAGACGTGACCTCGTACGTGGATGCTATCAAGCTCCTCAAGGACCAGTACACGCGCCCAGTGAACGAAGTGTACGCCAGGCACCTTCTGGGGAGTCGTAAACAACAACCTGGGGAATCGACCGAGGAATACCTTCAGGCACTGTCTGTGCTTGGCCGGGCCTGTGGTTGTAAGGATGTAAAGGCCGCCGTGTACACAGAGGAACTTATCCGGGACGCTTTTGTAGCGGGCCACAGGTCCAATTACACCCGACAGCGACTGATGGAGCAAAGTGACCTCGACCTCAACAAGGCCTCTGAACTCGCACTATCATTGGACGCAGCCTACCGGGGCATGGATGCCTACTCCTCTGCACCGTGGACGCCGCGGGGAACGACAGCCTGGGACACGGTAGGACCGTCTCATAGCACCGTGCCACCCCAGCCACATCCCAGCAACAGCCCAACTACCGCAGCAGTGTCCCAAGGCCAGACAGCAGTGCCCCAAGGCCAGAAATGCTACTTCTGTGGCCAGGCCAAACACCCCAGAGCGCGCTGCCCGGTGAAAAATGCGATCTGCTCGGGCTGCGGGAAGAAGGGACACTACGCCAGCATCTGCAGGGCCAAAGCCACCCCGAACCCCAGCAGCGCCGCGTGTGGGCCGTGCGGGCCGCCATCTTGGGCCTCCCCAGCCATGTGCGAACCACCGGAACAGCAGCCATTTTGGACGCCTCCAGCCACATGGGGATCATGGACGCCGCCATCTTGGACGACAGCCGGGACGCAGCAGGCCCCCAACACCGCCTCATCTGATACCCGCAGCGACACACCGACCCCTACGCTGGCCTCCGTTACACTGGACCAAGCGAGACCGCACCAGCTGGCCAGTTCCACAATGGACATTAAGGTAAATGGTCACGAAACAATCTACCTTTTTGACTCTGGGAGCACGGAGAGCTTCATCCATCCCAACACGGTGCGGCGTTGCTCTCTCCCAGTCCTGCCTGCACACCAGCGGATTTCTATGGCCTCCGAGTCCCAGTCGGCGGACATTGGCGGCTACTGCATGGTGACACTCGTAGTAGATGGGACTGTGTACGATAATTTTAAACTTCTGGTCCTGCCCGACCTCTGCGCTGCTGTTCTACTGGGGTTAGATTTTCAGTGCCACCTTAAAAGTGTTACGATGGCGTACGGTGGACCCCTCCCCCCACTCACAGTCCGCAGCCAGCAGCTTCCAAATTGTCCGCCGCGCACCAGCTGCAACCTCTCCACACTCAGAGTCACCCCCCCCCACTGTTTGCTAACCTCACCCCCGACTGTAAGCCCATCGCCACAAAGAGCAGGCGATACAGTGCCGGGGACAGGGTTGTCATTAAAACCGAAGTGGAGCGGCTCCTGAAGGAAGGGATTATTGAGGGCAGCACCAATCCCTGGCGAGCCCAGGTTGTGGTTGTTAAGACCGGCGAGAAGCAGCGCCTGGTCATAGACTACAGCCAGACAATAAATCGCTACACCCTGCTGGACGCTTACCTACTCCCCCGCATAGCTGATATGGTCAACCAGATCGCGCAGTACCGCGTGTTCTCGACCATTGACCTGAAATCAGCGCACCACCAGCTCCCTATCCGCCCTGAGGACCGCCAGTATACTGCCTTTGAGGCAAACGGCCGCCTCTATCACTTCCTTAGGGTTCCCTTTGGCGTCACCAACGGGGTCTTCGTCTTCCAAAGGGAGATGGACCGGATGGTCGATCAAAATGCGCTGCAGGCCACTTTCCCATATCTGGACAAGGTGGCCATCTGCGGCCATGACTTGCAGGACCATGACGCAAACCTCGAAAAATTCCTCTGCACCGCCAAACTCCTCAACCTGACGTATAACAAGGAGAAGTGCATATTCCGCACAACCCGCCTTGCCATCCTTGGCTGTGTTGTGGAACACGGAGTCATCGGCCCCGACCCCGACCGGATGCGTCCCCTTATGGAACTCCCACTGCCCCACTGCCTCAAGGCCCTGAAGAGGTGCCTAGGGTTTTTCTCTTATTACGCCCAGTGGGTCCCCTGCTATGCGGACAAGGCCCGTCCGCTGATCAAGTCCACCTCTTTTCCCATGACGGCAGAGGCCCGCTTAGCCTTCCACCGTATCAAGGAAGGCATTGCCAAAGCCACCATGCACGCAGTGGACGAATCCATCCCCTTCCAGGTGGAAAGCGACGCGTCCGACTTTGCCCTGGCCGCTACCCTCAATCAGGCGGGGAGACCCGTGGCCTTCTTTTCACGAACCCTCCAGGGCCCGGAGACCAGACACTCCACTGTTGAGAAGGAGGCCCAGGCTATTGTGGAGGCTGCGCGTCATTGGAGGCACTACCTGGCCGGAAAACGATTTACCCTGCTCACTGACCAGCGTTCAGTTGCTTTCATGTTTAACAACAAGCAGAGGGGCAAAATCAAAAACGACAAGATCTTGAGGTGGAGAATCGAACTTTCCACCTACAATTACGAGATCTTGTACCGGCCCGGGAAGCTCAATGAACCCCTGGATGCTCTATCGCGTGGCACCTGCGCCAGCGCGCAGATCAATAAACTGCGGGCCCTCCACAATGACCTCTGCCACCCGGGGGTCACCAGGTTCTTCCACTTCATCAAGGCCCGCAACCTGCCTTACTCCATTGAGGAGGTCAGGACCATGACCAGGAACTGCCAAGTCTGCGCTGAGTGCAAACCGCACTTTTATAGACCAGACAGGGCTCACCTGATAAAAGCCACTCGCCCCTTCGAGCGCCTGAGCATTGATTTTAAAGGGCCTCTCCCCTCCTCCGACCGCAATGTGTACTTCCTCAATATTATTGATGAGTACTCCCGTTTCCCGTTCGCCATCCCCTGCCTGGGCATGACCAGTGCCACAGTCATTAAATGTCTGAACGACCTCTTCACCCTGTTCGGTTTCCCCAGCTATATCCAAAGCGACCGGGGCTCATCGTTTATGAGCGACGAACTCCGTCAGTACCTGCTAGCTAGGGGTATTGCCACAAGCAGGACCACCAGTTACAACCCCCGGGGGAACGGACAGGTGGAAAGACAGAATGCGACAGTTTGGAAGGCTGCCCTGCTAGCCTTAAAGTCTAGGGGCCTTCCGACCTCCCGCTGGCAGGATGTGCTCCCTGATGCGCTCCACTCTATTCGGTCACTGCTCTGCACTGCCACTAATGCCACCCCTCATGAGAAAATGTTTGTCTTCCCAAGGAAGTCCACATCGGGGACATCGCTACCGCCATGGCTGACATCCCCAGGGCCGGTCCTACTGAGAAGACACGTGAGGACCCATAAAATGGACCCCCTGGTCGAGAGGGTCTACCTCCTCCACGCCAACCCCCAGTATGCTTACATTGCGTACCCGGACGGGCGGGAGGACACAGTCTCCATAAGAGACCTCGCACCCTCGGGGGCCGCAGTATCCCACTACCCACTACCACCCCCCCCCACGATCCGATATCCAGCCCCAGCAGATGGCAGGCCTGGGCCCCCCGACCCGCTCGACATCTACGAGGACTACACACCAGTGCCCCAGCCTACGCGGGACTCGACGCCGGAAGCATCACTACCCCTGCCGTCGCCACGTCGATCACAGCGGCAGACAAGACCTCCGGAGAGACTCCAATACACTAACTTTTAATATACTTCACCCCGCCGGACTCAATTTTAAACAAGGGGTGAATGTGGTAAACCACTGTTTGTATTCCACTGTGTACATGCCTGTACATGCCTCGGCTGACTCAACCCACGAATCCAGGTTTCAAGGTGACTGCTCCACAGCCCCTTTGTATTCTGGACCGGTCGACCACTCGAGGCACACCTTCATTCTCTTGTTAATAAAAGCCTGTTAATTACTCGCTTAGTCTCAGTCTTTTGAGTTATTAATAGCGCATCAGAAATGCAATCCGCCCAGCCGTCGATGCAGAGCTGGAGAGGCTGGAACTTTCAGGTGTACTGTCCAAGGTAGACTGGAGCAAGTGGGCTACACCCATCATCCCTGTGATGAAAAAGTCATTGAGCAGCACGCCTGTGGAACCAAGGAAGGTTCGCATCTGTGGGGACTTAAAGGTTACAGTGAACCCAGTCCTTCACACTGTACAATATCCACTTCCGTGGATTGAAGATATTTTCGCCTCGCTATCTGGAGGGAAACGCTTCACTAAGATTGATCTGGCCCTGGCGTATCTGCAAATGGAGGTAGAAGAAGCATAAAAAAAAATACCTCACAATCAACACCCATAAAGGTCTCTACCAATACAACTGGCTGGTATTCGGGGTAGCATCAGCTCTGGCTATTTGGCAGAGGGCAATGGAACAAGTCCTGCAAGGGATCCCAGGGACCCAGTGTTATTTGGACGACATCCTGGTCACGGGCAAAAATGACAGTGATCACCTTGCCAGCAGATTGCAGGTGCTCACTAGATTGCAGGAATATGGGCTCCGAGCTAACCGCCCCAAATGCGAGTTTTTTAGAAAACAGTCCTCGTATTGTGGCCACGTTATCGATAAAGAGGGGTTACATAAGTCCCCAGGGAAGATTGAGGCAGCAGTCAAGGCTCCAGCACCGGAAAATGTGTCACAACTGAGGTCGTTCCTCGGGCTGGTAAACTACTACCATAAGTTCTTGTCAAATTTGTCTACAATACTACACCCACAGAACACCCTACTGCAAACTGGGGTGCCATGGAAGTGGAGTGACGAATGTAGATGAGCTTTCCAGAAGAGCAAAACACTAAACACATCGAAAGAGGTATTGGCCCATTACAACCCAGCGTTACCAATTCGGTTGGCTTGTGATGCGTCACCCTACGGCATTGGAGCGGTGCTGTCGCACAAATTCTCGGATGGCTCAGAGAGGCCAATAGCCTTTGCGTCACGATCACTAACCTCAGCCGAGCGTAACTACGCCCAGATTGACAGGGAGGCCCTCAGCCTAGTGTGGGGAGTGAAAAAGTTCAATCACTATCTGCACGGGCAGAAATTCACCTTGCTGACTGATCACCAGCCTCTTGTCTCCATTTTTAATCCGAAGAAAGGCGTTCCGGTGATGACTGCGCAACGCGTACAAAGATGGTACCTTTTTCTAGGGGCGCACCACTATGAGATTGAATATAAGGGCACGAAACAGCATGGAAATGCTGATGGGCTATCACGCCTGCCATTGCCTACTGTGGAGGAAGCACCAGCAGTGGATCCTGTCGAAATATTCCATTCGACTATAGTTGAATACCTACCGGTAACTAACGCTTGTATCGAAAAAGAAACCCGAAATGACCCGACACTGTCTCAGGTATATGATTTGACGGTGAAGGGATGGCCAGCACATGGCGACTCACTGTTGCCAGCATTCTCATCCAGAAGAGAACAGCTGTCAGCTTCATGAGGGACATCTGGGAGGGGTAAAAATGAAACGCCTAGCCAGGGCTTAAGTGTGGTGGCCAGGAATCGATAAACAAATCGAGTACCTGACCAAGAGCTGCTCAGGATGCCAGAAAGTCCAAAATGTACCACCACAGGCCCCTCTACACCCATGGGAGTGGCCCTCATCTCCATGGCAATGGGTGCATATTGATTTTGCTGGTCCATTCATGGACTCAATATTTTTAATAGCCGTGGATGCGCACTCGAAATGGCCTGAGGTCATCAAAATGTCCTCCACCACCACGGAGAAAACTATTGCAGTCCTACGGACCATTTTTGCCAGGAATGGCTTACCAGAACAGATTTGCTCCGACAACGGACCACAGTTTGTGTCCGAAGAGTTCTGGAGGTTCTTGAAAAGGAATGGGGTAAGGCATTACACATCCGCCCCGTATCATCCAGCCACAAATGGATTGGCTGAGAGGTTCGTACAAACCTTTAAGAAGGCAATAAAGGCTATGTACAATGACAACATTCCGCTGCAGCACAAGGTGGACAATTTCCTGTTCGCCTACCGGAATGCGACACATGCAGTCACCAACCAGGCCCCAGCCATGATGTTCTTTAACCGAATGTTAAGATCTCGCCTGGATCTGCTCAGACCAAACGTACGAAGAGAAGTTGAGAGTAAGCAATTCCAGCACATCCATGAGAAGCCAACAAGGAGCTTCAATGTAGGGCAACCAGTCTTGGCCCGCGACTACCGAACAGAAAAATGGCAGCCAGGAACGATATGCACACGGCAGGGCCCACTAATGTTCACAGTGGACGTTGGGGAGAGCATCATGAGACGCCATGCTGACCAGATCCTAGAGTCACAGGAACAAGTCAACCCCATGCCTCGCCCATACGTACCTGGTGATGAATCCAACGTAGAGGTAGCATCTACCCCAGAAACAGCAGCATCGGAAGCTGATGAACCAACCGACGACAGGGGGCCAGAATCGCCTCCGCACCAAGAGCAAGACACTCGGGAAAGGCGCTATCCAGAAAGGATCAGGAAGCCTCCCCAAAGACTGAATTTATAAATAGACTATTTTCAGCTAATGTTGCATGTTAAAAGTGTTAATTGTAATTAGTTTGATATTTAATTGTTAAATGAGTGTTATGGCACTGTTAATCTAAAAGGGGAGGAATTGTAATGTATGTACCTTTAAGGGGGGAACTACTTTTTACAGCTCATGTATACTGTAGTACCGGCAGTGACCACACCTGTATATAATGCTGAGTAGTAATCTGTTGTTTCAGTTGCAGTTTGAACCACGTTGAGTAAACATCTGTTGTACCGTTCTCTGCAGTCCTTTTCTTATTATTACACGGATGTAACAAGAGTGGTTTGTGTAGTCACGGACTGTTTTACTGATACGCAATGTACCTCTACCCAGAGTGGTTTGTGTAGTCACGGACTGTTTTACTGATACACAATATACCTGGACCCAGAGTGGTTTGTGTAGTCACGGACTGTTTTACTGATACACAATGTACCTGGACCGAGAGTGGTTTGTGTAGTCACAGACAAATTATTATAAGAGCTTTTGGAAGCTACAGGATTTATAAGAACAAAATACACACGGCACAGGTTTTTGGCTCAACCTTTGATTCATTCGTTTATTGAACAAACACGCAGACAATTACCGCCCCAGTATAAATCCCTACGAATTATATCAGGCTAACCCAAAATACAAACCCCCACGCAAGGGTCATTTGCATCGACACAATATGACACAGTTAAACCCGTCCGATATTTGACTGTTACATATAAAGTTACCCAGACTCAATCATAAAAGCCCCCTCTTTGATTTGGCTGGAACATACAATCACCACTCCTGATCGGCTGACTCTTGGAGTTGATTGTAGACCCGAATCTTTCTGTTTGTTGTTCTGCCCTCGGCTTCCACCCCGGCTGTCTTCGAAGTGATCTTACTTTAAACCAAAACCAACCTTTAGTATTTCCTGGCCCTCTCTGAGCATGCGATGGCCATATCAAAATGTGTGAATTCTTCCTGGTATTGTCCTCTGATTTGAGATATCTTTTTGACAATGCAACCCTCTCAAAGTGACTGCATGTGCGAAGTTGGTTTCTGTTAGCATTCATTTTCAAAAGATTCAAGGCCCGGCCCATTGTCTAGGCCTGCACTGAAACTCGTTATTCGGGGGCCATGGTCTGAGGTGGACAATGTAACCCCTTAAGGTGCATGAATCTTCTTCTTAGGCAGTCCCTCAGAACCGAGAATGTTCTTGTATCTTCCCTTTAGATTCATATATTAGATTGTCAGTGATCCAGTCTCTTGAAGGTTCGTAGTTTCGCTGCAATGTTTGAATTAACCCTTTATTGCCCAGCTCTTTTTGCGGGCTGTGCACTTCTGGGTTTTTATATTTCATAGTCCAATATTTTTACTGTTGGGAGGGAGGAATCAATCCTACAATGTAGATAGAGAGGGATGGGTGGAGGTGCAAGGTAAGTTGGTATGAGTAAGGATGTGCAGAAGAAGGGTATGGAAGGCAGAGTGATGGGGATGTGTTGAGTGGCACAGCAGGGTGAGTTTGAGTTTGGCTTTGCAGTAATGTTTCGTGATCCACTGAGATCATTGAAGGATTGGTGCCACTTGTTGTGTTTTGAGTTTTGCTTCAATTAAGTTTGTCCCAGTTCCCAGGTGTTACCTGAAGGGTGTGCTGGGGGGCTCGGTTTTACTTTGTCTTTCACTTTCAGTTTCGGGTTCTGCCATGCAGACAATGTGCTGTAATGTCCACCCATTTACTCAGTAAATAGTAAAAGGTACATTCCGTCTCCTCTATTCATTACTGTTCGGTCAAGATGCAATACTGGCGACGAGGCAGCTGTTGAACTCTCTAGAAGAACGGAGATAGACATGCGAACCTACAGCCGTGATATTGGAAATTGCGACGAGCGGGCCACTCAGCTAGCAACATCAACGGCATTTTGATAGTTGGCTAGCTGCGATGTAGACGGCGGACAGAGTATTGTGCCGGCCAGGCAACTACCGTAAGTGTAGCTACCGTAACTCTGGCCAGAGGAGAAAAATAATTTTTTTAAAAAGGAAAAAAAAAGGAAAAAAGTCCATGGATCTTAAAGGGACAGTGCACATTAAAACTATGATGACCTTGGGACATATTGAAGAGTTCTCTGGGGATAAGGACAGTTCATGGGAGGAATACGCAGAAAGACTGGGGTGTTTCTTTGAGGCCAATAATATTGACAAAGAAGAGAAGAAGCGCTCAGTGTTGCTAAGTGTATGCAGAGCTGCTACTTACTCCGTCCTGCGTTCATTGGTGGCTCCTCATAAACCTAATGAGGTGGATTATGCTGATTTGCTTGAGAAGCTGCAGAAACATTTTAACCCAAAACCCTCAGAGATTGTGCAGCGTTTCCATTTTCACAATTGTAAACAACAGCCTGGACAATCTATTTCAAGTTACATTGCTGAGTTGAGGAAACGCTCATTACATTGTAATTTTGGTGACCATTTAGACAATATGCTCCGTGATCGGATTGTGTGTGGAGTGCTGGACTCGGCATTGCAGAGACAGCTGTTAGCGGAGAAGGCCCTGACGTTCCGATTGGCCGAGGAGAAGGCTTTAGCAGCAGAGGCTGCATCGATGAACACCCGTATGCTCCGTACAGAGGCAGCACCATCTCAGGCCGCTGAGGAGGTGCACAAGACCACACACGCAACTGCTGCTGCGAGAGACATGGAGGCAACTGAAGAGACAGGAAGAAAATGTTTCCGCTGTGGGGCTCTCCATGGTTCCACTACATGCAAATTTGTGTCAGCGGTATGTCATTTCTGTAAGAAAAGAGGACACATAGCTCGTGTCTGCATGAAGAAAGCTCAGGCTGCTGCAGCAGAGCCAACACAAGCATTGCAGACACACACCCTGACACTGGAGGACAACGATGAGTACACAGTGTATACTACGGAAGCTGAGCAGCTACCCCACAGACGGTGGGGATACACGGCAAATGTGATCATGAATGGGGCATCACTCTGCATGGAGGCGGATTCAGGCTCAGCGTGTTCATTGATAAGTGAAGAGACTTACAATAGGCTGTGGCCAAGTGAACCCCTGGCGATGGCTCAGGTCAGTGGCGTGCTACGGCAGTGGTCCCAAGCTCAACTCCAGGTGCTGGGTATGATTCATGTGGAAGTTAAGTATCAGGCAGTCAAGGACACACTTCCACTCTATGTGGTGGCGGGGCAGGGCACAAGCCTGCTGGGCAGAGATTGGTTTGAGCCCCTCGGTATTGAAGTGACAGGAGTACACACGGTACAGCGACAGCCCATAATGCCTATGTTGGAGAACTATGAAGAGGTTTTTGGTGAGTTCGGGGCCTGTCGGGGACTGCCAGTCTCAATCGAAGTGGACCCAGGGGTAGCGCCTAAGTTGTTCAAGGCGCGACCAGTTCCTTTTGCGTTGCGCAAGAAGGTGGATGAGGCCCTGGATAAGCTGGTGAACCAAGGGGCTCTCTTGCCAGTGAAGAACTCCCGTTGGGCCACCCCTATCATGCCCATTGCAAAGAAGGATGGGGGCCTGCGAATCTGTGGAGATTACAGATGTATGCTTAATACTGCTGTGTTACCAGATGTGTATCCCTTACCAACAGTTACAAAGCTGTTTTCAACACTGGCTGGAGGCACTCTGTTCACCAAGCTGGATCTCAAGCAAGCATACCAGCAACTGGTCCTGGATGAAGAGTCAGCTGAGCTGTTGACAATCAACACCCACAGAGGACTTTTCCGAGCCACAAGGCTGCAGTTTGGGGTGTCTACGGCTGTGGCAATCTTTCAGAGGTTCATGGACACCCTGTTGGCTGGTGTTCCGGGAGTTCAGCCTTACTTGGATGACACACTGATTACAGGCAAGACACAGGAAGCCCATGATGAGCGGCTGCAGGAAGTAATACGCCGGCTGGCTGAGGTAGGACTACGCCTTCAGAAGGAGAAATGTGTGTTCGCTGCCAATGGGGTGGAGTTCTTGGGATTCCATGGGGTGGAGTTCTTGGGATTCCGAGTGGACAAAGACGGTGTGCATCTGACTACGGAGAAGGTGGAGGCTATCAGGAGCGCTCCCACCCCCAAGAACAAGACCGAACTGCAGGCATTCCTCGGACTGTTAATCTTCTACAGTTGTTTTCTCAAGGGCAAAGCCACAATCTTAGAGCCACTGCACAGGCTGTTCGACCAAGCAACAGTGTGGAACTGGACCTCAGCTCATGAAACAGCCTACAGACAGGCAAAGGAACTGCTACAAGCAGATAAGGTTCTGGCACACTATGATGAAAACAAGCCATTGGTGTTGGTGTGTGATGCCTCACCATACGGGCTGGGAGCTCTGTTGGGTCACATAGAGCCAGATGGCCGAGAAGCGCCGATCAGTTTTGCCTCAAGAACACTCTCAACAACAGAACAAAATTATGCCCAGATTGACAAGGAGGCCCTAGCCATCATATTTGGGGTAAAGAAGTTTAGCCAGTACCTGTTAGGGAGACAGTTCATCATCTACACAGGCCACAAGCCACTCTTGGGGCTCCTGCATCACTCCAAGCCCATGCCCCAGATCATATCACCGCATATGCTTCGGTGGAGTCTGATGTTGGGGGCCTACAGTTATGAACTTTGCTACAGGCCTGGGAAGATGCTGGCTAATGTTGATGCTCTGAGTCGCTTGCCTTTGAACCGGCCGATGGCTGAGACGCCACCACCCCTGGAGGTGCTGCTACTGGAGGATGTTCCGGAGGCCCCA
Organism: Somniosus microcephalus; assembly: GCF_052327205.1. NCBI lineage: Eukaryota > Metazoa > Chordata > Chondrichthyes > Squaliformes > Somniosidae > Somniosus > Somniosus microcephalus. Next base: position 265,454,174 of record NC_140987.1, read on the forward strand.
CTCCATGCCCAGCGGATTGGCAGCCTCACACAGAAAGATCCAGTCTTATCACGGGTGCTACGCTGGCTGCTGCATGGCTGGCCCTCCGAGGTCCAGGAGGAGCATTTCAAGCCCTTCGTTCAGAGGCGCCATGAAATGTCTGCACACAAGAACTGCGTGCTCTGGGGAAGCCGTGTGGTGGTTCCTGCCGCCGCAAGAGAGGAGGTGCTGAAAATGCTGCATGACTCACACCCTGGGATTGTGCACATGAAGGCGTTGGCGAGAAGCTACGTCTGGTGGCCGGGGTTGGACTGAGACGTGGAGGAGATGGTAAAGAGCTGTGAGACATGTCAGCTGACTTGCCATAGCCCATCCAAGGCTCCCCTTTGTAATGTATGTACCTTTAAGGGGAGAACTACTTTTTACAGCTCCTGTATACTGTAGTACCGGCAGTGACCACACCTGTATATAAACCCTGAGTAGGGATCTGTACAGTTAGTTTTAGAGTAACCCTCATCCAGTAAACACCTGTTGATTGTTCCCTGCAGTCTCTTGTCTAATTATTGAAGGACACAACATCAAGATACACGGATCTAGCACCCTTCACCCCTGGGAGTGGACCACTCGTAAATGGTCAAGACTCCACATTGACTTTGCAGGGCCATTTCAGGGGAAGGTCTTTTTGATAGTGGTGGATTCTCATTCGAAATGGCTGGAGGTGGCTATCATGAGCTCCATGACATCCAGTGCAGTGATCAACGCGTTGCGTTTGCTGTTTGCCACACATGGGGTCCCTGATGTGCTGGTTTCGGACAATGGAGCTGCCTTCACGTCAGGGGAGTTCAAGGCTTTTGCAGGCAGAAACTGGATCTGCCACGTGACCACAGCGCCCTATCACCCCTCCTCTAATGGGCAGGCAGAGAGGATGGTGCAAACCACAAAAGAGGCACTGGTGAGGATATCGGTGGGGGACTGGCAAACCAGATAGGCCAGGTTCCTGTTATCACAGCATACCACACCAAACTCAGCAACGGGGAAAAGTCCTGCCGATATGCTGATGGGTCGCCGGCTGGCAAGTCTGCACTGGACCGGCTAGACCCGGACTACAGGGATGAGATGCACACAAAGCAAGAGGAGCTGGCTAAGAAGCACCAGGGCACCGCCAGGCAGTTCGAGCCGTCAGAGACTGTGTTTGCCCGTTGCTATGCAGGAGGAGACAAATGAATTCCTGCCGTGGTGGAGCAGGCCACGGGTCCCCTGTCGTACAGCATCCATACACCTGATGGCCAGCTACACAGACGCCATGTAGACCAGCTACGGGGTCGTACTCCGGTGAGAGTAACAGAGACGTCACAGGCTAGGCCATTGTCTCCGCCACCTCTGCCAGGCAGTGACGGCCTGCTTCCTGTAACAACGACGGAAGCCACATCGACAGAAGGTGTCACGGAGTCATCAGCCACGGAGGAAGGTTTTCCTGTGGCTAGCAGTGGCACCCCGACTATGCCTGTCCAGCGGCGCTCAAGTCGGGTTGGATTCCGTCCCAGACGCCTGGAGGACTAAGGGTTTTATCTGGGGGAAAAGAGTGTTGTGTTTTGAGTTTTGCTTCAATTAAGTTTGTCCCAGTTCCCGGGTGTTACCTGAAGGGGGTGCTGGGGGGCTCAGTTTTACTTTGTCTTTCACTTTCAGTTTTGGGTTCTGCCATGCAGACAATGTTCTGTAATGTCCACCCATTTACTCAGTAAATAGTAAAAGATACATTCTGTCTCCTCTATTCATTACTGTTCAGTCAAGATGCAATACCACTGCAGTCAGGGACTCCTGACGACATCCCTGCTTTTGCCCTCCTGTGCAATGTGCAACCAGGCTGTGTTGGTGTCCTGGGGAGGTCTCCGCCCTTGGAAGCATATAGGGGGAGTCATTGGAGAGCCTGGGTGCAGCCCTGCACCTTTGTGCAGCAATTGTCAGTGTTTGCAGCACCTCAATGCTGTAAAACACTGACAGAACAACTGTCAAACTCAATGTGGCCATGGTCCCTTTAAGGAAACTGGCTGATGACGCGTCATCAAATGACGTCATCAGACCCACTGCCTGTTAATTGGCCGGCAAGACTGCCGGTGGGCTTAACAAGGCCAATCAAGGGAAAATCCCTTTGACCGAGCAGCTGCAGCCGAGAGCGGGACCGGAACCCGGCAACCAGCGCTCCCACCACCATCCCGACACCGCAGAGAAACTCCAGCCCTTAGGGTTTGCACAAGGGTGATTCAGAATAATTTCTGTTTACTGTTAGATAGAGATGGAATTGAGTTGTTTAATAAATTTGTGTTTTGTTCTGGATTTGGTGTTGGTGGTTATATTTGTATTGTAGTGAGGGCAAGACCCATAAAGCTGGACAGAAGAAAGGCAATCGTATGGTGGTAGTAAGGATGGCAGTGATAATAATTATGGGACTGTTGGGGTGTTGGGGTGAGAGGGATGCTTGAGATGAAGCGGTTGGATGAACCGCTATATGAGAGCTCTAGCAGCCAGGGACAGTGGTGGTCTATGCCTCTCCTCCTCTTCATGCTCCTCCTCTTCCTGTTCCACTTCTTGCTGCCCAGGTGGTGATATGGGCTGGTCCCACATGATGGCAAAGTTAAGAAGCATTCAGCAGACAACCACAAATCCTGATACCTATTCAGGAGTGTACTGAAGACCTCCTCCAGAACGGTCGAGGCAGTAACATAAACTGCATAAACATACAACCCCTTGTAACCAGTTCTTTACATCATTTACCTCAGTTGATAGTTTAATTGTCGATATTTTTATACAAACAATTCTGTTACTTCACAGGCTTTATGGATTTCCAACTACTGGACAGGGGCAGGAGAGGCAATGCCTTAGAAACAGCAAATCTTGGCATGCTTTGTGAATGGCTAGTCTTGCTGTCGCTCACAGTAATAAAGAATCCTGGGTGTGACGTGCCCCCACCCCTCCTCAACTCCAACGTGTGGGCATGTCCATTAAGCTCAGAAGGTAGGAATCTTTACCATATACTCTGGAACCAATAAAGCGAGACCAACTGCTTGCCACAATTGACACAGACTTTTCTTTCTGAGTTATGTTATGGGGGCCTGGTGGGGATTGTCTTAAAATAAAGTGCTGCCAGGTAAGTGGGCACTGAGATGCCTGATCCTGTGCAGATGGTTACAGATGAGCTGGATACTGATGGAGCGGTAGCACTTGTGGTTAATGAATGGTCTCCTGCTGTGTGCAGGAGCACGTAGGATGAAATGTGTCCAATTAATGATGCTCTGCATGGATTTTGAGGAATCCCATTACTTGGGAAAAATTGGAGCTTTCTCCTCCTTTTGCTGATGTAGTTGCTTACTCTGACAAACAACGCGTCAGTCACCTGCTTTACACGTTTGTGGACTGCAGATTGTTTGATGCTGCTGATGTCCCCCATGGCAGCCAAGAGTGTCCCTGAGGCAAAATAGTTCAGTGAAGCTGAAGTGACCTTGGCAGTAATTAACAATGGCAGTCCTGCCTGAGAGTTTGATGGCAGATTAACTTGTAGCCTACGGCACATCTTTGCCATGGCATCACTGGTGAATCTTGTCCAAAGGAACAATATATCTGGAGGCTAAGTTCAGGCAAGTCTGCATTGTCTATGTGTGCAGTAGGAAGGTTGACAGTGGGTCGAGGCTATACTCCTGCAGTGTAATCTGACATATCTGCATCTCCCGGTTACTCCTCATCCTTGTCTTCCTCTTCCTCCAAAAGCATAAATAAAAGGGGATTCCTATATGGACGCCCATTGTCCCAAAGAATTGCTTGTTACAAGAACGAGTGTACCATAAATCACAGGGTAGAAAAATGAAATGAAGAAAAGAGGACTTAACACTTGCAGGCTGTCCCTTTGAAGTAATTCTGGATTAAATATTGCAGTCTCGCAACTCTGGGTGCCGAATGTATACGGGCGAAATTAAGAAGCCGTGTATCTTTGGCGTAAAGGCTGAAAATCGATGATGTTGTCTAAGTGATGTTACTTCAGTCACGTTATCATTTGCAATGAAGCTTCTGCCAATGGTAGGACCTCCCTTTGTCATTGATTGTCACTGGAAATTTGCGTTGTTAACGGAGATCACTGCCCGCATTTCCACTCTGTAATGCACTGTTTGCGGATATTTCTGGGGCATTGCAGAGAGTGAAATGGGGGCTGTGCATCATGTCTAAAAAAAAAAGCATATCTATTAAACAATTGTACTTGCTGGTCCAGAAAACTTTACGTTCTCTTGCTTGATATTTTTATCATGTGGCAAAAGTTCACTGCTAAAATGTGTTTGATTCCTGGAAATGTATCCCCATAATCCTCATTACAGAGTGAGCAAAAGAGCTCCTGCTGATATCAAACACATTTCTTGCTGCTTTTGAATGAATTCCAAATCACCGTCCTGTAGATTCTTCCAACTCTGTGTGGACTTTGCAACACAGTCCGTGGAACAAGGCCACAAACGCAGAAATGACTTCTAATGTTGGTAGTTCACTATTTTATGCACAGTAAGCTTGAGGGTAAATGTCAGAAAATTAAAGCTGAGAAAGTGAGGGCACTTCTCTTCTTCTCTTGCTGGTTTAGAATTTTGTGCCAGATTAAATCAGAACACTAAACCATTACTTTTGCAGAGCTTCATTTGAAATTCCATTTGAATATGAAGCAAAACATATGTAATGTTGCGGCTTGAAATGCTGGGTGTTTAATCAGGCCAGATTTAATAATTTAATAAATCTACAAGGATTTAGATCCAGAGCATTGCAGTACCCAGCTGGGTTAGATTATTAATCAAGTTGGAGCACATTGCGCTTCCTTCATTTTGTCCATTACTGTGTCCTTTTCGGCATGATTAGAAACAACAATGCCATACCCATCTCAAGGTCGTTTTTCATCTGAGGTTTTATTAGTTGTGGTTATTGGAATGAAGATAAATCTGTCCCTCTCTCCTTCTGAACTGTAAGGAGTCTCCACCCCTACCTTATCTCGTCTGGTGGAAGATTGTCAATTTCCCCAGTGATTTCTGTTTCCATGTTTCTCCAGCGTATGCGCTGAATTGTGAAGAAAATGCACTTGAAAGAATTGTGCAGTAGGCTTCGAACTATTTTGGTTGTGAGGGAAACAAAATGCAAACCGAAAATGTTGATCACAAGCAAAGTGACAACCTTAATTTGTAACATAAACGATCACACCCTCCAATGGGTGCCTTTTGGAAGCACATGTGTGTGCGCGCATGTGTGTGTGCGCATGTGTGTGTGCGCGTATGCACGTGTGTGGTGAGAGAGTCAAATCATTTCATCTAACCCCCGCCTCATTTGCCTTTTGACTCCTCCTTGTGATGAGTATTGTGTTTTTATTAATTTTTCAGTTAAATTGCTGTTTCAATAATTGAGTGCAGTCAAGCTCCAGATTACCAATGTAGTGGTTAGAAGGAGCGTTCTGGCAATACCTGTACACGGACGCTGCACAATTTTATTTTGTAAATAAGTGGGAGTTATATGCTTTCCATATTGCTGGGAATAAAGATGTTCTTGATAGGATATGAGAATTGCTTAGTGTGCATATATTGTGATGAAATCACCCCATATGTGCAAAATATAACCCATCACCACCACATTATATTACAAGAATTTTAGTTAAAATCATCCCCTTTGGTCTTTTGCTAAAGTGTGAGGTGGTGGTTAGGAGGTTTCAACCTTCATACCCAGCCATGGGTTCTGCAGGTATATTCTATTCCAAGCCATAAAGCATCTAAGCTGGGCTGCCTGATGTTTGGGAAGTTCAGCCCTCCTGGGAGCTTGGGCAACTTAGGAGGAATTGGTGGAGGAATTAAGGTTGGGGAAGTGACAGGCAATGATGCAGGGGGCAAAATTTGGTTGTTTGCACTTCCCGTTAGTGTCCTAAGAGGGCGCTAACGGGGCGCAAAGCAACTAGCCTCCGGGCGCGGCGCCACTCTCGCCTCCCACGAAATTCAGCGGGAGGTTAGTAGCAGCCATAACCAGTAGCACCCTGTGGTGCGGCACCTACGGCGATGACATCATCGCATGCGCAGCGTCCTGCTCATACCCCGGCCATGAACTTTGGTAGCTCCCCTTAACTTACCACCGGATGCTATGTCTGACAGGGTCAGGGGGCCGTACGTGCGGCCGGGCCGGCAATGATTAAAGGGGAGGTGCTGGGCGGCCATTTTTGTTGCTGGCCGCCTGCCAGCAGCTGCCCCCTCTGCCGTCCCCGGCCTCGTCTTCAGCGGGTTGCTGGCCGCGCACCGTCAGCCCGGCTCTCCTCTTGAATGCCGGGCTCTTTTGCTGGCACCCCAATCCCTGATGGCTGAGCTGGGCCCCGGGTGGCGCTAGGCCCCTCCCCTGGGAGGAAGGCCTGCAGAACCACGCCGCGATATTCCCTGGTAGCATCCCAAGAATGAGGGGGAGCATTTCCAGTAGAGCCCCACCTCCCTCTTGGGGCACTACCAGTGAATTTCAGGTGCAGGGCCGCTAACTTTTTGGGGGCGCGCCCCAAAGGGGGCACAACTGAATTTTTGCCACATTTTTGAATTTTTGAAATTTAACTCTGGGTCAAATAGGACACCAAGGGGGAAAATTTGGATTGGTTTGCGCCTCTTGTTAGCACCCCTGCAAATCCCCTAGTGCCCAGGCGTGGCACCGCTAACACCTCCTGCAAAATTCAGCTGCGGTAGCCAGAAGCGCTGCTGTGCCGCCGGCGATGACGTCATTGCTGTGTGCAGCACCCCGGCCGCAAACTTCCCTTGCGCCCCCCGACCTATCACCGGACGATATGTGAGACAGGATCAGGGGGCGGTTTGGCAGCAGCAGCGACACGAGTTAAAGGGCAGGTGTTGCCGGCCATTTTTATTTTGGCTGAGTGCGAGCACCTGCCCCCTTTCGCTTTTGTATGTGGGGTACCGGCCACCTGCTCCCCGGTGGTCTGGCAGGGCCTCGGTGTGCGCAGCACTAGGCCCCTCCCCTTTAATCAGGGGAGGAGGCCTGCAATGACGTGGCACTGCTGCACGTAGTGCTGTGAAATTCAGTAGCAGCACCCAACGCAGGAGGTGGAGCGCTTTCCAGAATTTATGGTGGGCGGGGAGGGGCGCTAACCCAAAATGGGCGCCACCCAATTTTTCCCCGCAAACTTGTACAGAATCTTGTTGAACCTGAGTGAGACCTTATGGGCTTGATTTTGCCAGGCCCGAGGAGGCGGGAATGGAGGCGTGTGGGGTGTTAAAATTGCAAAAGTGGTGGGCAGGCTTGACCCTGCCTCCATCCCGCCTCCAAGCAATTTTCCCAAATGCGTGGTTTCTGATCCCATCTCTGTCCCGCCTTCAAGAGGCGGGGTCGACCCTTAAGGCCCTTAACAACCACTGAATTGCCTCTATAATTCCATTTTGAGAGGCCTTTCTAATTTTAACACTTTTCCCACATGATGCATGCCTCCTCTGAAACACGACGGTGAACCCTGACAGGAGCACAATTGGATTGCTGACTATCAGCTGCAGCTCGACCATTAAATAGGAGATTTGATCAGTCATCATTTGCAGGTGGCAGGACTTTGTTGTCTCAGCTCTGGGGGAACTTTGAGCAGGCATAACCATAGCTGTGGAAGTTTGGAGCCTGACACACATCTCCAGTGTGACCTCCTGGGAAACCCCTCTCGCAACCTTGACTGAGCGCTTCCTCAACTGAGGCATCTACCAGAAGCATGGGAACCATTTATTTCCTTTCCTCCTGGACATCAGATTCAGATGAAGACCAGCCGCGGCAGCAGAAAAACCATGAACAACAGCAGCACCAACAGCAGCGGCAACAACAGGAGCGCCAAGCTGCTGCTCACCCACCTGAAGCTGCACAGGCCAGAAGGCGCCAGCGCATGGAAGCCCGTCGGTGCAGGAGATACCCCCCAAACAGGATCTACAGACAGAGGATCAGCTACCTCATCATGACTGAGCAGCAGTGCCAAAGGCGGCTCCCAATTTTGCGAGAGGTAGTGGGTGACATCTACGCAATTGTGCAGCAAGACCTGGAGCCCAGAGGAGCAGGCAGACACCCCTTACCAGTGGCTGTCAAAGTCACCACTGCACTCAACTTTTTGGCCTCAGGCTCATTCCAGGGATCAGCAGCAGACATCAGCGGCATCTCCCAGGCGGCCGCACACACTTGCATCACGCAGGTAACCGATGCCCTCTTTGCCATCGTGCACAATCACATCCATTTCTCCAAGGATCAAGTAAGTGTCACGGCGCGTGCAGTTGGATTCGCTCACCTGGCAGACTTGTAGGAATTAAACACTATTAGTGGGGTTGGGGTTATTGTCTCTGGTCAGTCAGAAGCCTCTGAGCTGCTCCAGGGACCCCCATGCAATTTCGAAGCGTTCCCCTATTCCTGGTTCTGACCACCGGACTTATTCGGTAGCGATGTGGACAGAAAACCTGACTCGTGGTTTGGGTACAAAACAGACCAGCATTTATTGAAACAAAAAGAAAGAAACAACTTAAAAATAAACAATACAATACTCCTATGCTCGATACAGCACTTTTACTCAACGCAGTACACTTAGTGTCCACTAGAGTGGTCTTTGCTCAGTGCAACACTCCTTTATTTAAATACAATTCTTTTAAATATAGAAACACCTTGCTCACTACAGCACCTTTGCTTAGTGGCTTTTACTTAAAGAAAGCAGCACTTTAACACAGAACCCTTAGTGTCCACTGAAGCACTTCTCTGCTTAGCGCAACACCCTTTTTAATAGCACTTTTAATATAGAAACACCTTGCTCACTACAGCACATTTGCTTAGTGACTTTTACTTAAAAACAGCACTTTAATACAGCTACTCTCAGTATTCACTGAAGCACTTCTCTGCTTAGTGCAACACCCTTTTTAATAGCACTTTTAAATATAGAAACACCTTGCTCACTACAGCACCTTTGCTTAGTGGCTTTTACTTAAAAACAGCACTTTAGTACAGCTACTCTCAGTGTTCACTACAGCCTTATCTGCTAGTGCATAAATAGGGGAGGAGAGCACTGACACAACGAGGGAAAATCGACTAAAATCACAGTTCTAACAAAATTCCCACTTAATTCCCACCCCTATACCTATTCTAAGTTGCCTTGTTATGGGCCAGAAAAATATATGCTCACCAATGTAGAACGCCTGCTCCGTGCCCTGCGGTCTTTGATCTTCACTACCCTGAAGTAAAAACACCCCAGTATTTTAAAAGGAAACTGCTGGTGTTCCACTCCTTTAGGCAGGCTCCCACGTTGTAGAGAGCACGGAGGCGAGGCCACAGAGAGAGAGAGGCTTCTGAGAAGCTATCTTTTATACCCCATTTGGGGCCCGCCCAAATCCGGATGTATCTGGGCTAAACAAAAGGGATCCAAACTGTCCCCATTGTCTTTTAATGGGTTTGGATGAATCACCCATTCGTTTAAATTGTTTTTTTTCAGTATAAATGTGCCCTCGTTGCCTGTGAATGGGCTTTCGAATAAAGCTGCCATGGTTTGAAAAAAAGCATGTCTATTTCCTTGATTGCTTGAGTAGCGTAAACAAAAGTCATTGTCCCCGTGGTCAGACTGAAACCAGTCTCAAGTGATTAATTCTTTGGGTAGCAGTTTCTGTAAACACATCGATTGTCTCTGCAGGGAGGGGAAACTCCCTGAACTGCCTTTGATTGGCAGTCTGGTCAGCCATCTTTGATCTTCACCTTTTTCACAGACACACACACAAGCTGCCTTTTCAATGTCTTTTGTCTTCTGCCATGCGGTCTGGCAGCCATTTTGATCCCTGGATTTTTAAAGGTATATTACCCAGGTATTATTTAATCAAAATTCAATCTTCGGAGCTGTAGGAAATTTTGAAATTATTGCGAAATCCCTACAGACTTTCCAAGGGTGCAGGGCATCGTTGACTGCACACATGTGGCCCTTAAGGCACCCCATCGCAATCCAGGTATTTTTGTCAACCGCAGGGCTTCCACTCCCTCAATGTGCAGCTGGTGTGTGACCACAAGAAGGAAATTTTGCGTGTTTGTGCCAAGTACCCTGGCAGTTGCCATGACTCCTTCATACTGTGCCAGTCTAGTGTGCCTCCGCTCTTCAGTCCGCCAGACCAATTTATCGGATGTCTACTTGGAGACAAGGGCTATCCCCTGAAGACGTGGCTAATGATGCCGTTGAGGAGCCCATCCACCGAAGCTGAGGAGCGCTACAACTCCAGCCACATTTCCACCAGATCCATAATCGAGCTAATCATTGGCTTGCTGAAGATGCGTGTCAGATGCCTGGATAGATCAGGTGGAGCCCTGCAGTACTCAGCAGCCAGGGTCTCCAGAATCGTCGTGGTTTGCTGTGCACTTCACAACATGGCACAGCGTCGTGGCTTGCAGATTCCTGAGGACCAAGTGGCTCCTCACATATCCTCCTCAGATGAGGAGGAGGAGGAGAGTGAAAATGAATATCTTGCAGAGGCCCATCAACCAGCAGCAGCAGTATGCGAGAACATTGCTGCCCGGGATGCAAGGAACACACTCACCTTGGCCCGATATGCTTAGCCTAGCCAATCAAGCACTTTTGCCTCGCAGCTTCTTACTAGCGCATTGACAATGGCCAAGAACCAACGGATTCCTAGCACTCTGACCACCATACTGACAATTGCAAGTAATCCTAAGCCCTCAATGTGGAAGTCCCATTAGCAAAATGACACACGCCACAACTGCAACAGTTGCCATCAGAATTTTTATTTACAATAACCAACTGATGGCTTTTCAACATTAAACCTCACATTTCACCCGTGTGACTACCCTTGTGACTATTTGTGCAGTATCTTTCTCTTACGCGTGCTCCGACGTGGTGGTTCCCCCTTGGCATCAGCAGATGTGGAGGCCCCTTGCTCACTTTCTTGCTGCTCGTGGCTCGACACCTTTGGCAGGCCTCATCCGGGGTTGCGAACCTATGAGGGCTCAGTAACAGTCTGCTGCTCCTGCGGCTGTGCAGGGGTTGAGACGCCGATCTCAGTTGGGTTGGGACTCTGGTGGGGCTCTGACCAAGGACTTGGTAGTGGCATGGAAGTGTGAGCGCTTGGAGAGGAGCCCCCACTTCATTGTTCTCTGCCACCAACATCCCTCTCATGGGTCAGGTCCACCTCAGTGCTTGCAAGTGGCTTGAGAGCACCTTGCTGCTCATCAGGGGGGCCATGGGGACCCGTATCTGCACTGGCAGTCCTACTCAGAATGACTTCCATGAAGGTCTGGTTTCTCTGTTCAATAGCTGACCATTGCTCCTCCAGAGATGTCAGTCTATTCTGAACACTCACCATGTTTTCTACACTCTGGCGACTTAGCTCCTCCATGGCCGTAGCCATCCTCTCGTCTACTGTAGCCATCCTTTCCACGGAGGTTGCTATCCTTTCCGTGGTGCTGCGTTCATGCGCCAATGACTTCACAAAGGCTCTGCTCATGTTTGCGATGGACTCCTCCATTCGCTCCACACTCGCAGCGACCCTGGAGACAAAACCTGCCAGAGACTCCTGCACCTGTTCCTGGAGTTCCAGCACTGCTGTTCTTCTGAATGGACCCAGAGGCAGAGGGTCGACATGCAGCTGAGCCGAGCTGGGAGAGTCCTGTCCCTGTCTCCACAATCTGCTGGTGCTCACTTGTGAGCTGTGATACACCAAGTGACAACACTAAACTATCTCGTGATGGTCCCACCGAGGTGTGAGTGGCTGCGCTGGTGCTGGGTTGGCTGAATTCTTCTGACGCTGCACCCTCAGAGGTTGCAGCTTCCTCTGAGGAGTCTGGAGGCTCAGGCTGTTCCTCCTGGATAGCGGGGACGGGTGCTTGCGATAGTCCTGTGGGGGAGTAAAGGAAAGAGTCAGAGATGTGAGGCCAAGGTTATATGCACATTGGATATTGCAGATGATCATAAGTCCATCTGTTAGAGCTTCAGAATCATTATCAGCGACTCATGCAATGTCAATGAGAGAGATGAAAAACGATTCTGTCACCAGCTTTCTCTGATGCACCGGTCTGTCCGTCCCCCACTTGCGCATCGTCCTCAAGCCCCACGATCTCCAGGACCACCTCCTCCCAAGGGGTGAGGTGGGCTACTGAGGGTGGCCCTCCTCCTGTCCTCGCTCTTTCCCTCTTATTGTGAGCTCTCTTTTCCTGCAATGAGGGAGACAAGTGGAGTTTGAGTGAGAACGAAGGAGTGAGTGTAGAGAATCCATAGCATAGATGCTTAGAAGGAGACAAAGATGGAGTGAGATGGCAAGACCAAGGGCCCTCTCTGTGTGTTGTCAGTTGTTTTCATAGCATCACAGTGATAGGGAATGTGAGGGCTGCATAGTCGAATAGTTAGGTGAATGTGACCATAGAGAGAGAGGGAATGGGTAAGGGTGCAGGGATGTCAGTGTCAAGTGGGATGTGGAGGAAGTGGTTGCTAAAGCTGAGTGCTGGTGAGGAGAGGCAATGGGGATCAGATTGAGGGTGATGGGAAAGTCATACTCACTTTTCCAGTGCGCAGAAGGTCATGAAACATCTTCCTGCACTGCAGCCAGGTTCTGCAGATCAGCGACAACGAGTTGACCTCCTGGGCCACCTGGATCCACACAGCCTTTTAGGGGTTCGCAAAAAATCCCCTCAGCCCCGAAGATACTGGAGGTATTAATCTACATCGTGGATGGAGACTGTGCGTGACTTTAAATTGCCTCTGGGTTGGACAATGTTTTAAAACGTGCCCAGAACTGCAAAAGGCTGCATTGCGGTACGTCGACAACACCGGAATCAAGGAACTTCGTGGAAAAATTCGCACACTTTCAGACAGTACATTTTATTAATAAAATTGTTCCCTGGAGTTTGGTAATTTCAAAGGGGTTTAAAAATGGCCGTCAGAAAAGTATGGCCGGGACAATGGGGCTTGGAAAAAGCAGCTCGCAGCTCGTGGATGTCTGTGAAAAGTGGGAGGGTCAAGCAGTTGCAGCCAGATTCTGTCAATCAAAAACGGGAGTTTCCCTTCTCTGCTGACAATCGATGTTTATTTACTGAGACTGCTGTCTTGTTGACATAAAGAATTATCCACTCAAGCTGCGGTTTCAATGACCGCAGGACAAAGGGCTTCTGTTTACCTAGTAACCCAACCCATTCAAAGCCCCTTACACACAATGAGACACACCGAAACTACGGAAAGGACTTTGATAGGGAACAGTTTAGAATGAATGGGTTTTTGAATCACCCATTACTCCCTTTTGTTAGCCCAAAAACTCCAGATATGGGCGGGAACATTTCGGCCCCAGAACAAAGACACATTCAAACCACTCCAAGCCCATTTGAGTCAGCCAATCATGGCCTTTCTCTTGTGTATTCGAACTTTTTGGCGCGAATTTGCACACAGACCCTTTCAGCGCCAAACAGCAGGAGCTGGCAGGATATAAAGAAAGCTCCTGAGAAGCGATCTCTCTCTCTTATTTTTCTTGGGCCACAGGTGAGCAGGTTTCTGACTCCTCAGCAAGGCAATCTAGTAAGGAGTTAAAGGGGGGGGTGGTCATTGAAGGGAAATTGCGAAGATTTCCCTCGTTTTGCCGTCTGTCTTCCCCCATTTAAGCAATTATACAGTGATTACTAAAATCGTGTGGTGTAGTTTTCTTTAGTTTAATAAAAGTTGATTTTCTCACATCCAGACCAGTTGTCTGTTTTAATATATCATTAATTATAAGTCCTCCAGTCAGAACTGGAAGGGTGGGTTTAGCGATTCGAAACCGCTGTTTGGGATTGGTCAGAGTGCAGTAGCAAAAGGCTGCCTGACAAGGTGAATTACCGTAAACCCTGAAAAAAATGTCCCCCTACAGCTTCGTCTGCTGGGGTGGCTTCTTCCTCCCAGAAGAAGGGAAGAGCACCTCCTTATTAGCTCTTGCTCGCTCCACCAAAGTTTGCAGGGCGACGTCATCAAATCTGGGAGCAGATTTAGGTCTCCCGCTGCTCATTCTGCCTCCAGGTCCCTCCCACTGCAAAGGCCAAAAGGTTGGCAGTCTGCAGAAGAAGCAAGGCTTCTTGCAGGCCTTAAATGCAGCAGCAATAATGATGTCATCGGAGGTGAGTTTAAGACTGAAAAAATTAATTGGGCCATGGGTTCCCACACGCTGGAACTCAATTGCCGAACTAGGTGAAAATCGCATCATTCTCCCACATCAATTTGGAATCGGGTGGATAACACGAAAAGCGAATGATACGACCCCAGCCCACCCCAATGACAAAATCGAGCCCAAAGTCTCTTCTGGCCTACATCCGCGACTCTTTTGACACCCTCCGCCACTTTAACAGTTTCCAGTTTCCTGGCACTAATTGACTTCTTTTCACCATGGACATCCAATCCCTGTACACCATTATCTCTCACAAACAGGACTGCCCTGGTAGACCCATCGTTTCAGCCTGTTCTTGCCCCATGAAACTGATTTCTCCCTATCGCAACTCTATTTTTCTCCCCTTGTCCAGTCTCTTCCCACCTACATTCACGACTCTTCCGACGCCCTCCGCCATTTTAACAGTTTCCAGTTTCCTGGCCACAACCATCTCCTTTTCACAATACGATTCACTATGGACGTCCAATCCCTCTACACCTCCATCCCCCACCAGGACGGCCTGAGGGCTCTCTACTTCTTCCTTGAACAGAGGCCCAACCAGTCCCCATCCACCAACACTCTCCTTCGCCTGGCTGAACCTGTTCTCACATTGATCAACTTCTCCTTTGACTCCACTCACTTCCTCCAAATTAAAGGTGTTGCTATTGGAACCTGCATGGGTCCTGGTTATGCCTTCCTTTTTGTGGGATATGTGGAACACTCTTTGTTCCAGACCTACTCAGGTCCCCTCCCTTACCTCTTTTCCCGGTGCATTGATGATTGTATCGGAGCCGTCTCCTGCTCTCGCCCTGAATTGGAAAATGTCATCAACTTTGCTTCCAATTTCCACCCGTCCCTCAACTTCACATGGTCCAACTCCGACTCTTCCCTTCCCTTCCTCGACTTCTCTGTCTCCATTTCTGGGGATAGGCTGTCAACCAATATCTACTATAAGCCCACTGACTTCCACAACTACCTTGACTACACTTCCTCCCTGCTTCCTGTAAGGACTCTATTCCATTCTCCCAGTTTCTTCGTCTCTATTGCATCTGTTCTGACGATGCCATCTTCCACACTAGTGCTTCCGATATGTCTTCCATTTTCCTCAACCGAGGATTCCTCTCCTCCATGATTGACCGGGCCCTCAGACATGGCTGTACTTTTTCCTACATTTCTGCTCTCATCCCTTCCCCCACCCCCTCCCAGAACCACGATAGGGTTCCCCTTGTCCTCACTTGCCACCCCACCAGCCTCCACATTCAACAGATCATCCAAACACATCTTTGCCTCCCCTTTCAGAATGCCGAAAGGACCGTTTCCTCTGCGACACCCTGGTCCACTCTTTGATCACCCCCAACACCCGCAGTATTTTGCCTTAAGTACTTTTGAAGTGTAGTCACTGTTGTAATGTAGGAAATATGACAGCCAATTTGTGCACAGCAAGCTCCCAGAAACAATGTGATAATTTTTTTTAAATTCGCTTATGGGATCTGAGCATCGCTGGCAAGGCCAGCATTTATTGACCATCCCTAGTTGTCCTTGAGAAGGTGGTGGTGAGCCACCTTCTTGAACCGCTGCAGTCCGCGTGGTGAAGGTACTCCCACAATGCTGTTAGGTACGGAGTTCCAGGATTTTGACCCAGCGACGATGAAGGATCGGCGATATACTTCTAAGTCAGGATGGTGTGTGACTTGGAGGGGAACTTGGAGGTGGTGGTGTTCTCATGCGCCTGCTGCCCTTGTCCTTCTAGGTGGAAGAGGTCGCGGGTTTGGGAGGTGCTGCCGAAGAAGCCTTGATGAATTGCTGCAGTGCATCTTGTAGATGGTACACACTGCAGCCACGGTGCACCGATGGTGGAGGGAGTGAATGTTTAAGGTGGTGAATGGAGTGCCAATCAAACGGGCTGCTTTGTCCTGGATGGTGTTGAGCTTCTTGAGTGTTGTTGGAGCTGCACTCATCCAGGCAAGTGGAGAGTATTCCATCACACTCCTTACTTGTGCCTTGTAGATGGTGGAAAGGCTTTGGGGAGTCAGGAGGTGAGACACTCTCCACAGAATACCTAGCCTCTGACCTGCTCTTGTTGCCACAGTATTTATATGGCTGGTCCAGTTAAGTTTCTGGTCAATGGTGACCCCCAGGATGTTGATGGTGGTGGATTTGGTGATGGTAATGCCGTTGAATATCAAGGGGAGGTTGTTAGACTCTCGCTTGTTGGAGATAGTCATTGCCTGGCACTTCTGTGGTGCGAATGTTAACTGCCACTTATCAGCCCAAGCCTGAATGTCATCCAGGTCTTGTTGCATGCGGGCATGGACTGCTTTATTATCTGAGGAGTTTCGAATGGCACTGAACACCGTGCAGTCATCAGCGAACATCCCCATTTCTGAACTTATGTTGGAGGGAAGATGAACCAGCTGAAGATGGTTAGGCCTAGGACACTGCACTGAGGAACACCTGCAGCGATGTCCTGTTGCTGTGATGATTGACCTTCAACCACCACAATTATCTTCCTTTGTGCTAGGTATGACTCCAGCCAATGGAATGTATTCCCCCAATTCCCATTAACTTCAGTTTTACTAGGGCTCCTTTGATGCCACACTCGGTCAAATGCTGCCTTGATGTCAAGGGCAGTCACTCTCACCTCACCTCTGGAATTCAGCTCCTTTATCCATGTTTGGACCAAGGCTGTAATGAGGTCGGCAGCTGAGTGGTCTTGGTGGAACCCAAACTGGGCATCAGTGAGCAGGTTATTGGTGAGTAAGTGCCGCTTGATAGCACTGTCGATGACACCTTCCATCACTTTGTTGATGATTGAGAGTAGACTGATGGGGCTGTAATTGGCCGGGTTGGATTTGTCCTGCTTTTTGTGGATAGGACATACCTGGGCAGTTTTCCACATTGTCGGGTAGATGCCAGTGTTGTAGTGGTACTGGAACAGCTTGGCTAGAGGCGTGGCTAGTTCTGGAGCACAAATCTTCAGCACGATAGCTGGGATGTTGTCGGGGCCCATAGCCTTTGCTGTATCCAGTGCGCTCAGCCGTTTCTTGATATCACGTGGAGTGATATCAAGAAATCAAAAGTGACCAGATTAGTTGTTTTTATGATGTTGATTGGGCGATAAATATTGGCCAGGATTCCGGAGATAACTCTCCTGCTCTTCTTTATAATAATGCTATGGGATCCTTTATGTGAGAGCAGACGGGGCCTTGGTTTAACGTCTCATCCAAAAGACGGCACCTCCGACAGTGCAGCACTCCCTCAGTACTGCATTAGAGTGTCAGCCTAGATTTTTATGCTCAAGTCCCTGGAGTGAGAGTGTTACTCACTGAGTCATGGCTGACACTGAAGTTGTGAAGATTAAGATTGATAGATTTTTGTTAGGCAAGGTTATTAAGGGTTATGGAACCAAGGCGGGTAGATGGAGCCAAGATACAGATCAGCCACGAGCTAACTGAATGGCGGAACAGGTTCGAGGAGCTGATTGGCTGACTCCTGTTCTGATGTTCCTTCCTATAATAAAGTCACTGAGAAATGCCCAACTAGTTGGTGAAAGATTCCCTCTGGTCTCCACACTTTTGTGACATTGTGTTCATTTTATTGAGTAAAATTAAAGTGTTTATGAATTCACTAGGCTTAGTGATCAGTGGGAATCTCCTTACTGTGTTCACAATATTGCTAACACGTAACAACAAAAGGAAATCTCCCCTTGGTAAATTACGCTGCCATAATTTTTCGCAATCGGTTTTATCTACCCAGTTATGAAACTTTCTTTGCTATAATTGTGAAGGACGTGCTGGAAGAGTTTACAGGTTTTTCATCAGAGATGCAAGAACCAATACATTTATTAAAGGAAATGGCAAGCCCATACCCAACTTCCATTTACTAATTGACATCAAGTTATTTCCGATATTTAATGCAATATTAATGGATTATTATGATTTCATTTGCGCAGTAAAAGATTCACACATTTTTTTCCCAGTTACTGTGAGCAAACATTGATTCCTTTGAATGGATCATTAGCAGTCTTTAGTTCTCCAATAATGATATCACACAACTTGCATCTGCTACTATAGAGGGAAGCTGTCTGTTAACTGGGAAGGGGCTTTTTAATATTCGGAGAATTAATTTAGAAATAAAAAAACAGGTGTCCCTTAGTAATTAAACAGAAGAGGAATTTTCAGTGTGATTAACTGCTATCTCTAGTTCTGGTGAAAGGGAAATAATGAGCTTAAAACACACAAAAAAAAACCTTTTAGAGTACAATGTGGCCTCAACAAGTCGCAGGCAGTGTGGCCTCATCATCTCCATCTGGGCAGGAAAGCTGCTCGTAATATCTGTCCGAAGCAATTAGTGTTTGCTGTCAGTAATCGGGGTAAATACATCTTTCAAATTTTCTTTTTAACCGTGTTGGTGAACGGAAATAGAAAATGAGTATTTAATCATTTCACTCTTTAGCAAACTAACCTTTATTTTTGCTCATATTTTATCCACCCCTTTGTTTTGGCCCTTCCCCCCCCCCCCACTGGCCTGCTGAGTTTTTCCAGCATTTTCTGTTGTTATAGCCCTTATACACACATTGGTCCCCTCTGTGTGAATATTACAGTTGACATCAAGTTCTGAGTCCATCAGACCTATTGAATTAAATTAACATATTGATAGTAGATAAGTTCCAGAAGTATAAATTATTCAAATCATTAGTCAATTATGTAACCAGGCTACTCACTTAATTAGCATAATGAGATATTTAATTACATGGAAGTGACACCCCAGAAACAGGTCATTCGGCCCAACCAGTGAATGTTGAATCTTACCCTTCACACGAGCAAATACTCCTAATCACATTTACCTGCCCTGTTCCCATACCCTCTCCGACACCTCCTCCTACCTCCACCTGGACCATGACCCCAGTACCGAACATCAAACCACCGTTTCCAAGACTGTCATTGACCTCATCTCCTCTGGAGATCTTCCACCCATGGCCACCAACCTAATAGTTCCCCAACCCCGCACAGCCCGCTTCTACCTCCTTCCCAAGATCCACAAACAGGACTGCCCTGGTAGACCCACCGTTTCAGCCTGTTCTCGCCCCACGGAACTTATCTCTTCCTATCTCGACTCTATCTTTTGCCCCTTGTCCAATTGCTTCCCACCTACATCCACGACTCTTCGGACACCCTCCGCCACTTTAACAGTTTCCAGTTTCCTGGCCCCAACCGCTTCCTTTTCACCATGGACGTACAATCCCTCTACACCTCCATCCCCCACCAGGATGGGCTGAGGGCACTCCGCTTCTTCCTTGAACAGAGGCCTGACCAGTCCCCATCCACCACGACCCTCCTCCGCCTGGCTGAACTTGTTCTCACATTGAACAACTTCTCCTTTAACTCCACTCATTTCCTCCAAATCAAAGGTGTTGCTATGGGTACCCGCATGGGTCCTAGCTATGCCTGCCTTTTCGTGGGATATGTGGAACACTCTTTGTTCCAGTCCTACTCGGGTCCCCTCCCTCACCTCTTTTTGCGATACATTGATGACTGTATTGGTGCTGTTTCCTGCTCTTGCCCTGAACTAGACAATTTCATTCACTTTGCCTCCAATTTCCACCCTTCCCTCACCTTCACATGGTCGATCTCTGACTCTTCCCTTCCCTTCCTCGATTTCTCCGTCTCCATCTCTGGGGATAGGTTATTGACCAATATTCACTACAAGCCCACTGACTCCCACAGCTGCCTGGACTACACTTCCTCCCACCCTGCCTCCTGTAAGGACTCTATTCCATTCTCCCAGTTTCTCCGTCTCCGCCGCATCTGTTCCGACGATGCCACCTTCCACACCAGTGCTTCCGACATGTCTTCCTCTTTCCTCAACCGAGGATTTCCCTCTATCGTGGTTGACACGGCCCTCGACCGTGTCCGTTCTATCTCCCGCACTTCTGCCCTCACCGCTGCCCCTCTCTCCCGGAACCACGATAGGGTTCCCCTTGTCCTCACCTTTCAGCCCACCAGCCTCCACATTCAATGGATCATCCTCCGCCATTTCTGCCACCTCCAAAGTGATCCCACCACCGAACGCATCTTCCCCTCCCCTTTCAGCATTCCGTAGGGACCGCTCCCTCCGAGACACCCAAGTCCACTCCTCTATCACCCCCAGCACACCTTCCCCTTCGCCTGGCACCTTCCCGTGCAAGTGCAGGAGATGTAACACCTGCCCATATACCTCCCCCCTTCCCACTGTCCAGTGCCCCAAACACCCCTTCCAGGTGAAACAGCAATTTACTTGTACTTCTTGCAATCTAGTATACTGTGTTCGCTGCTCACGATGCGGTCTCCTCTACATTGGGGAGACCAAACGCAGATTGGGTGACCGCTTTGCGGAACTCCTCCGTTCAGTCCGTAAAGGTGACCCTGTGCTTCCGATCGCCTGTCATTTTAATTCACCGCCCCATTACCACTCGGACCTCACCATCCTTGGCCTCTTGCATTGTTCCACGGAAGCTCAACGTAAACTCGAGGAACAGCACCTCATCTTCCGATTAGGCACTTTGCAGCCTTCCGGACTCAATATCGAGTTCAACAATTTCAGATCATAACCTTGGCCCCTATTACATTTTCACTTATTTTTTTATCCACACCTTTGTTTTGGTTTCCCGCCACCCCCCCCCACCACCCCATTTCCTGTTTTTTCTCTCTCCCACATGGCAGCTGTCTCCCATTCTGCCAGCGCATTTCACACCTAATCTAGAGCTGTCTTTTGTCTCCACTAGTCCTATCACCATCTCGTCTTGTTTTGAATACCTCTTAATGTCTCTTCTTCTCTTTTGTTCTCTCCCAGCCCGGCCTCTTAATTTATTTCATTCCCTGTGCCTCTTTAGTCTTGATAAAGGGTTTTGACCCGAAACGTTGACTCTAATTTCTCTCCACGGATGTTGCCTGGCCTGCTGAGTTTTTCCAGCATTTTGTGTTGTTATTTCCCAGATCCCTTTGTTCCCTTTCCCTTATCCACCGATCCAATCTAATCTTGAATGTTGACAGAGTTTCTGCCTCAGCCACCATCCCTATCAGTGAATTCCACAGCCTGGTAACCCAATGTACAGAAGTTTCACCTGCCCTCTGTTCTAAATCTGTTGTTTTCAAACTTGCATCTATGGTGCCTTGTTCTAGACTTCTCAACTATTGGAAATAGTCTGCTTCTATCTACCCATGCGCATCCTTCCATTGTTTTGATTACTTGTATCATAGCACTCCATGATTTGCATTATTCTAATGAAAAGACCCATTTTTCGCAAGTCTTTCTTTGTATTTGTATTCCCTCATACCAGGCAGCATTCTAGTGAATGTTGTAGTGTATCCAGACAGAATCAGGAAGCCTCCTCAAAGACTGAACATATAATTGCTTAACTTCAACTGAATCAACTTTGCCAGAAGAACCTGATACCCCAAAGAGGCGTTATCCAGACAGAATCAGGAAGCCTCCTCAAAGACTGAACATATAATTG
Source organism: Somniosus microcephalus (assembly GCF_052327205.1). Classification (NCBI taxonomy): domain Eukaryota; kingdom Metazoa; phylum Chordata; class Chondrichthyes; order Squaliformes; family Somniosidae; genus Somniosus; species Somniosus microcephalus. The sequence goes on from NC_140987.1 coordinate 265,475,798, forward strand.
CTTAACTTCAACTAATGTATCTAGCAACTGTAATTGTAAATATGTTATTTAATTATTAATCGAATGTTATGTGCTGTTTAGCTAAAAGGGGAGGAATTGTAGTGTATGTACTTTGCAGAAGGAACTATATTCTACAGCCCCTGTATACTGCAGTACCAGTAGTGACCACCCCTGTATATAAGCCTGTGTAGTAACTTTTGCATAGTAGTTCCAGGTTGTCTCCACTCAGTAAAGACCTGTTATAACCAACTCCTGCAGTCCGTGTCTCAAATACACACGGACATAATAAATGTGTGCTGTGCCCTGTCTAAAGCCTCAATATCCTTCCTATGGCGCAGAGCCCAACACTACTTACAATGCTCTAACTGATGTCTTAAGGTTTTATTTAAGATCATCGTTACCTTTTGGCTTTTATACTGCATACCTCATGATAAAACCTGGAATTCCATTAGCTTTTTTCTGGCCTTATCAAACTGGAGTGCTGCCTTTAATGTTCTATAAACCTCCAGCCTCAAGTTCTTCTGTTCTTCTACAGCACCATTCAGAGTATAATTACTGCTGTTATCTTTCTATCAAAATGTATCACCTCACACTTGCCGGCAAATGATTTCAATCAGCTACTTTTTACCCATTCCACCATCTTGACAATATCCCTTTGCAGATTTTTTTGGTTTTCTAAAGAATTAATTGTACCTTCTATTTTAGTGCCATCTACAAATTTCAATGCCACTCCCTTTAGCCTTATATCCAAATCATTAATATACACAGTGAACAGAAGTGGCCCCAGATCTGACCCATGTGGGACACCACTACTAATTTTGAACTATTCTGAAAAACTACCTTGAACTCCTAGTGGGAGAAATTCGGTATCGCCCCGTTTGGGGCGCTATTATTGGCCGGGCGGAAAGTTTAGCGCCCGGCGCTAATTATCGCCTCCGACTGCAAACTTGGCCTCTATCGCCCCTGGAGTTGATTGGAGAGCTAAATCAGGTGCAAACACCTCTCTTAAGTGCTAATGTCGAGGAGCGAGGCGCTACCTCAGAGCACTGGCGAAGTTCAGGTGATGTCAGTTAGTAATGGAACACAGACAGACTGGTGCCGGACAGTTCTTAAAGGTGAGGGGCCATCTTGCTGGTCAGCCACACTCTGCTCATTGCAGGCTTGAATCTCGGCCTGGAGAGACCTCAAAAGCAATTGTGTTGGAAGCACTTATGGATAGGCCCAGGGAAAGAGCTCAGCGCTTAGGAACCTCAAAAGTGGTGCTGAGGGCCAAAGCTCCTTAGGACAGCGATAAAACCAAATATTTTGCTGACAAAAAAAGGCAGGGAGTGGCCACCTTTAAATAGCGCTCCACCAGCCCCTTCCCGACTGCAAAACGTTCCCCTTTACCTTTTGTTGCTAGCGGCAGGCAAAAAGGCAGGGGGTGTGACTCGACTCAATATCCGGCCTGAGGCGCTACCGGGGCATTGCACGCTTGACTGACGTCACAATCTGCAGGCGCAGGAGATCGTGGCAGTAGTGTTTAACGCCACTGCAAAATGTCTGGTCACTTTTGCGAGTGGCGCAAATATCGACGCGCCCGGGCGCTAGTAGCTTTGCGCCCCATTGCGCCCGCTTAGGGCGCTAACGGGAGGTGCTAATCAACTGAATTTTTCCCCCCATTCTTTGTCTCCTGTCTTCTAACCACTTTTTAATCCAGTTTGCTAGCCTCCCACAAGTTCCATATCTCATAATTTTCTCCAGTAATCTCCCGTATCTTGTCAAAGGCTCTCCTAAAGTCCATGTACATAACAGCAACTAAATTTCCCCCATTTACCATGACTGCTACCTTCTCAAAGAATTCTATGAAGTTTGTCAAGCATGGCTGCCCTTTTGAAATCTGTGCTGGCTACTTCTACCTATTTCCTCTTTGGGGGTTAAATTAGTCAGTGTAGCGCCTGTTTTTCAGGTGCTACGCGGCCTTCTAAGTCTCCAAAATGGCGGGCAGGAGGCGCACGTGCACTTCCGACCGAAAGTGCACCGCTCACCATACTGGATAAGGACAAACAAGTGGCGGCCTTTACCCTCACCTGAAGCAGGTATTAGGCCATTTGAATATGCAAATAAGGGCCCTGACGCCTGTTTCAGGACCTCGCTGCAACACTGGCTTGTCCCGAGGCAGCTAGGCCCAACCCTACAGAACACCTACATAAACGTAAGGTAGGATACTTGACACAATCACTCTCTGATTCCCTGTCCTTATCCGAACACTGATCTCCCTCCCTCACACCCTTTCCACCCCTCCCCCGAGGCCTGATTGCAACCCCCCCCGCCGAGGCTGGATCACGATTCCCCTCGAGGCCCAATTGTGGTCTGCCTCCGAGGCCCAATCACCCCCAAGGCCCAATCACCCCTGCAGTGTATGTACTTGGCAGAAGGAACTATATTCTGCAGCCCCTGTATACTGCAGTACCAGTAGTGACCACCCCTGTATATAAGCCTGTGTAGTAACTTTGCATAGTTAGTTCCAGTTTGTCTCCACTCAGTAAAGACCTGTTATAACCAACTCCTGCAGTCCGTGTCTCAATTACACATGGACATAATACTGGCGACGAGCAGATCCGAACTTACCTACAGTCTGCACCACCTCATGGGGTTCCATCCCTGAAGCGAAGTTGTCAGAGGTCGAGGCCAGAAGGAAGAAAGAAAAAATAAATAAATAAATAAAACAATCAGAAGAAACGGCCATCGACCGTGGCCAACCGCCTCTGATTCATCGGAGTGAAAGATTTGCAGGAGAGGCTGTCGAGAGCGGGGCTTAGTTATCCTGTCGATGGTGTTCCAGCTAATCGGGCTGGTGGCAGTTAGTACACTGATCCTTCCTGGGCTGTGGCGGGCTAGAGCTCGATTGGATGGCTTTTCAACGGGGCCGAGCAGCGTTGTCGGGAAGAGGAGAGAGAGAGAGAGGGATGAGCACACAGGGCGCGGCCAGTGCTACGAAGCCGGGCAGCGTACAGACCCGAGAAGAGGGAGGAAAGTGTCCTGCAGGGTTGCTCCGACGACGGTGAAATAAAAGAAATTAGAAGCGCAGAAAGCCGCGAGGAGCTGCAGTTTGCCACGGGAACCGCAGAGAGCGGCGTTAGCAGCAGCGCGGGGGGAAGTGCGTGAAGACCATAGGGCGTCGCCATCAAGGCATAAAACGCCAGCAACAGCGCTAGCAGCAGCGGAGAAGACGGAAAGCGCGGGAGGCGCCATTTTGTTAAATCAGGGAAGAAGGCAAAGCGCGGGAGGCGCCATCTTAGATTTCCAAGATGCCGAAGACTGGCAATATCACTGCCTTCGATAATGCAATAGAAGACTGGACCACGTATGTGGAAAGAGTCAAAATATATTGCGAGGCAAACGAAGTAGCCGATGAGAAAAAGGCATCGGTACTACTAAACTTAATGGGCGCAAGAACGCACGGCCTATTGCGGAACCTAATTACTCCAGCCAAACCGATGGCGAAGAGTTTTAACAAAATTGTTGATATCCAACAGGAACACCTAAATCCTACACCGCTGCTGATAGCAGAAAGATTTAAATTCCACAGGAGAAATCAGCATAAAGATGAGAGCAATGCTGATTACCTTACGGAACTACGCAAGCTATCAAAGCACTGCCAGTTCGGAGCAGGACTGGCAGATACCCTACGGGACAAATTTGTCTGTGGACTCCTGAGTAAAGGAACCCAGAAGAGGTTACTCTCAGAGAAAGAGCTGACGCTAGATAAGGCTTTCAGCCTGGCAGCATCGTACGAAGCAGCAGCAAGGGGAGCTGCGGAAATACAGCAAAAGCCACAGGAATACGGCACCCACGAAATGACACGGGGATTTGAAAAATGTTATTGCTGCGGCAGAACAACCCATGACCAGAAGGACTGCTGGTCCAAGGACAAAATATGCAGGCAATGCGGAAAGATGGGACACATTGCACGAGTTTGCAGGTCTGGGAAGAAGACTAACGACAACAAAAAGGCTACTAAGGAACAGTACAGGAAAGTACAAAAGATGACGGACAGTAGTTCCGAAGACCAGATGAGCGATAGTGAATCCGGGAACAAGAGACTAAGCTGTCTCAAACTTCACAACGTAATCGCAAAAGAGGATTACCGAACCATTTGGGTCACCCTCACGATAGCAGGGTCCCAAGTCAAAATGGAATTGGATACAGGATCAGCCCTGACCGTCATGAATCGACGAGACTACGAGCGGCTATTCTCACACATACCCTGGAAAGAGACATCCATTGTCTTGAAGATGTATACGGGGCAAAAGGTATACCCCAGAGGGAAAATAAGGGTGCCTGTCGAATACAACAGCAAGGAAATACAGAAATTGTATCTGTACATACTGCAAGATGGTGGACCACCGTTATTGGGACGTGAATGGATCAGAAAGATAAGTTTAGACTGGCACTCCATTCAGGCACTGACGGTGGCTGGTAAAAAGGACGACGACGTCACACCTGGACGATTGTCAATAATCTTAGCTAACGCCAAAGAGGTATTTCAACATGAACTGGGAACTCTTAAAGGCATAACTGCCTCGATAAAAATAGAAGAGAATGCAATTCCCAAGAATGCAATTCCCAAGTGGAAGAAGCACCTGCAGTGGATCCAGTGGAGATAATCCACTGAACCATAGTCGAATGTCTACCTGTGATGAATGCAAACATAGAAAGGAAACACGAACTGACCCGGCACTCTCCTGAGTCTATGATTTAACGGTGAAGGGATGGCCAGCACATGGCAAACCACTGTTGCCAGCATTCTCGCTGAGAAGAGAACAGCTGTCAGTGTGCAGAGGAACCTTGATGTGTGGATCCAGAGTAGTAATTCCACCCAAATTGAAGGATAGAGTGCTCAATGAGCTTCATGAGGGTCACCTGGGAGGGGTAAAAATGAAGAACTTAGCCAGAGCGTTTGTGTGGTGGCCGGGAATCGATAGAGAAATCCAAGAGATGACCAAGAGCTGTACAGGATGCCAGAAGGTCCAAAACACCCCACCACAAGCCCCTCTACATCCATGGGAGTGGCCCTCATCTCCATGGCAAAGGGTGCACATTGATTTTGCTGGTCCATTTATGGACTCGATGTTTTTAATTGCGGTGGATGCACATTCAAAGTGGCCAGAGGTAATAAAAATGTCCTCAACCACCACAGAAAAAACTATCACAGTCTTATGAACCATATTCACCAGGAATGGGCTGCCTGAACAGATTTGCTCCGACAATGGACCACAGTTTGTGTCTGAAGAGTTCCGGAGGTTCTTAAAGAGCAATGGTGTTAAGCATTACACATCCGCCCCATATCATCCAGCCACCAATGGATTGGCTGAGAGGTTCGTTCAAACATTCAAGAAGGCTATCAAGGCAATGTGTAATGAAGACATACCCCTACAACACAAGCTGGATAACTTCTTGTTTGCCTACCGGAATGCGACACATGTGGTTACCAACCAAACTCCAGCCATGATGTTCTTCAAGCGAAGACTACGATGTCGCTTGGATTTGGTTAAGCCAAACATCAGAAGAGATGTGGAGAACAGGCAGTTTCAGAATATGAATGAAAGGCCGACCAGGAGTTTTAAGATAGGTCAACCAGTTTTGGCCCGGGACTACCGCACAGAGAAATGGCAGCCAGGAACGATCTGTACACGGCAAGGACCCCTAATGTATACCGTGGATGTTGGAGAGAGCATTGTAAGACGCCATGCTGACCAGATTCTAGAGTCACTGGAAAATGTCAATTCCACACCACGATCCGATACACCTGGTGATGAAACCGAAGTACCAATTGCATCTACCTCAGAAACGGTGATATTGGAAGCAGACGAACCAAACAACGACGTTGTTCCCGAATCAACTTTGCCAGAAGGAACCTGATACCCCAAAGAGGCGTTATCCAGACAGAATCAGGAAGCCTCCTCAAAGACTGAACTTATAATTGCTTAATTTCAGCTAATGTATCTAGCAACTGTAATTGTAAATATGTTATTTAATTATTAATCGAATGTTATGTACTGTTTAGCTAAAAGGGGAGGAATTGTAGTGTATGTACTTCGCAGAAGGAACTAATTCTGCAGCCCCTGTATACTGCAGTACCAGTAGTGACCACCCCTGTATATAAGCCTGTGTAGTAACTTTGCATAGTTAGTTCCAGTTTGTCTCCACTCAGTAAAGACCTGTTATAACCAACTCCTGCAGTCCGCGTCTCAATTACACACGGACATAATAACCCCCAAGGCCCAAAATGACAGTCCCAACCCTCGATCGCCTCCTCCTACAGCACTGTCTCTGTCAATGAGGTCCCAGGCCCAATATCTGGAGCTCCTCGGGCCTGACCACTTGTGTGCTTGGTAAGTACCCTGCATGGGGAATGCCGGGGGTGGGGGAGGGGGGTGGGGTGGTGGTGGGCAGTGGACATAGTGCTCGAGAACCATGGGCAGGAAAGGGAGGTTAGAGATAGGACAGTAATTAGAGAGGACAGATTGATCTATGATGAGGGCATGGTCCTGGAGGCCCTGGAAACTAGAAGCGAGCCGAAACATGGAGCCTGGGGAAGAGTGAAGCCCAGGAGACAATCAAAGGTGACTGAAGAAAACCATGTGAGGCAGTGGACTTCAAACTGGGAGTCAGCAGAGCAATACACATCAGTTCAGAAGTAACTGCAGTAGTAGGTTTTTCTTATTAATCAAACCTCCCTCTGGTCATCAATTTCCTGTGAAATATAACACAGGCTTTCTCCTCTGCTCAGATCTGACAACATCTACAAACATAGTCAGCAGAGACTTGAGTGTGTGAAACTCCTCAAATCATTAAGTACATGACTATCTATCATACCTAACCCCTTAAAGGTTTTGTGAGACTTTGAAAACTTAAAAAAGGACAGTTACATGATCACTTGAATGTCCCATCCCCTTTAGAAGAGATGGTGGGAATCTTTCTCTCTCTCTCTTCCTCCTTTTTAAATTAGTTCTTTATAGACCCATGCCAAGGGACCACAAAGACAGCATCAGTCCAGCAGTGAATGCTATGTGCCCATTGACAAATTCCTTACTAAAGACTGAACTAAAATCAAAGGCAAAATAGCCTGGAGACCCAAGAGCTTTTAAAGACACCAGATAGACACATTACCTACTTATTTCAAGGTCAGGTTCTTGGTGCTTCTCAAGATTGCGGTTTCAGCAACAGTAAACCTAATGGACTTCCATGATGTCAAAAATGAATAGAAACACTGCAGGCCCATAAAGAACAAATATGAGTGAAGGACCAGGACAACGTGAACTTCACAGCTTGGCCTACAGCATGGACTTTATACCAAGCTATCTTCAGGAAATATTTCTCATAAATTGAAAAGTGCTGGATTACAGTGATGTGTGATGAGCTTTTGTATTTAGGTTGCAGTGGGATTGTGGTAAACATCAGAAATCAAATTCCAGATCCCAGACTATTCTTGAGCATTTCCACAAGAGATTTATTAGTAACTATAGAATAATTAGCACTCGCATACTGCAGCCAAGCCACAAAGGAATATAGTGCACCACTAACCATATGTTTTATACCACTTGAGTATTATCTAATTCTTTAGCAGTTTCATTTTAGTGGGTATAATATATATAAGAAAAACACATGGGACATAATATTTATCTCTCTCATGACATGTACCATAATTTATTTGCAACTTTTGTCACTTGTGAGTTATTAGCTCAGCCCACTCGTGGGACACAACCATATCCCAAGGGTCCTCATAATGTTTCCATTATAGAGCCACTGCTAGGCTCAGCACGGAGGTGAATAGCAAGATAGATGAACTTGACATAAAGGTTGCTGTGTATTGCCGTGTACAGGAATCACCTACAAGATTATCATTGATTACTTCTGCTGCTGTGAATAAGCAGTTGATGTTTTTTCACTGCTCCAGATTCACCTGAATCTAAGGGAGCACAATGATAAAGCTAAAGAAATATTACTTGCTGCACAGACAGGATTATAAAACCCCAGTTATTGTGCGTTATTGAGGTCCATCCTCAACTTCCATTCGAAGCAGAGTTTTGAGATCAGAGGCAGAACTGCTGTGAATACCAGGTGAGCAACACTAACTGCATTCCAAATGATGTTACTAAATACAGCAACCAAAGCAATTCATCCCGCTTAATGATAAAAATAATACTATTCCATGAGTCTGGCTCATTTGTTTTGTTAAATGTCAACTTAAACTTGTTACTTGTCAAACTACTAGATTGATTCCTGGGATGCGAGGGCTGTCCTATGTGGACAGATTGAGTAGAATGGTCCTATATTCCCTGGAGTTTAGAAGAGTGGGAAGTGATCTCACTGAAATGTATAAAATTCTTAGAGGGCTTGACAGGGTAGATGCTAAGTGGCTGTTTCCCCTAGTTGGAGAAACTAGAATTAGTGGTCATAGTCTCAGGATCAGGGGGCGGCCATTTATGACTGAGATGAGGAGAAATTTATTTGTTCAGAGGGTTGTTACTCTTTGGAATTCTCTACTCCAGAGGGCTGCAGATGATCAGTCATCCGCAGCCCTCTGGAGTAGAAAGTATATTGATATCGATAGATTTTTGGACTCTAGGGGAATCAAAGGATATGGAGTTCGGGCGGGAAAGTGAAGTTGAGGTCGAAGATCAGCCATGATCTTATTGAATGGCGGAGCAGGCTCAAAGGGCCGAATGGCCTACTCCTGTTCCTATTTCTTAGGTTATATTCTTATTTTAAAATATCTGATTGCAGCTGGGAAGCAACATAGTGCCCAGTAAGTCCCGTAAATCATCATGGCCGCCATTTTCCTGACCGAGGTGGGTCCGGGGCGGGTGTCGTGGTCCCAGCCTGCTGCCTACTGCAGCCCGCACTCTCCAAGTGATTTTTCATTGTTTGGGCTTGTTAAGTGTGGTAAACCACTGTTATCGTTCACAACCGTTCACTATTGTTACACTGTTGTTATCACTGTTTACACTGTTGTTATCACTACACAAGGTTACCTCTTGCCACGCACGCTGTTATACCTAGGCATACCTCAGCTGACTCCGCCCATGGCTCCGCCTGCTTGCCCAGGTATAAAGGTGACTGATTGGCTAGTATTCTTCCTTGTTGGAACCGGTCACCCACGAGGGTGGGCTCTGTTATTTAGCCAATAAAACCTATAGTTACTATCTTAACTCGTCGCTTTTCATGGAATGAATTGATAGGTATATCAATTTTATTGGCTAAATTTTGAAATGAATGGACTGGAGCAGCCAAACGACCAGCCAAACGGCCAGCTACAACAGCCCCAGCATCCGACTTGGCTGCGAGCCCTCCGACCGCCGTACCTGGATCTAAATCCACAGGCAGCGAATTCAGCCCTCGACTTCGATCACTGGCTGAGCTGCTTTGAATCCTACCTGGTAGCCTCCGGCGTGCCATCGGAAGCCGACAAACTAAGAGTTCTGACCGCCCAGGTGAGCCCTAAAGTATTTGCACTCATCCGGGACCTTGCTACATACGAGGAGGCCCTCGACCTGCTAAAAGAGCAGTACCGGAGCCCAGTAAATTCAATGTATGCCAGACATCCCCTAAGATCCCGCTCGCAACAGCCAGGAGAGTCTGTAGATGAATTTGTACGGGCGCTACAAACACTCGGCAGGGACTGTGACTTTAAAGCTGTATCGGCTGCACAACATGCTGAAGGAAATATCCGTGATGCCTTCGTGAAAGGCCTTCGGTCCGACTACTCACAGCAAAGACTGCTCGAATCAAAGGACCTCGGCTTGAAAGCAGCTGCAGCCCTCGCTCGCTCCCTGGAAGTGGCCCATCGGGACCTCGAGGCGTACTCCGGGTACAGTGCTGCGCGACCCTGGGACTCGGGCCCGACTTCGGCCGCAATACCCCTCACACTGCCGCCCCTGGGACCTACTACGGCGTCGGTGTCCCGGAATCGATCGGGACCGCCACCCTCGGGACCTGCTGCGGCAGCGGAGCCCCGCGATCGGGCCGCCAGCTGCTATTTCTGTGGCCAGGCGAGACATCAAAGGGCGCGCTGCCCCGCAAGGAACGCGACCTGCTCCGGATGCAAGAAAAAAGGCCACTTCGCAAACGCCTGCAGGGGGAAAGCCACAGACGGCAGCAGTGCCTCATGTGAGTCGTGGGGGCGGCCATCTTTGATCAAGGCCACAGACGCCAGCAGTGCCTCATGTGAGTCATGGGGGCGGCCATCTTTGATCAAGGCCACAGATGCCAGCAGTGCCTCATGTGAGTCGCGGGGGCAGCCATCTTCTCCACCATTTTGTCCAACTTCGACCTCGTGGGGATCTGCGTCATGGGCGCTGCCATTTTGTTCGCCGCACTCGGCCGCCATTTTGTCTCCAGACCCGACCACCGCCTCACCTGCCGACTACAGCAGCTCACTCAGCCATACACTGGCCTCCGTCACGCTTGACCAAGCTCTCCCGCATCATCTGTCCAGGCCCATGATGGACATCGAAGTAAACGGCCACGCCACGACCTGCCTGTTCGACAGCGGGAGCACGGAGAGTTTTATTCACCCAGACACGGTGCACTGCTACTCCCTCACTGTCCGGCCAACGCGCCATCAGATCTCGATGGCGTCGAAGTCCCATTCAACAGACATCAGCGGCTACTGTGTGGTGACCCTGTCGGTTAGGGGCACGGAATATAAAAACTTTAAACTTCTCGTCCTGCCCCAGCTCTGCGCTGCCGTCCTACTAGGGCTGGATTTCCAATGCCACCTTCAAAGTGTCACTTTGGAATACGGTGGATCCCTCCCCCCACTCACAGTCTACAACCAGCAGTTTTTAAACCGCCCGCCGCGTACCACCTGCGGCCTCTCCACTCTCAAAGTCCCGCCCCCCTCCTTGTTCGCTAACCTCACCTGCGACTGTAAACCCGTCGCTACCAAGAGCAGGCGGTACAGCGCCGGGGACAGAGCTTTTATTAGCTCTGCGGTGCAGCGACTCCTGAAGGAAGGCATCATCGAGGGAAGCACCAGCCCCTGGCGTGCCCAGGTCGTAGTCGTTAAGACCGGCAATAAACACCGCCTGGTCATCGACTACAGCCAAACCATAAACCGGTACACCCAGCTGGACGCATACCCACTTCCCCGCATATCTGATATGGTCAACCAGATTGCACAGTACCGGGTATTCTCCACCATCGACCTTAAGTCAGCCTATCACCAACTCCCTATCTGCCCTGAGGACCGCCAGTATACCGCCTTCGAGGTGAATGGCCGCCTCTACCACTTCCTTAGGGTTCCCTTCGGCGTCACCAACGGGGTTTCGGTCTTCCAAAGGGAGATGGACCGGATGGTTGACCAGAACGCGCTGCAGGCCACGTTTCCTTATCTAGATAACGTCACCATCTGCGGCCACGACCAGCAGGACCATGATGTTAATCTGGAGAAATTCCTCCGTACGGCCCAACGGCTGAATCTCACTTACAATAAGGAGAAATGTATGTTTAACACCTCGCGCCTTGCCATCCTCGGCTGCGTAGTAGAGAACGGAGTCATCGGCCCCGACCCCGAAAGAATGCGCCCCCTCATGGAGCTTCCCCTTCCCCACTGTCAAAAGGCACTGAAGAGAACCCTGGGGCTCTTCGCTTACTATGCCCAATGGGTGCCCAATTATGCGGACAAAGCCAGACCCCTCATGAAGTCCACCTCCTTCCCCCTGACAGCAGAAGCATGCGCAGCCTTCTCCCTCATAAAAGGAGACATTGCGAAGGCCACAATGCACGCAGTGGATGAGTCCATCCCTTTCCAAGTGGAGAGCGATGCATCCGACTTCGCCCTAGCTGCAACCCTTAACCAGGCGGGGAGACCTGTGGCCTTCTTCTCAAGGACCCTCCAGGGCCCTGAGATCCGACACTCTTCTGTCGAGAAGGAGGCCCAGGCGATTGTGGAAGCGGTACGACGCTGGAGGCATTACCTGGCAGGCAAACGATTTACCCTCCTCACCGACCAGCGTTCGGTTGCTTTTATGTTTAATAACAAGCTGAGGGGCAAAATCAAGAACGACAAGATCTTGAGGTGGAGAATTGAGCTCTCCACCTACGATTACGATATCTTGTACCAGCCTGGTAAACTCAACGAGCCCCCAGATGCTCTATCACGAGGTACATGCGCCAACACGCAAGTTGATAGACTGCGGACCCTCCACAACGACCTCTGCCACCCCGGGGTCACTAGACTTTACCACTTCATTAAGGCCCGCAACCTGCCCTACTCCATCGAGGAGGTCAGGACCATGACCAGGAACTGCCAAGCCTGTGCTGAATGCAAACCGCATTTCTATAGGCCGGACAGAGCAAGCCTGATCAAGGCCACCCGCCCCTTCGAGCGCTTGAGCATCGATTTTAAGGGGCCCCTCCCGTCCTCTGACCATAATGTGTACTTCCTCAACATTATTGACGAGTACTCCCGTTTCCCCTTTGCCATCCCCTGCCCAGACATGAACAGTACCACGGTCATCAAATGCCTGAACGACCTCTTCGCCTTGTTCGGGTTCCCGAACTATATACATAGCGACCGGGGCTCATCCTTCATGAGCGAGGAACTTCGCCAGTTCCTGCTCGCGAGAGGTATTGCTGCGAGCAGGACCACCAGCTACAACCCCCGGGGGAACGGCCAGGTGGAAAGAGAGAACGCGCCAGTTTGGAAGGCCGTCCTCTTAGCCCTAAAGTCTAAGGGCCTCCCAACCTCTCACTGGCAGGAAGTCCTCCCGGCAGCGCTCCATTCCATCCGGTCACTGCTTTGTACTGCCATTAACGCCACCCCCCATGAGCAGATGTTTGTTTTCCCCAGGAAGTCGACTACGGGAACCTCGCTACCAACATGGTTGACTTCTCCGGGGCCCGTCCTGCTGCGGAAGCACGTGAGGACCCATAAAACGGACCCCCTCATCGAGAGGGTGAACCTCCTGCACGCCAACCCCCAGTATGCCTATGTGGCATACCCAGATGGGCGGGAGGACACAGTCTCCTTGCGAGACCTCGCACCCTCGGGCACCCCTGAGATACCACCGTTATCCCCCACCACTCCCCCAAATCCAGCTCCTGTAGGCGGCATGCTGGAACCCCAGGAGCCTTCATCGACCACGCAGACACCAGCACTAACATCGGATACTGCACCACCGCCGCCGCTGCTGCGCCGATCAGAAAGGCTTACGAGGCCTCCTGATAGACTGACATACACGAACTGGTAGTACACTTCACCCCGCCGGACTCAATTTTAAACAAGGGGTGAATGTGGTAAACCACTGTTATCGTTCACAACCGTTCACTATTGTTACACTGTTGTTATCACTGTTTACACTGTTGTTATCGCTACACAAGGTTACCTCTTGCCACGCACACTGTTATACCTAGGCATACCTCAGCTGACTCCGCCCATGGCTCTGTCTGCTTGCCCAGGTATAAAGGTGACTGATTGGCTAGTATTCTTCCTTGTTGGAACCGATCACCCATGAGGGTGGGCTCTGTTATTTAGCCAATAAAAACCTATAGTTACTATCTTAACTCGTCGCTTTTCATGGAATGAATTGATAGGTATATCATTAAGCTCACCCTGCGAGGTTCCCGGCCAATTAATAGGAAGCGGCTCTGATGACATCATTTGATGACCCGTCATCAGCTGGTTTCCTTAAAGGGGCCATGTCCAAATTGATCTTGACAGTTGTGCTGTCAGTGTTCTACAGCATTGAGGTACTGCAAACACTGACAAGCACTGCACAAAGGTGCACGGCTGGAACTAGGCTCTCCTATGACTGCCTCCATATACTTATGGAGGGAGTCACAGCATGCAGGGAGGTTCTTTTCCCTGCCCATAGGCGGAAGAGACCTCCCCAGGACACCAAAGAAGGCTGGTTGCACATTGCACAGGTGGGCACAAGCAGCGATATCGTCAGGAGGACCTGGTTGCAGTGGCGCAAACCTTTCAATGATTTGAGCAGATCACGAAACATTACTGCAAAGCCACACTCAACCTCATCCTGCTGTGCCTCTCATCACATCCCCATCACTCTGCCTTCCCTACCCTATTCCTGCACATCCTTACTCACACCAACTTACCTTGCACCTCCACCCATCCCTCTCTATCTACATTATCACTTCCCCATCTCACTAGCCACCCCTCACACTCACCCTCAACCTACTGCAAGCATACCAACAAACAACACACAAGGGTAGGCACTTGGGTGTTTTATGCAATGGTCATGTAAAGTTTCTGTTAATATATTGTCAAACATTGAAATCTATGTTTTGAACACTTTACCTTATTGGACAGATCTGTGCTCCCTTTGGAAGTGTCTTACTGAGTTCCAGTGAATGTTGAGACATAACTCCACCCCCCACCCCCGCAATTGTGATGAGTGTGAAAGGAATGGCTTGGACATTGTCGGGATGCTTTATAGTGCTGGTGTGGGGTGGAGTTATGTCTCAACATGTAGCATCATGTAGCAGCCAGGGTTTACTGTGTCAAGTGAAGTAAATCTGGCCATAGTGATGCCATCGCTGGCCTCCCGGGCAGCAATGTTATCAGGTGCTGATGCCCTCTGTCCTGTGCAGCATCAGGTAATCGCGGAGAAGGTTGGTATTGTTGTTGGTGATGTTGGTGAGCCTGGTGATGTTGGCGCTGGGGTGATCGTGGAGGGATTCAGAGGACCAAGATGAGATTTTTTCAAGGAATATTTGCTGGAATAGATGACAGCTGAAGTTGAGATGACAGAAGCGAACTGTCAATGGTGAGAGAGTTTGCTCCGAGGAGGTGACAGTGGATAGAGAGTTTACTCCAAAAACTTCCAAACTGTATAAAGCTCAAAAGTGTCTTTCAAGTCCTGAAGGCTCAAGCTTCTGACATTGGAAAGTGACCAGCTATGAAATGGCAGCTGTCACCTATTCACAGCAATGGGGGGACATAGAGAACCCGACCTACATGTCATTCTTCTGTGCCGTTATGACTCTATGACTTACCTGACGTGATTTCTGAACGATGTGAACCCCGTTAAAAAAGTGGGAAAATAGAAATAGGCTGGCAAAATAGTATTTAACAAGCTTTAATGCTTCCCCTGCCGCTTGGTGCCAGGTCTGTTCTGTAACTGCAGACCCGACACTCTGTAAGCTTTCATGGAGGTGGGTTCAGAGCGTGTTCCCAACCTGCTGTCAATCATTTTGATTTTGACAGTGGACCCGCCTCCAAACCTGCACTCTGAACACCGGCAAAATTCAGCCCCACCTTTTTAATTTGTTTACAGGATGTGTGCATCACTGGCAAGGCCAGCATTTATTGCCCTTGAGAAGGTGGTAGTGAGCCACCTTCTTGAATCATTGCAGTCCACGATACTTCTTTGTAGTGGTTTGGTACAACTGAGTGGCTTGCTTGGCCATTTCAGCAGGCAGTTAAAAGTCAACCACATTGCTGTGGGTCTGGAGCCACATATAGGCCAGACCAGATAAGGATGGTAGATTTCCTTCCCTAAAGTGAAACAGATGGGTTTTTATGACAATCTGATTCCATTACTGACACGAGCTTTTTATTCCAAATTTGTTTAATTAACTGAATTAAATTCCCCAGCTGCTGTGGTGGGATTTGAACTACATATCTCACAGATCATCAGTCCAGGCCTAACTGGATTACTAGCACCAGTGACATAACCACTATGCTACCATATCAAGGAGACAGAAACTTAAAATTAGAGCTAGACCTTTGAGGGGTGATGTCAGGTAGCACTTCTTCACACAAAGGGGAGTGGAAATCTGGAACTCTCTTCCCCCAAAAAGCTGTTGAGACTGGGGGTCAATTGAAAATTTCAAAACTGAGACTGATAGATTTTTGTTAGGCAAGGGTATTAAGGGTTACGGAACCAAGGTGGGTTGATGGAGTTAAGATACAGATCAGCCATGATCTAATTGAATGGTGGAACAGGCTGGAGGGGCTGAATGGCCTCCTCCTGTTCCTATGTTCGTATGACGACTAGACCAGAAGCAGCATTAATGTTTTCCAAGCAACCTGCAGCTGTCCTGTTAAGAACCAGTGGTCTGGCCGCTCTGTTTTCATTTCCGCTGTGTGGAGCTTGCACAGCATGCACTCTGCCCAGTGGAACCCCAAAATTACATCGTGGTCCTAACTTACGTCACAGGACCCCCAATTTAAATATATGAATGAATCTCCCGCTTCTTTCCGGCCTGCGTGCTTGCCACCTCCCTCAAGTCCTGTTTGGGCGGAATCTCGGGAGTAATTAGTTTCCTCTCCAATTTTAATCTCGCTACCGCCCCAGTCACGCTGAAAGGTGGGGCGGCAATGTGACCACACCTCCCCCCACCATAAACATTCATTCTGTTGAACTTAATAAAGCCTTTAAAAAAATGTTGAAACAAAACTTTTTGATGGAATTAGATAGTTACAGATAAAGGAAAGAAATGAAATTGCATTTGTGCCACAGGTCCTGAAGTAATTAAGACAAACGACACTGCACACTCACTCTATGTGTTTTTGAAGAAGTCTGTTTGTAGAGATCGGTGCGGGAGAGCCAAACTGTTGTTAAAATATAGATTTGGCGGCCCCATTCGTTTCACCATGGCTGCCAGAATGATGTACTGCAGTACTTGCACAGAAAAATATATAACATCAATCATTACAGTACTTCCTTAAACGACAAAAGGCATGTAAATGACTGATAGGGGGTCAATAGTGCCGACACCATTTAAGGGAATGATGCCATGAGCATTGGTACATTCTGCACCATTGTCGAATTCGTCTTGATCTCACCACTTACTAACATAACATATAAATACCAGTAAGAAGTTAAAATATTAATCTAATTAACTTTGTCGTGACCACAAGGAATATATTTGCACATTTATATGTAACAGCTTACATATGGCTTTCTTTTGTTAAGTACAAGTTGTTGTTGTTGTTAAGGGCACAATCCCAATTACCATCTTACTTGTGGGCCCCTCTTGGGAATGCTGCACTGTGAAATAATGGAACATTGGCCATTTCCCACAGAGTATGCTGATTTCAGTCACTGTGGGCAGTTGACAAATGGAGTCGGGGCACTTCCTGTAACATTTGCATGTTGAATTATCATTGGCCCGCAGGCATCTGTAAGGAATACCTATTAGAATTGTAATGTATGTACCTTTAAGGGGAGAACTACTTTTTACAGATCCTGTATACTGTAGTACCGGCAGTGACCACACCGGTATAAAAACCCTGAGTAGTGATCTGTATAGTTAGTTCTAGAGTAACCCTCATTCAGTAAACACCTGTTGAATCGTTCCCTGCAGTCATTGTCTGATTATGGAAGGACACAACATTAAGATACATGGATCTAACAGTGGCGACGAGCAAGTTCGAACCTACCTGCAACTCTGCATCACCTCCCAGGGATTCGCTCCTGGAGAACAGTGGAAGAAGGTCGAGTCCAGAAGCACGGGCGTCGACCACGGGCAACTGCCCAGTCATCCAGCGGAGATTTGAGCATCGCAGGGGAGGCTGTCGAGAGCCAGGCTTGGCTTTCCAGTCCCGGTGGTCCAGTGAAACGGGCTGGCAACAGGTACTGCGCAGACCCTTCCCGGACAGCGATGGGCTAGAGCCCGACCGAGCGGCACAGAAAAAGGCCGAGCAGCGTCGACGGGGGAGAGAGAGAGGGCAGAGCGCACAGGGCGCAGCCGGTGTTCAGAACCGAGCGGCGTCAACGGGGGAGAGAGATGAGAGAGAGCAGAGCGCAGCCGGTGTTCAAGGGCCGAGCAGCGTCAACGGGGGAGAGAGGCGCGCAGGAGAACGCGAGGCACTGCCATTTGCCGCGAGGACCGCCGAGAGCGGCGTTGGCAGCAGCACGGGAGACACCATTTTAAGCCGCAACGGGGAAGAAAGGAAAGCGCGGGAGACGCCATTTTAAGCCAGTCTAACCACATCCAAAAATGCCAAAGAGTGGCAGTATCACAGCGTTCGACAATGAAGTCGAAGATTGGATGACATATGTCGAACGCATAGAAGTATACTGCAAGGCGAATGAAGTGCCAGATGACAAGAAAGCACTGGTATTGCTGAATTCAATGGGTGCAAAAATGTATGGCTTACTACGAAACCTAGTAATACCAGAGAAGCCAGTAGAAAAGGATTTTGAGAACATAGTGTCAATCCTACAGAACCACTTAAACCCCACACCGCTGCTGATAGCAGAATGATTTAAGTTTCACAAAAGAAACCAGCATAAAGATGAAAGTAATGCTGAGTATTTAACAGAACTGTGCAAGCTATCGAAACACTGCCAGTTTGGAACGGGACTAGCAGATACTTTAAGGGACAAGTTTGTTTGTGGGCTTCAAATTGAAGGAACCCAGAAACGGCTTCTATCAGAAAAGGATCTTTCGCTGGACAAGGCTTTCAGCATTGCAGTATCACATGAAGCAGCAGCACGGGGTGCTGCGGAGACCGCAAGAATATGGCAAAAATGAACTGTCATACGGAACAGTGAAGTGCTATCGCTGCGGCAGAACAACACACGACCATAATGATTGCTGGTTCAAGGACAAAGTGTGTAGACAGTGTGGAAAAGTAGGACACATAGCAAGAGTCTGCAGGTCGGGAAAGAAAACCAGCAGCAACAAATCTCCACAGGAGAAGTACAAGAAGGTACATAAGGTGACGGAGAGTAGTTCAGATGAACAGAAGAGTGATACAGATTCCGGATGCAAGGAGCTGGGTTGTCTGAAACTACATAATGTGATCAAAACGGAGGATCACCAAACTATCTGGGTCACGCTCAAGATAGCAGGAGTCCAAGTGAAAATGGAATTGGACACAGGATCAGCCCTAACAGTCATAAACCGAAGGGACTACAAGCGGCTATTCTCACATATACCCTTGAGAGATACAAAGATTGTCTTGAAGACGTACACGGGGCAAAAAGTCTACCCCAAAGGAAAAATAAGGGTGAACGTTATATATAACGGCAAGGAAACACCAAAAATGGACCTATATGTATTGCCAGATGGAGGACCACCACTACTAGGGCGTGAATGGATCCGGAAGATACAGCTAGATTGGCATTCCACACAGGCACTGACTGTGGCTGACAAAAAGGATGATGACGTCACACCTGGGCGACTGTCAAAGATCCTAACTGACGTGAAAGAAGTGTTCCAGCAAGGACTCGGAACACTAAAAGGCATGACAGCGGTGATTAAAATTGAAGAAAACGCAAGCCCAAAATTTTTTAACGCCATATGCGATCCGCCCAGCCGTCGAAGCAGAGCTGGAGAGTCTGGAATGTTCAGGTGTACTGTCCAAGGTAGACTGGAGCGAGTGGGCTACACCCATCATCCCTGTGATGAAAAAGTCGTTGAGCAGCACGCCTGGGGAACCAAGGAAGGTTCGCATCTGTGGGGACTTTAAGGTAACAGTGAACCCGGTCCTTCACACCGTACAATATCCACTTCCGCGGATTGAAAATATTTTTGCCTCGCTATCTGGAGGGAAACGCTTCACTAAGATTGATCTGGCCCAGGCGTATCTGCAAATGGAGGTAGAAGAAGCATCAAAAAAATACCTCACAATCAACACACATAAAGGTCTCTACCAATACAACCGGCTGGTATTCGGGGTAGCATCAGCTCCGGCTATTTGGCAGAGGGCAATGGAACAAGTCCTGCAAGGGATTCCAGGGACCCAGTGTTATTTGGACGACATCCTGGTCACGGTCGAAAATTACACTGATCACCTTGCCAGCCTGGAGCAGGTGCTCACTAGATTGCAGAAATATGGGCTCCGAGCTAACAGCCCCAAGTGCGAGTTTTTTAGAAAACAGATCTCGTACTGTGGCCACGTTATCGATAAAGAGGGGTTACATAAGTCCCCAGAGAATATTGAGGCAGTAGTCAAGGCTCCAGCACCGGAAAATGTGTCACAACTGAGTTCGTTCCTCCCGTTGGTAAACTACTACCATAAGTTCTTGCCAAATTTGTCTACAATACTACACCCACTGAACACCCTACTGCAAACTGGGGTGCCATGGAAGTGGAGTGACGAATGTAGACGAGCTTTCCATAAGAGCAAAACACTAATCACATCGAAAGAGGTATTGGCCCATTACAACCCGGCATTACCAATTCGGTTGGCATGTGATGTGTCACCCTACGGCATTGGAGCGGTGCTGTCGCACAAATTCTCGGACGGCTCAGAGAGGCCAATAGCCTTTGCGTCACGATCACTAACCTCAGCCAAGCGTAACCACGCCCAGATTGACAGGGAGGCTCTCAGCCTAGTGTGGGGAGAGAAAAAGTTCAATCACTATCTGCACGGGCAGAAGTTCACCTGGCTGACTGACCACCAACTACTTGTCTCCATTTTTAATCCAAAGAAGGGCATTCCGGTGATGACTGCGCAACGGCTACAAAGATGGTCCCTTTTTCTAGGGGTGAACCAATATGAAATAGAGTATAAGGGCACGAAACAGCATGGAAACGCTGATGGGCTATCACGCCTGCCACTGCCTACTGCGGAGGAAGCATCAGCAGTGGGTCCTGTCGAAATATTTCATTCACCTATAATTGAATGCTTGCCAGTAACTAACGCTGGTATAGAGAAGGAGACCCGAAATGACCCGACACTCTCTCGGGTATATGATTTGACGGTGAAGGGATGGCCAGCACATGGCGACTCACTGTTGCCAGCATTCTCATCCAGAAGAGAACAGCTGTCAGTATGCCAGGAGACCTTGATGTGTGGATCCCGAGTGGTAATTCCACCCAAGTTAAGGGAGAGAGTGCTCAATGAGCTTCACAAAGGTCATCTGGGAGGGGTGAAAATGAAAAGCCTTGCTAGGGCTTATGTGTGGTCACCGGGGATCGATCAGCAAATCGAGGACCTGACAAAGAGCTGCTCAGGATGCCAGAAGATCCAAAATGCACCACCACATGCCCCTCTACACCCATGGGAGTGGCCCTCCTCTCCATGGCAACGGGTGCATATTGATTTTGCTGGTCCTTTCATGGACTCAATGTTTTTAAAAGCCGTGGATGCGCACTCGAAATGGCCTGAGGTGATCAAAATGTCCTCCACCACCACGGAGGAAACTATTGCAGTCCTACAGACCATTTTTGCCAGGAACGGCTTGCCAAAGCAGATTTGCTCTGATAACGGAGCACAGTTTGTGTCCGAAGAGTTTCGAAGATTTATGAAAAGGAATCATCCAGCCACAAATGGATTGGCTGAGAGGTTCGTACAAACCTTTAAGAAGGCAATAAAGGCTATGTACAATGACAACATTCCGCTGCAGCACAAGGTGGACAATTTCCTGTTCGCCTACCGGAATGCGACACATGCAGTCACCAACCAGGCCCCAGCCATGATGTTCTTTAACCGAAGGTTAAGATCTCGCCTGGATTTGCTCAGACCAAACGTACGAAGAGATGTTGAGAATAAGCAATTGCAGCACATCCATGAGAAGCCAACAAGGAGCTTCAATGTAGGGCAACCAGTCTTGGCCCGCGACTACCGAACAGAAAAATGGCAGCCAGGAACGATATGCACACGGCAGGGCCCACTAATGTACACAGTGGAAGTTGGGGAGAGCATCGTGAGACGCCATGCTGACCAGATCCTAGAGTCACAGGAACAAGTCAACCCCATGTCTCGTCCATACGTACCTGGTGATGAACCCGACGTACACGTAGCATCTACCCCAGAAACAGTAGCATCAGAAGCTGATGAACCAACTGACGACAGGGGGCCAGAATCGCCTCCACACCAAGAGCAAGACACTCGGGAAAGGCGCTATCCAGAAAGGATCAGGAAGCCTCCCCAAAGACTGAATATATAAATAGACTATTATCAGCTAATGTTGCATGTTAAAAGTGTTAATTTTAATTCGTTTGATATTTAATTGTTAAATGAGTGTTATGGTACTGTTAATCTAAAAGGGGAGGAATTGTAATGTATGTACCTTTAAGGGGAGAACTACTTTTTACAGTTCCTGTATACTGTAGTACCGGCAGTGACCACACCTGTATATAAACCCTGAGTAGTGATCTGTTCGGTTAGTGCTAGAGTAACCCTCATTCAGTAAACACCTGTTGAATCATTCCCTGCAGTCGTTGTCTGATTATTGAAGGACTCAACATTAAGATACACGGATCTAACAAGATTCACATTTGATCACATGCTGAGTTGTCATTGGCCTGCAGGCATCTGTAAGGACTGCTATTGTTTGGAAGACCCAGCCTAGGGGTGCTGACTCCATCTTGTCCCCACTGTGCTGTATGATTGAGATCACAGACCTGATGCTTCATAAAAGAGTTTAAACTATAATACTCCGTTGTCCTGCAATTTATTATTTTTGTACAAAGTGTGCAAAACAAGGCACTTCCCTACAGGAAGGGAGAGAAAAAACAATACTATCGGGTGAATAGTTTGGAACATAGGAAGAAGATAGGAAGAGGAGTAGGTTATTCTGCCCCTGGAGCCTGTTTCAATTAGATCATGGCTGATCTGTATCTTTACACCATCTACCCGTAAGTTAGTTCCATAATCTGTAATCCTTAATACTCTTGCCTAGCAAAAATCTATCAATCTCAGTTTTGACATTTTTAATTGGCCCCCCAGCCTCAACAGCTTTCTGGGGGAATAGAATTCCAGATTTCCACTACCCTTTGTGTGAAGAAGTGCTTCCTGACATCACCCCTGAACGGCCCAGCTCTAATTTTAAGGTTATGCCCCCTTGTTCTGGACTCCCCCATCAGAGGAAATAGTTTCTCTCTATCTACCCTATCAAATCCTTTAATCATCTTAAACACCTCAATTAGATCACCCCTTAATCTTTTATATTCAAGATAATACAACCCTAGTCTATGTAACCTGTCTTCATAATTTAACCCTTTTAGCCTCAGTATCATTCTGGTGAATCAGTATTGCAACCCTTCTAAGGTCAATATATCCTTCCTGAGGATGCAGTGCCCAGAACTGAACACAGTACTCCAGATGGGTTGAACCAGAGCTTTATATAAATAGTCCTATTTTAAGATAGGGATGGGGTGGAAACATTCAACAAGTGCCCAAAATGGGTGCAAAGTGGTCGGAGTTATCCCATTGCTCACCCAATGATGTCGGTTCAAAGCACTGATGCTTTTTAGGTTCATGCCTCATTTAAATTTTGTGGGTGATCTGTCAGTGTGAATCGCATTGGTAAGTGGACAGCTTGCTCATTAGTTGGGGGGAGGGGGATTTTGGGCAGGTCCAATGTCAATTATTGGTGGCCTGCACCCCTTAAATGGGTGGTGCTCAGTCTGGAGTGCTACTGAAGGCTGCTTGTGGACTGGAAAGCCAAAAATGTTGACTGGGGGAGCGCTAAGATTCTCCAAAGGCTTTAGTTGAGGAAGAAAGGAGGAGGAAGATTAGATTATTTCCAACAGATGGGAGAAGATGTCCTCCCACACTGCCAGGGAATCTTGGTTCAAGGTGACTGATCATGTAGCTAACTGCAGCTTAGCCCCGCACGCCTGAGAGTAGTACAGAAAGAGTTCAATGGCCTGACTCATGCCGTTAAAGTACAGGAAACTCTTTGGTATCCAGCAGCGACGGGACCGGCGTGTTGCCGGTTGATCAAAAATTCCGGATGACGGAGAGGGTTATCTACTGAGGCTATTTTTAACAAAGAAAAATAAAAAAATCAAGAAATGTGCAGTATACAGTAATTGGGTACTCACCTACAGAATGTTGTGTTAAATGGATGGTGGAAGATACTTGATTAAGTACCCAGTTGAGGGTAATGCAATGCAATGACTACCAGCAGTGTGGGAGACACACAGTACCCCTGTAAAATGGCGGATCAGAAGAGACTACCGGCCGCGCGGGAGAGTCAGACTCTTGTTACAGGGGTATTGAGGTGTTCCGACTTCTGACAGCGCCAAGAAGCCGAGTAGTGGCAGTTTGGAGAACTATCCCCAATGACTAACTCGGCCACCGCGGGAGATTCGGACTCGGCAACATTGTCGATTATTGAGGTGTTGTTTTCGCAGTGAGAATTTTGCCGTTTAAACGAGAGTTTCCTGTAAATGGAAAAGCAAGTCTGTCATGGCTTGGGCTAATATATCCAAAGAATGTGAGTTCAAATCCCACCACCATGGCAGTTTGAGACTGGCTCACTAATGTACTTTAGAGAAGGAAACTTGCCGTCCTTACCCGATCTGGCCTATATTTGACTCCAGTCTCACACCAGCGTGGTTGACTCTTAACTGCCCTCTGAATTGGCCTAGCAAGCCACTCAGTTCTATCAAACTGCTAAAAGACCCACCACCTTTTCAGGGCAGCGAGGGATTGACAATAAATGTCAGCAATGCCCATATCCTGAGAATTATTTTTTTTAAATGAGGGTGGGTGGGGGGATGAAGCACAGAGGAGTCCCAAGCCATATAAGGAGCATAAACGCTACTCTCTTACAATTAAAAGAAAGAAAAGAAAGACTTGCATTTATATAGCGCCTTTTATGACCACTGGATGTCTCAAAGCGCTTTACAGCCAATGAAGTACTTTTGGAGTGTAGTCACTGTTATAATTCAGGAAACGTGGCAACCAATTTGCGCACAGCAAGCTCCCACAAAGAGCAATGAAATAATGACCAGATAATCTGTTTTTGTTATATTGGTTGAGGGGTAAATATTGGACCGGACAACGGGGATAACTCCTTTGCTCTTCTTCAAAATAGTGCCATGGATTCTTTTATGTCCACCTGAGAGAGCAGACGGGACCTCGGATAAACATCTCATCTGAAAGACGGCACCTCTGACAGTGCAGCACTCCCTCAGAACTGCACTGATAGATAATCATATTCAGAATCCCTGGCATTTGAATTACTTTCTAAGTTTATTTTCAGAATAAGGTTCTGTGGTGTATGTAACCTGTTCCACCTTAAGAGAACTTAAGCCTGGTCCACCTTAAGAAAGGTACTACTTTCTTTGGCTGCTGTATACGTGACCACACCGGTATATAAGCACAGTGTAATAATATTGTATTCAGTATAGTCCGACCTCCAACCAGTAAAGACCTGTTGAATTTACTCTTGTGGTCTGTGTAGTAATTCTCACTATAACACACAGACTTAACAGTGGCGACGAGTCCGATTCTTACCCTGCTGCAGTAATTTCCACGGCGACTTCGTCCACAGACAGGACGTCGAAGAGAGGTTTCCACCCTCATCACCTACGGGAAGACACGTCGAGCGGCAGGCATCGAGCAACCGGAGTGCAGAAGACATCCTGACCTCGAAGCCTCCATCAGCGACTGTCAGCTTCTTATACTACCTCGTGGTGGGTAAGCCGGGCAGCGACGCGACAGAAAGTCAACCGCGTTGGCTGTACAGACGGGGCTGGGAAGACGGAGGAATAAGGGCGGTGAGGTCAATCGCGACCAGAGATAAGGGCCGGGCCGCTTTCGAGCGAGAGGCGCAGCACGGGACATCGATCGTGACCGGAGATAAGGGCCGCATTCGGGCTAAAGGCGCAGCGTCTGGGGAAACTGAAGGCGCGAGAGCCGCGGTGAAGCGGAGACAGCATCGGGGGATGGGTGAAGACTGCCAAGTGCGGGAAAACCGCCATTTTGTGGGCGGAGGACGACGGCAAGAGCGGGAAGCCGCCATCTTAGATAACATTAAAAATACGATAAATTGCTACGATGCCTAAACATGGGAACATTAATGCCTTTGACAGTGATATAGAAGACTGGGCTATGTATGTAGAACGCATACAAAACTATTGTAAGGCAAATAAAATTCCTGAGACAGATAAAGCACTAACATTACTAAACTTAATGGGTGCGAAGACATACGAGCAATTGAAACACCTGTTATCACCAGATGAACCGGCGGATAAGACGTTCGAACAGATTGTTACTGTCCTAAAAAATCATCTTAGCCCCACGCCGCTGATGCTAGTGGAACGATTTAAATTTTACGATAGAAGACAGCTGCAAAATGAAAGCAATGCTGAATATTTGATGGAATTACGTAAGCTAGCAAAATATTGTCAGTTTGGAACGGGACTGACAGAGGCCCTTCGAGATAGATTTGTGTGTGGTTTATTTAAACAGGATACACAAAGGTGACTGCTCGAGGAGAATGAGTTGTCTCTCGAGAAGGCGGTCACTATGGCAGCAGCACACGAGGCCGCAGCGAGAGGCACGGCAGTAATGCAGCTATGGCCACCGGAACTAGGTACAAACAAATTGGGTTTGAGTTCTGTCAAATGTTATCGTTGTGGAAAGACAACGCACGATCAGAACCAGTGTTGGTTTAAAAACCAAGAATGCAGAACGTGTGGCAGGTTTGGCCACATAGCTAAAGTATGCCGGTCAGGAAAGAAGACCAGCAATAAAAAGTCACCGCAAGGAAAATATGCAAAGGTACACAAGGTGACAAAGAACAGTTTGACTGAACAGAAGTCAGATTCAGACGCTAGCAGTAATGAACTGGATAGCATAAGAATACACAACGTTGGTAAGGATACAGACCTCCAGACAATTTGGGTCACTCTTAAGATAGCAGGAGTCCAAGTAAAAATGGAATTGGACACTGGATTGGTATTAACGGTCATGAATAAGAAAGATTACACAAGGTTATTCCAACATATTCCCTTACAGGATACGGAGATTATATTGAAAACGTACACGGGGCAAAGAGTGTACCCCATCGGAAAAATAGAGGTAGAAGTGGTCCACAAGGGCGAAGGAAGCCAAGTAATGGACTTATATGTGCTACCTGAAGGAGGTCCACCACTACTAGGATGGGAGTGGATTAGGAAAATGAATATGGACTGGCACTCCTTGAAAGCACTAATGGTAGATTCCGGGGAAACAGCTGTCAAACCTAAACGATTGTCCAGAATATTGGATGAGGCTAAAGAGGTGTTCCAGCCGGGACTGGGAACACTGAGAGGAATTATGGCAAACATCAAGATTGATGAACATGCACAACCAAAATTTTTTAAAGCCAGACCGGTACCCTATGCAATACGACCTGCGGTTGAAGCGGAGCTGGAAGCACTAGAACGTTCAGGGGTACTGTCTAAAGTAGATTGGAGTGAGTGGGCTACGCCCATTGTTCCCATTATGAAACGTCCTGCGAACAATAAGCCAGGAGATCCAGGGAAGGTTCGCATCTGTGGAGATTTCAAGATCACCGTTTATCCGGTGCTTCACACGGTGCAGTATCCGCTTCCACGGATTGAGGATATTTTCGCTTCACTGTCTGGCGGGAAACACTTCACCAAGATAGACCTGGCGCAGGCGTACTTGCAGATGGAGGTTGAAGAAGAGTCACGCCAATACCTCACGATCAACACGCATCGAGGGTTGTACCGGTACAATAGGCTGGTTTTTGGTGTGGCATCGGCTCCAGCAATTTGGCAGAGGGCCATGGAGCAGGTATTACAGGGAATTCCAGGCACACAATGTTACCTGGACGACATTCTGATCACAGGTGATGGTGATGAACAGCATCTCGCTAACTTGGAACTGGTGCTCAACAGACTGAAAGAGTATAGACTTAGGGTAAATCGGCAGAAATGTGAGTTCTTCCAGAAGCGGATCTCGTACTGTGGTCATGTCATTGACCGGGAGGGGCTTCATAAGTCTCCTGACAAGATAGCGGCAGTTGTAAAGGCTCCCGCTCCGGAGAATGTCTCTCAGTTGAGGTCGTTTCTAGGATTAATTAACTACTACCATAAATTTCTGCCAAATCTATCCACGGTGCTACATCCGTTGAACGCTCTTTTACAGAAAGGGGTACCATGGGACTGGGGCGAAAACTGTAAGAAGGCATTTCGCAAAAGCAAAGAATTGATCACCTCAGAGGAAGTGTTGGCTCACTTCAACCCGACACTGCCTATTCGGTTGGCTTGTGATGCTTCTCCATATGGTATTGGGGCAGTACTCTCACATAAATTGCCAAATGGCACGGAAAGGCCAGTCGCGTTTGCATCCAGATCATTGACCTCCGCTGAGCACAACTATGCGCAGATCGATAGGGAGGCCCTTAGCCTTGTATGGGGAGTGAAGAAGTTTAATCATTACCTACAGGGCCAAAAATTCACACTTCTGACGGACCATCAACCATTGGTGTCCATTTTTAACCCTAAGAAGGGTGTTTCGGTGATGACAGCACAGCGTCTCCAGAGATGGTCTCTTTTCTTAGGGGCACATCAATATCAGATAGAATTCAAAGGTACGAAACAGCATGGCAATGCTGATGGCCTGTCGCGCCTGCCACTACCTGAAGATGAAGACATGACGGAAGTTGACCCTGTTGAGTTATTTCATTCGACCATTATCGAGTGTTTACCTGTCACCAACGCAAGTATTGAAAGAGAAACCAGGAACGACCCGACACTGTCCAGAGTCTACGAGGTGACAGTGAAAGGATGGCCAACACGGGGTGATCCTCTGTTACCGGCATTCTCGGCAAGGCGAGACCAGCTGTCCGTCTGCCATGGTACTTTGATGTACGGGACAAGAGTGATTATTCCCCCCAAGTTAAGGGAAAGAGTTTTAAAAGAACTACATGAAGGTCATCTGGGGGGAGTTAAAATGAAAAGTCTTGCTAGGGCTTACGTATGGTGGCCGGGTATTGACCAACAGATTGAGGAGTTAACGAAAAGCTGCGCTGGGTGTCAAAAAGTGCAAAATGCACCTCCGATAGCACCGCTACACCCATGGGAATGGCCTTCAGCCCCATGGCAACGCGTACACATTGACTTTGCTGGTCCATTCATGGACTCCATGTTCCTAATCGCGGTGGACGCACATTCCAAATGGCCAGAAGTCATCAAGATGAATACCACTACTTCAGAAAAGACAATTGCGGTGTTAAGAACAATATTCGCAAGGAACGGATTGCCAGAACAGATCTGTTCGGACAACGGACCACAGTTTGTATCGGAAGAATTCCAACAATTCTTAAAGAAGAATGGAGTTAAACATTATACCTCTGCCCCATATCATCCGGCGACAAACGGGTTGGCTGAAAGATTTGTCCAGACATTCAAAAAGGCTATTAAGGCCATGAATGATGATCAGATTCCGCTGCAACACAAGGTCGATAAGTTCCTGATGTCATATAGAAACGCCGATCATGCCGTGACTAACCAAAGTCCTGCTATGATGTTTTATAACAGGAGGTTGCGGTCCAAGTTGGACTTGTTAAAACCAAATGTGCGGAGGGAAGTGGAAAACAAACAGTTTCGGCATATTAACAGCAAGACCACTCGAACTTTCGACGTAGGACAACCAGTGATGGCAAGGGGCTATGGAAACGACAAATGGCAGTCCGGAACAATCCGGGCCAGACAAGGACCTCTGATGTACACCGTAGATATTGGTCATAATGTGATAAGGCGTCATGCGGATCAACTGGTAGAGTCGAGAGCAAGGATCGAACCCATGGTTGTGACAGAGACAGCTGTGGAAGACGTTCATGAACCCGAAGCATCTACCTCGGCCGAGAATGTATTTGATGATGATGACACCCAATACATTGGCAACCAACTAGAGGAGGCACCTCAACAACAAGAATCAGAGACCACTGAAAGGCGTTATCCAAGCCGAATCAGAAAGCCTCCTGAGAGACTGAACCTTTGAACTGTTATACCTGAAGTTATATATGTATATATGTTATGTTTATTTGGGGATATGACTGTTAAGCTAAAAAGGGAGGATTGTGGTGTATGTAACCTGTTCCACCTTAAGAGAACTTAAGCCTGGTCCACCTTAAGAAAGGTACTACTTTCTTTGGCTGCTGTATACGTAATACCGGTGGTGACCACACCGGTATATAAGCACAGTGTAATAATATTGTATTCAGTATAGTCCGACCTCCAACCAGTAAAGACCTGTTGAATTTACTCTTGTGGTCTGTGTAGTAATTCTCACTGTAACACACAGACTTAACAGGTTCTATCACAGGATCTCCTAGACATTCACTTCAAGCAGCAGCATGTGGAGAGGATGTACAGTGATAGTATCAAGCAGGCAGCATGGACATTCCCTGGAGTGTGTCTGATCCACACAGTTGGGATCTCCATTGATGTGGACTGAGGTTTGAAGGTTTATTTCAAGTCTTAATTAAGAATTAACTGGTGCTGATTAAAAATTAAATGCAAAACTAAAACAGAGCAGAGAGTTGTCAGCATCTGAATGAGGAAGATAAATTAATGTCTCATAAGTATTAGCACTACATAGAGTAATGGGGGAAAAATTCAGTTGGTTGCGCCTCCCGTTAGTGCCTTAAGAGGGCGCTAATGGGGCGCAAAGCAACTAGCGCCCGGGTGCGGTGATTTTTGCGCCGCTTGCGAAATTAACGAGACATTTTGCGGCGGCGCTAAACAATACCGCCTGATCTCCTGCGCATGCAGATTCTGACGTCATTGGAGAGTGCAACGCCCTTGTGATGCCCCGGAATGGAAATTGAGTGGCGCCTCCCTCCTTTCCCCCTGGCGCAACTAAGGACAGGTAGACTGGAACGCTTCCCAGTCGCTGTGGGGCCGGGGGAGGGGGGTGCTATTTAAAGGGGGCCACTTTTGTACCACTCGTTCTGAGAGAGAGAGAGAGATTTTGAGAGAGACAAAGAGAGAAAGAGAGACTTCTGCATTGAGTCAATGCTGTCTGAGGTAGTTTTGGCTTCTGACCATAACTTTGCAGGTTCTTTGGTTTTTGGCCTTCATAACTTTGATTGCTTAGATACAATGGGGGCTGCAATGGATGGGGGCGTCGTCCTGCTCCATCACATTCGGAGGGCACAGAGACGCAGAGAGAGAGTGGCAATCATGGCCAGACGGAGGAGGATCAACAGGCCTTTGTACAGGAGACCTTACCCTCCCAGCTGCGCGCGCAGATCCTGACGTAATTTCATGGTGCAATGCCCTTGGGGCGCCCCGAAACCGGAAATTCAGTGGCGCCCCCCTCCTTTCCGCCTGGCGCTCCCAGCGACTGGTTGACTGGAACGGTTCCCAGTCGCTGTGGGGCTGGGGGGGGCGCTATTTAAAGGGGGCTCTTCCTGGCTTCTTAGTGGTAGCCATTTTTGGACCACTCCTTCTGTGAGAGAGAGAGAGATTTGCAGAGAGACAAAGGGAGAGAGCTTTCTGCTTTGACTCAGCGCTCGCTCAGGTACTTCTGGCTTCGGCCCAGAACTTTGCAGTTGGATTGATTTTTCAGTGCCATAGCCTTGAGTGGCCACATATTATGGGGGTTGCAATGGATGGAAACGTTGGGTTTCTCCATTGCATTGAGAGGGCTCAGAGATGCCGAGAGAGAGTGCCAATCATGGCCAGACGGAGGGGGGCCAACAGGCGTCGGCACAGGAGACCTTACCCTCTCAGGGTATTCCGCCAGCAGTTCTCCTACCTCAACATGTCTGAGGAGCAGTGTTTTCGGAGGCTTCGATTCAGCAGGGAGGTGGTCACTGAGCTCTGCCACCTGCTTCAGCCAGATCTGCAGCCTCAGCTGAGGAGCAGGACATCTCTTTCGGTGGCAGTGAAGGTAACAGTGGCTCTCAACTTCTATGCCACCGGATCCTTCCAATCCGCTACTGGGGACATTGCCAATGTCTCCCAGTTCGCGGTGCATTGCTGCATCCGCCAAGTCACGAATGCCCTCTTCAAAAGGAGACGTCAGTACATTTCCTTCCCCATGACCCTGGACAAGCAGCAAGAGTGCGCAATGGGATTTGCAAGAATAGTGGACTTCCCCATGGTCCAGGGCGCCATTGACTGCACGCATGTGGCTTTGCGGGCGCCTCAAGAGAATGCTGAGGATTACCGCAACTGGAAGGGGTTCCATTCGTTGAACGTGCAGTTGGTGTGTGACCACAGAAAGCTGATACTAGCTGTCAATGCCCACTTTCATGGCAGCAGCCACGATGCCTTCATCCTGCACCAGACTTCTGTGGCAGGCCTTTTCGAAGCTCTGGCTCACCCAGAAGGCTGGCTTCTCGGGGTCAAGGGCTATCCTCTGTGCACCTGGCTGATGACCCCGCTCTGTGTGCCCAGCACCCCTGCTAAAGAACGATACAATGACAGCCATCAAGCGACCAGGAACATCATTGAGCACACAATCGGCATGCTCAAGCAGCAGTTCCACTGTCTGGACCATTCCGAGGGAGCCCTTCAGTACTCGCCTGAGCTAGTCTCCCATTTCATTGTAGTGTGCTGCATGCTGCATAACCTGGCAATCCTCAGGACTCAGCCACTGCCAGCAGACATTGGAGCACCAGCAGAGGAGGAGGAGGAGGAGGAGGAGGAGGAGGAGGAGAACCAAGATGGGAGGGATGCACAAAGTGCAAGGGCCGTCCGTCAGCGGCTTATTGCAAGTCGGTTCTAGGCCCCCTCTGAGGGAATGGCTTGTGCCATTGAAAGAACATGAATGGAACAGTTCTGCAAAACCTGAGCCGGTCAAGGCAACAAATAGTTCAAAGAGCAAACATGTACAATCTGAATAAAGACAATTCTTTATTTAACAAACTGTGTGCCCTTCCCGCATGAGAAAGTAATACAGAGAAACCCCAAAAAAAGCAGTCAGCCACATAACTGGCTCTCACAAACTGGAGACAATGAACAAAAGAGTTAACAAAAACTGACCACGATCCTCGGCCTTCACTAAAACATTAACAGCATTTTGCCACACCTCCTACATTTTCCCTTCGAGGGTGATCTGCTTCGCTTGCGAGATTGGCCCCTTCCCACACTGCAGCTCCTTCGCAATGGGACCCCAGTGACTGCAGCAAGGCTGGGGGGAGGCTGCTGAGTGTCAGAAAATGAGTCGGCAGATGCCCTTGGGGGACGGCCTGGACCAGCTCTGGGCCTGGAGGGACCAGCTGCTGACTGCTCCAACTCTGCATGGGTGGCAGCAGTCTGTCCTATGGGTGGTGGCAGCTGCAGTGGAGGAGTGACAGTTGTTAGATCCATGTATCTTGATGTTGTGTCCTTCAATAATTAGACAAGAGACTGCAGGGAACAATCAACAGGTGTTTATTGAATGAGGGTTACTCTAAAACTAACTGTACAGATCCCTACTCAGGGTTTATATACAGGTGTGGTCACTGCTGGTACTACAGTATACAGGAGCTGTAAAAAGTAGTTCTCTCCCTTAAAGGTACATACATTACAATTCCTCCCCTTTTAGATTAACAGTACCATAACACTCATTTAACGATTAAATATCAACTAATTACAATTAACACTTTTAACATGCAACATTAACTGAAAATAGTCTATTTATAAATTCAGTCTTTGGGGAGGCTTCCTGATTAGTTCTGGATAGCGCCTTTCCCGAGTGTCTTGCTCTTGGTGCGGAGGCGATTCTGGCCCCCTGTCGTCGGTTGGTTCATCAGCTTCCAATGCTACTGTTTCTGGGGTAGATGCTACCTGTATGTCAGGTTCATCACCAGGTACGTATGGGCGAGACATGGGGTTGACTCGTTCCTGTGACTCTAGGATCTGGTCAACATGGCGTCTCACAATGTTCTCCCCAACATCCACTGTGTACATTAGTGGCACCTGCCGTGTGCATATCGTTCCTGGTTGCCATTTCTCTGTTCGGTAGTCGCGGGCCAAGACTGGTTGCCCTACATTGAAGCTCCTTGCCGGCTTCTCATTGATGTGCTGGAATTGCTTATTCTCAACATCTCTTCGTACATTTGGTCTGAGCAAATCCAGACGAGATCTCAACCTTCGGTTAAAGAACATAATGGCCGGGGTCTGGTTGGTGACTGCATGTGTCGCATTTCTGTAGGCTAACAGGAAATTGTCCACCTTATGCTGCAGTGGAATGTCGTCATCGCACATGGCCCTTACTGCTTTTTTAAAGGTTTGTACGAACCTCTCAGCCAATCCATTTGTGGGTGGATGATACGGGGTGGATGTGTAATGCCTTACCCCATTCCTTTTCATAAATCTTTGAAACTCTTCAGACACAAACTGTGGTCCGTTATCAGTGCAAATCTGCTCTGGCAAGCCGTTCCTGGCAAAAATGGTCCGTAGGACTGCAATAGTTTTCTCCGTGGTGCTGGAGGACATTTTGATCACCTCAGGCCATTTCGAGTGCGCATCCATGGCTATTAAAAACATTGAGTCCATGAATGGACCAGCAAAATCAATATGCACCCGTTGCCATGGAGATGAGGGCCACTCCCATGGGTGTAGAGGGGCATGTGGTGGTGCATTTTGGACCTTCTGGCATCCTGAGCAGCTCTTTGTCAGGTCCTCGATTTGCTGATCGGTCCCCGGCCACCACACATAAGCCCTAGCAAAGCTTTTCATTTTCACCCCTCCCAGATGACCTTCGTGAAGCTCATTGAGCACTCTCTCCCTTAACTTGGGTGGAATTACCACTCGGGATCCACACATCAAGGTCCCCTTGTAGTGTATGTACCTTTAAGAGAGAACTACTTTTATAGCTCCTGTATACTGTAGTACTGGCAGTGACCACACCTGTATATAAGCCTTAAGCAGGCATCTGTACTGTTAGTCTTTAGACTACCCTCCTCCAGTAAACACCAGTTGATTGTTAATCTACAGCCTCCGTCTAGTTATTGAAGAACACCATACCTTAAGATTTACGGATTCAACAGTGGCGACGAGGTCGATTCGAATCTACCTGCAACTCTGCATTTCCTTCCAAGGATTCGCTCCGGGAGGACGGTGGAAATAAGTCGAGGCCAGAAGCACGGGTGTCGACCACGAGCAACCGTCCAGTCATCCGGCAAAGAGAGTGAACATTGCAGGGGAGGCTGTTGAGAGCTGGGCTTGGTTTTCCAGCCACGACGATCCAGCAACAGACTGTCAACAGGTACAGCACAGACCCTTCCCGGACAGCAGCGGCTGGAGCCGACCGACGGCACAGAAAAGGCCGAGCAGCGTCGACGGGGTAAGAGAGGAGAGGTAGAGTGCACAGGGCGCAGCTGGGGGTTGAAGACCGAGCGGCGTCAACGGAAAACAAAAAGAGAGAGAGGGTAAAGCACAGCCGGGGCTCAGGACCGAGCGGCGGCAACAAGAGAGGCGCACAGGAGGACGCGCAGAGCGCAGCCAGGGCTCAAGGGCGGAGCAGCGTCCCCGGGAAAGAAAGGGAGCGTGGGAGATGCCATTTGAGCCACGGAGAAGAAGGGCGAGCGCGCCATTTGAGCCGCGGAGAAGAAGGGAGAGCGCGGGAGACGCCATTTTTGAAGCCGCAGTGGAGAAGAAGGGTGAGCACAGGAAGAAAGGAAAGCACGGGAGATGCCATTTTAGAAAGTCTAACCACACCCAGGGATGCCGAAGAGTGGCAGTGTCACTGCGTTCGACAATGAAGTCGAAGATTGGACGACATATGTGGAATGCATTGAGATGTACTGCAAGGTGAATGAAGTTCCAGATGCTAGGAAAGCACTGGTTTTGTTGAATTCCATGGGTGCAAAAACGTATGGCTTACTGCGAAACCTAATAACCCCAGAGAAGCCAGTGGATAAGGATTTCAAAAGCACAGTGGAAATCCTACAGGACCACTTAAACCCCACACCACTGCTGATAGCAGAAAGATTTAAGTTCCACAAAAGGAACCAGCAGAAAGACGAAAGTAATGCTGAGTATTTAACGGAACTGCGCAAGCTACCGAAACACTGCCAGTTTGGAATGGGACTAGCAGATACGTTAAGGGACAAGTTTGTGTGTGGGCTTCAAAGTGAAGGAACCCAGAAGCGGCTTCTATCAGAAAAGGATCTTACGCTGGACAAGGCTTTCAGCATGGCATTATCACACGAAGCAGCCGCACGGGCGCTACAGAGATAGAACGGAATCCGCAAGAATATGGCACCAATGAAATGTCATATGGAGCAGGGAAGTGTTATCACTGCGGCAGAACAACACATGACCAGAAGGATTGTTGGTTCAAAGACCAAGTGTGCAGACAGTGTGGAAAAGCAGGACACATAGCAAGAGTCTACAAGTCAGGGAAGAAAACCAGCAGCAAGAAATCTCCACAGGAGAAGTACAAAAAGGTACATAAGGTGATGGACAGTAGTTCAGACGAACAGAAAAGTGATACAGACTCCGGAAGCAAGGAGCTGGGTTGTCTGAAACTAAATAATGTAATCAAAATGGAGGATCACCAGACTATCTGGGTCACGCTCAAGATAGACGGAGTCCAAGTGAAAAAGGAATTGGACACTGGATCAGCCCTAACAGTCATAAACCGAAGGGACTACAAGCGGCTATTCTGACATCTACCCTTGAAAGCTACAGAGATTGTCTTGACGACGTACACGGGGCAAAAAGTCTACCCCAAAGGAAAAATAAAGGTGAACGTGATATACAAAGGCCAGGAAATAACAAAAATGGACCTATATGTATTGCCAGATGGAGGACCACCACTACTAGGACGTGAATTGATCCGGAAGATACAATTAGATTGGCATTCCATACAGGCACTGAAGGTTGAGGCCAAAAAGGATGATGACGTCACACCTGGACGACTGTCAAAAATGCAAACTGACGCACAAGAAGTGTTCCAGGAGGGACTCGGAACACTAAAAGGCATAACAGCGATGATTAAAATAGAGGAAAGTGCAAGCCCAAGGTTTTTTAAGGCCAGACCTTATATACATAAGGCCTTATGCGATCCGACCAGCCGTCGAAGCAGAGCTGGAAGGTTTGGAACATTCAGGAGTACTGTCCAAAGTGGACTGGAGCGAGTGGGCTACACCCATCGTTCCTGTAATGAAGAGGTCGTTGAGTAATACGCCTGGGGAACCAAAGAAGGTCCACATCTGTGGGGGTTTTAAGGTGACAGTGAACCCAGTCCTTCACACGGTACAATATCCGCTTCCACGGATTGAAGATATTTTCGCCTCGCTATCTGTGGGGAAACGCTTCACTAAGATTGATCTGGCCCAGGCGTACCTGCAAATGGAGGTAGAAGAAGCCTCGAAACAATACCTCACGATTAACACTCATAAAGGTCTCTACCAATACAACTGGCTGGTGTTCAGGGTAGCATCGGCTCCGGCTATTTGGCAAAGGGCAATGGATCAAGTCCTGCAAGGGATTTCAGGGACCCAGTGTTATTTGGACGACATCCTGGTCACGGGCGAAAATGACAGTGATCACCTCGCCAACCTGGAGAAGGTGCTCACTAGATTAAAGGAATATGGGCTACGAGCTAATCGCCACTGTTGTGTATGTACCTTTAAGAGAATAACTGGTCTCAGGCTGCAGTACCGGCAGTGACCACCCCTGTATAAAAGGCGCTAGTGAGCCTCTGTTGTTTCAGTTTCACGATTGACTTCCATCAGTAAAGACGTGTTTTGTTCAACTCCTGCTGTCCGTGTCTCAATCATTCACGGACGTAATACTGGCGACGAGCAGATACGAACCTACCTACAGTCTGCACCACCTCCTGGGATCCATTCCTACAGCAAAGTGAGCAGAGGTCGAGGCCAGAAAGAAAAGAAAGTAAGAAGCAGTAGAAACGGGTGTTCACCGTGGGCATCTGCCCTGTGTTGCGGAGTTGAAGATTGCTGGAGAAGCTGTCGGAAGCGGGGCCTGGTTCTTGTCGACGGTGCTCCAGCTAATCGGGCTGGTGGCAGGTAGTGCACTGATCCTTCCTGGGCTGCGGCGGTCGCGAACTCGAGCGGGTGGTTTGCAACGGGGCCGAGCAGCGTTGTCGGGAAGAAGAGAGAGAGAGGGTGGAGCACACAGGGCGCGGCCGGTGCTACGAAGCCGGGCTGCGTATAGACCCGCAAAGAGGGAGGCAAGAGTCCCACAGGGTTGTTCCACGACAGGAAGATAATTTAAAAAAAAGAAATATTAAACGCGCAAGAAACCGCGAGGAGCTGCAGGTTGCAACGGTAACCGCGGAAAGCAGCGCTAACAACAGCGGGGAAGAAGGCAAAGCACGGGAGGCGCCATCTTACTCAGCGGGGAAGAAGGCAAAGCGCGGGAGGTGCCATTTTGTTAAATCGGGGAAGAAGGCAAAGCGCGGGAGGTGCCATTTTAGATTTGCAAGATGCCGAAGACTGGCTGTATCACTGCTTTTGATAATACATTAGAGGACTGGACCACGTATGTGGAAAGAGTCGAGGTATATTTCAAGGCAAACGAAATAGCGGAGGAGAAAAAGGCATCGATATTGCTAAACTTAATGGGCGCTAGAACGTATGGCCTGTTGCGGGACTTGATTACTCCAGCCAAACCGAAGGTGAAGAGTTTTAACGAAATTGTTGCTGTCCCACAGGAACACCTAAACCCTGCACCGCTGTTGATAGCAGAAAGATTTAAATTCCACAGGAGAACTCAGCATAAAGATGAGAGCAATGCTGAGTACCTTACGGAACTACGCAAGCTATCAAAGCACTGCCAGTTTGGAGCAGGACTGGCAGATACCCTACGGGACAAATTTGTCTGTGGACTCCTGAGTGAAGGAACACAGAAGAAGTTACTCTCAGAGAAAGAGCTGACGCTAGATAAGGCTTTCAGCGTGGCAGTATCATATGAAGCAGCAGCCAGGGGAGCTGCAGAAATTCAACAAAAACCACAGGAATACGGCACCCACGAAATGACACGGGGATTTGCAAAATGTTATCGCTGCGGCAGAACTAACCATGACCAGAAGGACTGCTGGTCCAAAGACAAAATATGCAGGCAATGCGGGAAGATGGGACACATTGCACGAGTTTGCAGGTCTGGGAAGAAGACCAGCGACAACAAAAAGGCTACTAAGGAACCATACAAGAAAGTACAAAAGATGACGGACAGTAGTTCCGAAGACCAGATGAGCGATAGTGAATCCGGGAACAGGAGACTAAGCTGTCTCAAACTTCACAATGTAATTGCAAAAGAGGATCGCCGAATCATTTGGGTCACCCTCACGATAGCAGGGTCCCAAGTTAAAATGGAATTGGATACAGGATCAGCGCTAACCGTCATGAATCGACGAGACTATGAGCGGCTATTTTCACACATACCCTTGAGAGAGACATCCATCATCTTGACGACGTATACGGGGCAAAAAGTATACCCCAGAGGAAAAGTAAGGGTGCCTGTCGAATACAACGGCAAGAAAATACGGAAATTGTATCTCTACATACTGCCAAATGGTGGACCACCGTTATTGGGACGGGAATGGATCAGGAAGATAAGCTTAGATTGGCACTCCATTCAGGCAATGATGGTGGACGGTAAAAAAGATGAAGACGTCACTCCTGGACGATTGTCAACAATCTTAGCTAACGCCAAAGAGGTATTTCAACAAGAACTGGGCACACTTAAAGGCGTAACCGCCTCGATAAAAATAGAAGAGAATGCAGTTCCCAAGTTTTTCAAAGCAAGACCGGTACCATATGCAATTCACCCAGCCGTCGAGGCAGAGCTGGAGTATCTGGAGAAGGCAGGCGTGTTGTCTAAGGTCGACTGGAGCGAGTGGGCGACACCCATCGTTCCTGTCATGAAGAAAACATTAAGCAATAAGTCCGGGGAGCCAAGGAAGATACGCATCTGTGGGGATTTCAAGGTGACGGTGAACCCAGTCCTTCACACAGTACAATATCCTCTTCCAAGGATAGAAGACATCTTCGCCTCACTGTCTGGAGGGAAGCGTTTTACAAAAATTGACCTAGCACAAGCATATTTGCAGATGGAGGTTGAAGAGTCCTCTAGGAAGTATCTCATGATAAACACTCACAAAGGTCTTTACCAGTATCATCGATTGGTATTCGCAGTAGCATCGGCTCCGGCGATATGGCAAAGAGCGATGGAACAAGTCCTGCAAGGGACTCCGGGGACTCAATGTTACTTGGACGACATCCTTGTGACAGGTGAAGATGACAGTGAACACCTTAACAACCTAGAACAGATGCTCACTAGACTATGGGAACATGGGCTGCGAGCCAAAAGCCCCAAGTGCGAATTTTTTAAGAAACAGATATCGTATTGTGGCCACGTGATTGATGAAGAGGGGTTACATAAGTCCCCTGACAAAATTGAAGCGGTTGTTAAGGCCCCAGCACCTGAAAATGTGTCGCAACTGAGGTCATTCGTCGGATTGGTGAATTACTACCATAAGTTTTTGCCGAATTTGTCGACAATTCTGCACCCACTGAACGCCCTGCTACGAACGGGGGTAGCATGGAAATGGAGCGATGATTGTAAGCGTGCCTTTCAGAAGAGTAAGGACTTAATCACTTCAAGGGAAGTATTGGCTCACTACAACCCAGCACTGCCGATCAGGCTGGCGTGTGATGCGTCTCCCTACGGCATTGGGGCGGTACTGTCACATAAATTCCTTGATGGTTTGGAGAGGCCGATAGCTTTTGCGTCACGCTCGTTAACTTTTGCCGAGCGTAACTACGCCCAGATTGACAGAGAGGCCCTCAGCCTAGTGTGGGGGGTGAAGAAGTTCAATCACTACCTGCACGGTCAAAAATTTACTCTACTAACCGATCATCAACCTCTTGTCTCCATTTTCAACCCTCAGAAGGGCGTACCGATAATGACAGCACAACAGCTGCAGAGGTGGTCCCTTTTCCTAGGGGCACACCAATATGACATCGAGTACAAAGGAACTAAACAGCATGGAAATGCTGATGGATTGTCACGCCTACCGTTGCCAACGGTGGAAGAAGAAGACCTTGCAGTGGATCCAATGGAGTTATTCCACTCGACCATAGTCAAATGTCTCCCTGTGACGAATGCAAACATAGAAAATGAAACACGGAATGACCCGACACTATCACGGGTCTATGATTTAACGGTGAAGGGATGGCCACCACATGGCGAACCACTGCTGCCAGCATTCTCGCCAAGAAGAGAAAAGCTGTCAGTGTGCAGAGGAACCTTGATGTGTGGATCCAGAGTAGTAATTCCACCTAAGTTGACGGATAGAGTGCTCAATGAGCTTCATGAGGGTCATCTGGGTGGGGTAAAAATGAATAACTTAGCCAGAGCGTTTGTGTGGTGGCCGGGAATCGATAGAGAAATCGAAGA
Source organism: Somniosus microcephalus (assembly GCF_052327205.1). Lineage (NCBI taxonomy): Eukaryota > Metazoa > Chordata > Chondrichthyes > Squaliformes > Somniosidae > Somniosus > Somniosus microcephalus. Next base: position 265,516,826 of record NC_140987.1, read on the forward strand.
GATGACCAAGAGCTGTGCAGGATGCCAGAAGGTCCAAAACGCCCCACCACAAGCTCCTCTGCATCCATGGGAGTGGCCCTCATCTCCATGGCAAAGGGCGCACATTGATTTTGCTGGTCCCTTCATGGACTCGATGTTTTTAATTGCGGTGGATGCACATTCAAAGTGGCCAAAGGTAATAAAAATGTCCTCAACCACCACGGAAAAAACTATCACAGTTTTACGAACCATATTCGCCAGGAATGGGCTGCCTGAATAGATTTGCTCTGACAATGGACCACAGTTTGTGTCTGAAGAGTTCCGGAGGTTCTTAAAGAACAATGGTGTTAAGCATTACACATCTGCCCCATATCATCCAGCCACTAATGGATTGGCCGAGAGGTTTGTCCAAACATTCAAGAAGGCTATCAAGGCAATGTGTAATGAAGATATACCCCTACAACACAAGGTGGACAACTTCTTCTTTGCCTACCGGAATGCGACACATGCGGTTACCAACCAAACTCTAGCCATGATGTTCTTCAATCGAAGACTACGATGCTGCTTGGATTTGGTTAAGCCAAACGTCCGAAGAGATGTGGAGAACAGGCAGTTTCAGAATATGAATGAAAGGCCGACCAGGAGTTTTAAGATAGGTCAACCAGTTTTGGCCCGGGACTACCGCAATGAGAAATGGCAGCCAGGAACGATTTGTACACGAAAAGTACCTCTCATGTATACCGTGGACATTGGGGAGAGCATTGTAAGATGCCATGCTGACCAGATTCTAGAGTCACTGGAAAACGTCAACTCCACACCACGATCTGATACACCTGGTAATGAAATCGACGTTCCAATTGCAGCTACCGCAGAACCAGTAATATTGGAAGCAGATGAACCAAACAACGACATTGATCCCGACTCAACATTTCCAGAAGAACCTGATACCCCAAAGAGGCGTTATCCAGACAGAATCAGGAAGCCTCCTCAAAGACTGAACTTATAATTGCTTAAACTTAACCAATGTATCTAGCAACCGTAATTGTGATTGTAATTAGTTATCATTTAGTTGTTAAATGAATGTTATGTATGTTCATCTAAAAGGGGAGGAATTGTGTATGTACCTTTAAGAGAATAACTGGTCTCAGACTGCAGTACCGGCAGTGACCACCCATGTATAAAAGGCACTAGTGAGCCTCTGTTGTTTCAGTTTCACTATTGACTTCCATCAGTAAAGACGTGTTTTGTTCAACTCCTGCTGTCCGTGTCTCAATCATTCACGGACGTAATAGCCACAAGTGTGAGTTTTTCCAGAAGCAGATCTCGTATTGTGGCCACGTTATTGATGAAGAGGGGTTACATAAGTCCCCTGAAAAGATTGAGGCAGTAGTCAAGGCTCCAGCACCGGAAAATGTGTCACAACTGAGGTCGTTCCTCGGGCTGGTGAACTACTACCTAAGTTCTTACCAAATTTGTCTGCAGTATTACAACCACTGAACAACCTACTGCAACAGGGGGTACCATGGAAGTGGAATGACGAATGTAAACGAGCTTTCCAGAAGTGCAAAGAATTGATCACATCAAAATAGGTGTTGGCCCATTTCAACCCAGCACTACCAATTCGGTTGGCGTGTGATGCATCACCCTATGGCATTGGAGCGGTGCTGTCGCACAAATTCCCAGACGGGTTGGAGAGGCCAGTAGCCTTTGCGTCTCGGTCACTAAACTCAGCCGAGCGCAACTACACCCAGGTTGACAGGGAGGCCCTCAGCCTAGTATGAGGAGTAAAAAAATTCAACCACTATCTGCATGGGCAGAAGGTCACCTTGCTGACTGACCACCAACCACTTGTCTCCGTCTTTAATCCAAAGAAGGGCGTTCCGGTGATGACTGCACAACGGCTACAAAGATGGTCCCTTTTTTTAGGGGTGAACCAATATGAAATAGAGTATAAGGGCACGAAACAGCATGGAAACGCTGATGGGCTATCACGCCTGCCAATGCCTACTGTGGAGGAAGCACCAGCAGTGGACCCTATCGAAATATTTTACTCGTCGATAATTGAACGCTTGCCAGTAACTAACGCGGATATAGAGAAGGAGACCCGAAATGATCCGACACTGTCTCGGGTATATGATTTGACGGTGAAGGGATGGCCAACACATGGTGACTCACTGTTGCCAGCATTCTCATCCAGAAGAGAACAGCTGTCAGTATGCCAGGGGACAGTGATGTGTGGATCCTGATTGGTAATTCCACCCAAGTTAAGGGAGAGAGTGCTCAATGAGCTTCACGAAGGCCATCTGGGAGGGGTGAAAATTAAATGCCTTGCTAGGGCTTATGTGTGGTGGCCGGGGATCGATCAACAAATCGAGGACCTAACAAAGAGCTGCTCAGGATGCCAGAAGGTCCAAAATGCACCACCACATGCCCCTCTACACCTATGGGAGTGGCCCTCCTCTCCATGGCAATGGGTACATATTGATTTTGCTGGTCCATTCATGGACTCAATGTTCTTAATAGCAGTGGATGCGCACTCGAAATGGCCTGAGGTGATCAAAATGTCTTCCACCACTACAGAGAAAATGATTGCAGTCCTACGGACCATATTTGCCAGGAACGGCTTGCCAGAGCAGATTTGCTCTGATAACGGACCACAGTTTGTGTCCGAAGAGTTTCAGAAATTTTTGAGAAGGAATGGGGTAAGGCATTACACATCCGCCCCGTATCATCCAGCCACAAATGGATTGGCTGAGAGGTTCATACAAACCTTTAAAAAGGCAATAAGGGCCATGTGCGATGATGACATTCCACTACATCATAAGGTGGACAATTTCCTGTTAGCCTACAGAAATGCGACACATGCAGTCACCAACCAGACCCCGGCCATGATGTTCTTTAACCGAAGGTTGAGATCTCGTCTGGATTTGCTCAGACCAAATGTGCGAAGAAATGTTGAGGATAAGCAATTCCAGCACATCAATGAGAAGCCGACAAGGAGCTTCAATGTAGGACAACCAGTCTTGGCCCGCGACTACCGAACAGAGAAATGGCAACCCGGAACGATATGCACACGGCAGGGGCCACTAATGTACACAGTGGATGTCGGGGAGAACATTGTGAGACGCCACGTCGACCAGTTCCTAGCGTCACAGGAACGAGTCAACCCCATGTCTCGCGTACCTGGGGATGAACCCGACACACCGGTAGCATCTACCCCAGAAACAGTAGCAGCGGAAACTGATGAACTAACCGACGAAAGGGGGCCACAATCGCCTCCGCACCAAGAACAAGACACTCAGGAAAGGCGCTATCCAGAAAGGATCAGGCAGCTGCCCCAAAGACTGAATCTATAAATGGACTATTTCAGTTAAATGTGCATGTTAAAGTGTTAAATGTTATTTGAATGTTATGGGTACTGTTAATCTAAACGGGGAGCTATTGTAGTGTATGTACCTTTAAGAGAGAACTACTTTTACAGCTCCTGTATACTGTACTACCGGCAGTGACCACACCTGTATATAAGCCTTGAGCAGGCATCTGTACTGTTAGTCTTTAGACTACCCTCCTCCAGTAAACACCTGTTGATTGTTAATCTACAGCCTCCGTCTAGTTATTGAAGAACACCATACCTTAAGATTTACGGATTCAACACCCCTGGCATACTGACAGCTGTTCTCTTCTGGATGAGAATGCTGGCAACAGTGAGTCGCCATGTGCTGGCCATCCCTTCACTGTCAAATCATATACCTGAGACAGTGTCGGGTCATTTCGGGTCTCCTTCTCTATACCAGCGTTAGTTACTGGCAAGCATTCAATTATAGTCGAATGAAATATTTCGACAGGATCCACTGCTGGTGCTTCCTCCGCAGTAGGCAGTGGCAGGCATGATAGCCCATCAGCGTTTCCATGCTGTTTCGTGCCCTTATACTCGATTTCATATTGGTGTGCCCCTAGAAAAAGGGACTATCTTTGTAGCCGTTGCGCAGTCATCACCGGAACGCCCTTCTTTGGATTAAAAATGGAGACAAGTGGTTGGTGGTCAGTCAGCAAGGTGAACTTCTGCCCGTGCAGATAGTGGTTGAACTTTTTCACTCCCCACACTAGGCTGAGGGCCTCCCTGTCAATCTGGGCGTAGTTACGCTCGGCTGAGGTTAGTGACCGAGACGCAAAGGCTACTGGCCTCTCCGAGCCGTCCGGGAATTTGAGCGACAGCACCGCTCCAATGCCATAGGGTGATGCATCACACGCCAACCGAATTGGTAGTGCTGGGTTGAAATGAGCCAACACCTCTTTTGATGTGATTATTCTTTGCTCTTCTGGAAAGCTCGCTTACATTCGTCATTCCACTTCCATGGTACCCCCGTTTGCAGTAGGCTGTTCAGTGTTCCTAACTTCACTCCTGAAAGGCCTGGCTCTAATTATTAGGTTATGTCCCCTAAATGACAAAAGGGATGATGGTGCAAGGCAAAATGGGATAATAATGGGACAAGTAAAAAACCAAAAGCTGGGCCCAGAGGAGGTGTTAATGGCTGCAGCAGGAAGCAGAGAGGCAGGTGTAGTGTATGTACCTTTAAGAGAGAACTACTTTTACAGCTCCTGTATACTGTAGTACCGGCAGTGACCACACCTGTATATAAGCCTTGAGCATGCCTCTTTACCCCCAGTCTTGAGACTACCCTACTCCAGTAAATACCTGTTGATTGTTAAGTTACAGCATCCGTGTGGTTATTGAAAAACATCATACTCTCAGAATCACGGACCTAACAGTGGCGACGAGTGTCGATTCGAATCTACCTGCAACTCTGCATTTCCCTTCGAGGATTCACTCCGGGAGGGCGGTGTAAGGAAGTCGAGGCCAGAAGCACGGGCGTCGACCACGAGCAACCGCCCAGTCGTCCGGCAGAGAGTGAACATCGCAGGGGAGGCTGTGGAGAGCCGGGCTTGGTTCCCCAGACACAACGATCAGCAAGAGGCAGACGACAGGTCCAGCGCAGACCCTTCCCGGACAGCGGTGGCTGGAGCCGACCGACGGCAGAGAAAAAGCCGAGCAGCGTCGACGGGGTAAGACAGAGGGTGAAGCGCACAGGGCGCAGCTGGGGGTTGAAAACCGAGCGGAGAGGAGAAAAAAAAAGAAACAAAACGGAGAGAGAGAGGGTAAAGCACAGCCAGGGCTCAAGGGCTGAACAGTGTCCACGGGGAGAAGAAGGGAGAGCGCGGGAGACGCCATTGAGCTGCGGAGAAGAAGGAAGAGCGCGGGAGGCGCCATTTTTAGAAGCCGCAGCGGAGAAGAAGGGCGAGCACGGGAAGGAAGGAAAGCATGGGAGACGCCATTTCGTGCCAGCGGAGAAGATGGGGAAGCGCGGGAGACGCCATTTTTGACAGTTAAATCACACCCAGGGATGCCTAAGAGTGGCAGTATCTCTACGTTCGACAATGAAGTCGAAGATTAGGCGACATATGTGGAACGTCTTGAGGTGTACTGCAGGGCGAATGAAGTGCCAGATGTTAGGAAAGCAATGGTTTTGTTAAATTCTATGGGTGCAAAAACTTATGGGTTACTGCAAAATCTAATAACCCCAGAGAAGCCGGTGAACAAGAATTTTTAAAGCATAGTAGAAATCCTACAGGACCACTTAAACCCCACACCGCTGCTGATAGCAGAACAATTTAAGTTCCATAAAAGGAACCAACACAAAGACAAAAGCAATGCTGAGTACCTAACGGAACTGCGCAAGCTATCGAAACACTGCCAGTTTGGAGCGGGACTAGCAGATATGTTAAGGGACAAGTTTGTGTGTGGGCTACAAAGTGAAGGAACCCAGAAACGGCTTCTATCAGAAAAGGATCTTAAGCTGGACAAGGCTTTCAGTATGGCAGTATCATACGAAGCAGCCGCAAGGGGCGCTGCAGAGATACAACGGAGACCGCAAGAATATGGCACCAATGAAATGTCCTATGGAACAGGGAAGTGCTATCGCTGCGGCAGAACAACACATGACCAGAAGGATTGTTGGTTCAAGGACCAAGTGTGCAGACAGTGTGGAAAAGCAGGACACATCGCAAGAGTCTGCAGGCACTGAAGGTTGAGGCCAAAAAGGACGACGACGTCACACCTGGACGACTGTCAGAAATGCTAACTGATGCAAAAGAAGTGTTCCAGGAGGGACTCGGAACACTAAAAGGCATAACAGCAACGATTAAAATAGAGGAAAATGCAAGCCCAAAGTTTCTTAACGCCAGACCAGTGCCTTATGCGATCAGACCAGCTGTCGAAGCGGAGCTAGAAGGGTTGGAACGTTCAGGAGTACTGTCCAAAGTGGACTGGAGCGAGTGGGCTACACCCATCGTTCCTGTAATGAAGAGGTCGTTGAGTAATACGCCTGGGGAACCAAAGAAGGTCCGCATCTGTGGGGATTTTAAGGTGTCAGTGAACCCAGTCCTTCACACGGTACAATATACGCTTCCACGAATTGAGGATATTTTCGCCTCGCTATCTGGAGGTAAACGCTTCACCAAAATTGATCTAGCCCAGGCGTACTTGCAAATGGAGGTGTATTGATTTCTTTGTGGGTTCAATGATGAGACATTTATGAAAGAGAATGACTTTTAATCTAAAGCTTGTTCAACTCTTTATACAGCTTTACAGGAGACACGATGCTTGTGATGCATCTAGAATGAAACTGAAACCAAACTAAACTGCCTTGCTTGTCTCGGTCACATGCCCTCTGCTGGTCAGGCACAAGCAATCAATACATGCAAACATGCTGGTAGGCATCATAATCAAACAGGCAAATACCATCTCTATTTGCTGATATCATTACATCTCCTTTTCTTAAAACAAAAGTATTTTACTTTTAACTAACAACATGTTTTCTTTGTATTAATCTGCATTTTAACTGTAACACTTAATGAACTTACATTATCATTATCATGATCAAAGTTTTTTAACCTTGCTTTGTGTGTTCACATGAAATATGTCAATACACTAGAACTTGAAGAAAGAATAAGATAACATTACTTCCTTCTATAACAATAGTCCTTAAATTTGCTCAATGAGTCTCTCAGGAGGCTTCACGTGTCTTGAGGATTTTCTGATTGATTGTCCTTGAATCTGAGTTGTTGCCTCAGACAATGGTTTCTCAGCTGTGTGATCAGGTTGTTCAACAGTATCAGTCTCTTGACCTGCTGTGGCTGGTCCCATGAGAAGATCTCGATGATTTCTTTTCAGAACAGCACCCTCATCTGTCTGAATGGTGTATGATCTTGGTTGAACTTCACTCAGGACAGTTCCCTTCTGAGTCCATGTGTTTGTTTTGTCTTTGAACCTTACTTGGTCACCAGTGTGGAGTTCAGGTAGGTTTTGTGTTCCTCTGTCATAGTAGTACTTTTGCTTTTCTTTCTGTTGTTCTTTGAACTTCCTCACTTTCTCCCCCTCTTTTGTTTTCAGGAGGTTCTCCGGGATGGGTAGGTTTGACCTTAGCCGATGTCCTATCAGGAGTTGGGCTGGTGACTTACCACACTCGAGCGGCATTGTGCGGTATACAAGCATGCTTTGGTAGAAGTCAGTTCCACTGTCTTTTGCCTTCTACATCAGTCTTTTCACTGTCTGGACCGATTTTTCCACTCGTCCATTGGACTGTGGATAGTGAGGACTTGACGTTGTGTGGACAAAGTCCCACTCATTGGCAAAGTGTCGGAAACTTGCATTGTAAAACTGGGGTCCGTTGTCTGTGAAGACCTCGCTTGCCACGCCATGTCTGGAGAATATGGCTTTCATACATGCTATCACAGCATCTGCAGTGGTGGTGTACAGTCTACAAACCTCTGGATACAGGGAGTAATAGTCTGTGACTACAAGATAGTCCTTCCCTTGACATACGAATAGGTCAGCGCCTACCTTCTGGTAAGGTCTGTCTGGTGCTGGGTGTGGCTTTCATGGTGCTACCGGATTGCTTGCTCGATATTTCAGGCATATTGTGCAGTTTGATGCCTCATTTGTCACATCTTGGTTGATTCGTGGCCAGTACATCACCTCTCGTGCTCTTTTCTTACACTTTTCGATTCCCAGATGTCCTCCATGCATCTTTTTTAACATCTCTTTTCTCAGACTCTTTATCCCACTTCTGACACCATGTATTGATTTCTTTGTGGGTTCAATGACGAGACATTTATGAAAGAGAATGACTTTTAATCTAAAGCTTGTTCAACTCTTTATACAGCTTTACAGGAGACATGATGCTTGTGATGCATCTAGAATGAAACTGAAACCAAACTAAACTGCCTTGCTTGTCTCGGTCACATGCCCTCTGCTGGTCAGGCACAAGCAATCAATACATGCAAACATGCTGGTAGGCATCATAATCAAACAGGCAAATACCATCTCTATTTGCTGATATCATTACAGGAGGTAGAAGAATCTTCGAAAAAAAACTTATGATTAACACTCATAAAGGTCTCTATCAATACAACCGGCTGGTGTTCGGGGTAGCATCGGCTCCGGCTATCTGGCAGAGGGCAATGGATCAAGTCCTGCAAGGGATTCCAGGGACCCAGTGTTATTTGGACGACATCCTGGTCACGGGCGAAAATGACAGTGATCACCTCGCCAACTTGGAGAAGGTGCTCACCAGATTAAAGGAGTATGGGCTATGAGCTAATCGTCACAAGTGTGAGTTTTTCCAGAAACAGATCTCATATTGTGGCACGTCATCGATGAAGAGGGGTTACATAAGTCCCCTGAAAAGATTGAGGCAGTATTCAAGGCTCCAGCACCGGAAAATGTGTCTCAACTGAGGTCGTTCCTCGGGCTGGTAAACTACTACCACAAGTTCTTACCAAATTTGTCCACGGTATTACACCCACTGAACACCCTACTGCAAGCAGGTGGAATGACGAACGTAGACGAGCTTTCCAGAAGTGTAAAGAATTGATCACATCAAAAGAGGTGTTGGCCCATTTCAACCCAGCACTACCAATTCGTTTGGCATGTGATGCATCACCCTATGGTATTGGAGCGGTGCTGTCGCACAAATTCCCAGACGGGTTGGAGAGGCCAGTAGCCTTTGCGTCTCGGTCACTAACCTCAGCCGAGCGCAACTACGCCCAGATTGACAGGGAGGCCCTCAGCCTAGTATGGGGAGTAAAAAAATTCAACCACTATCTGCATGGGCAGAAGTTCGCCTTGCTGACTGACCACCAACCACTTGTCTCCATCTTTAATCCTAAGGGCGTTCCAGTGATGACTGCACAACGGTTACAAAGATGGTCCCTGTTTCTAGGGGCGAATCAATATGAAATAGAATATAAAGGCATGAAACAGCATGGGAACGCTGATGGGCTATCGCGCCTGCCATTGCCTACTGTGGAGGAAGCACCAGCAGTGGACCATATCGAGATATTTAATTCGGCAATAATTGAACGATTGCCAGTAACGAACGCGGATATAGAGAAGGAGACCCGCAATGATCCGACGCTGTCTCGGGTATATGATTTGATGGTGAGGGGGTGGCCAACACATGGCGACTCACTGTTGCCAGCATTCTCATCCAGAAGAGAAAAGCTATCAGTATGCCAGGGGACAGTGATGTGTGGATCCAGAGGGGTGATTCCACCCAAGTTAAGGGAGAAAGGGCTAAATGAGCTACATGAAGGTCATCTGGGGGGAGTGAAAGTGAAAAGCCTTGCTAGGGCTTATGTGTGGTGGCCGGGAATCGATCAACAAATCGCAGACCTAACCACGAGCTGCTCAGGATGCCAGAAGGTCCAAAATGCACCACCACATGCCCCTCTACACCCATGGGAGTGGCCCTCCTCTCCATGGCAACGGGTGCATATTGATTTCGCTGGTCCATTCATGGACTCAATGTTCTTAATAGCAGTGGATGCTCATTTAAAGTGGCCTGAGGTGATAAAAATGTCCTCAACCACTACAGAGAAAACGATTCCAGTCCTACGGACCATATTTGCCAGAAACGGCTTGCCAGAGCAGATTTGCTCTGATAATGGACCACAGTTTGTGTCTGAATATTTTCAAAAATTTATGAGAAGGAATGTGGTTAGGCATTACACATCCGCCCCGTATCATCCAGCCACAAATGGATTGGCTGAGAGGTTCGTACAAGCCTTTAAGAAGGCGATAAAGGCCATGTGCGATGATGGAATTCCACTACAGCATAAGGTGGACAATTTCTTATTAGCCTACCGAAACGCGACACATGCAGTTACCAACCAGACCCCGGCCATGATGTTCTTTAACCGAAGGTTGAGATCTCGTCTGGACTTGCTCAGACCAAATGTGCGAAGAAATGTTGAGGACAAACAATTCCAGCACATCAATGAGAAGCCGACAAGGAGCTTCAATGTAGGACAACCAGTCTTGGCCCGTGACTACCGAACAGAGAAATGGCAACCCGGAACGATATGCACAAGGCAGGGGCCATTAATGTACACAGTGGATGTCGGGGAGAACATTGTGAGACGCCACGTCGATCAGATCTTAGCGTCACAGGAACGAGTCAACCCCATGTCTCGAGTACCTGGGGATGAACCCGACATACCGGTAGCATCTACCTCAGAACCAATAGCCGTGGAAACCGATGAACTACCCGATGAAAAGGGGCCAGAATCGCCTCTGCACCAAGAACGAGAACCTCAGGAAAGGCGCTATCCCGAAAGGGTCAGGAAGCCGCCCAAAGACTGAATCTTTAAATGGACTACTGTTGTTTAATGCACATGTTAAAGTATCAATTGTTATTTGAATATTAAGGGGTACTACTAATCTAAAAGGGGAGGAATTGTAGTGTATGTACCTTTAAGACAGAACTACTTTTACAGCTCCTGTATACTGTAGTACCGGCAGTGACCACACCTGTATATAAGCCTTGCGCATGCCTCTGTACCCCGAGTCTTGAGACTACCCTCCTCCAGTAAATACCTGTTTATTGTTAAGTTACAGCATCTGTGTGATTATTGAAAAACATCATACTCTCAGAATCACGGATCTAACAGTACTGTAGACAAATTCAGCAAGAACTTATGGTAGTCGTTCACCAGCCCGAGGAACGACCTCATTTGTGACACATTTTCCGGTGCTGGAGCCTTGACAACTGCCTCAATCTTTTCAGGGGACTTATGTAACCCCTCTTTATCAATAACGTGGCCACAATACGAGATCTGCTTCTGGAAAAACTCGCATTTGTGGCGATTAGCTCGGAGCCCATATTCCTTCAATCTAGTGAGCACCTGCTCCAGGTTGGCGAGGTGATCACTGTCATTTTCGCCCGTGACCAGGATGTCGTCCAAATAACACTGGGTCTCTGGAATCTCTTGCAGGACTTGATCCATTGCCCTTTGACAAATAGCCGGAGCTGATGCTACCCCGAACACCAGCCAGTTGTATTGGTAGAGACTTTTATGAGTGTTGATCGTGAGGTACTGTTTCGAGGCTTCTTCTGCCTCCATTTGCAGGTATGCCTGGGCCAGATCAATCTTAGTTAAGCGTTTCCCTCCAGATAGCGAGGCGAAAATATCTTCAATCCGCGGAAGCGGATATTGTACAGTGTGAAGGACTGGGTTCACTGTCACCTTAAAGTCCCCACAGATGCGAACCTTCTTTGGTTCCCCAGGCGTATTACTCAATGACCTCTTCATTACAGGAACGATGGGTGTAGCCCACTCGCTCCAGTCCACTTTGGACAGTACTACTGAACGTTCCAAACCTTCCAGCTCTGCTTCGACGGCTGGGTGGACTGCATAAGGTACCGGTCTGGCCGTAAAAAACTTTGGGCTTGCATTTTCCTCTATTTTGATTGATGTTGTTATGCCTTTTAGTGTTCTGAGTCCCTGCTGGAACACTTCTTGTGCGTCAGTTAGCTTTTTTGACAGTCGTCTAGGTGTGACGTCGTCATCCTTTTTGGCATCTACAGTCAGTGCTTGTATGGAATGCCAATCTAATTGTATCTTCCGGATCCATTCACGTCCGAGTAGTGGTGGTCCTCCATCTGGCAATACATATAGGTCCATTTTTGGTGTTTCCTTGCCGTTATATATAACGTTCACCCTTATTTTTCCTTTGGGGTAAAATTTTGCCCCGTGTACGTCTTCAAGACAATCTCTGTATCTCTCAAGGGTATATGTGAGAATAGCCGCTTGTAGTCCCTTCAGTTTATGACTGTTAGGGCTGATCCTGTGTCCAATTCCATTTTCACTTGGACTCCGGCTATCTTGAGCGTGACCCAGGTAGTTTGGTGATCCTCCGTTTTGATCACATTATGTAGTTCCAGACAACCCAGCTCCTTGCTTCCAGAGTCTGTATCACTTTTCTGTTCGTCTGAACTACTCTCCGTCACCTGATGTACCTTCTTGTACTTCTCCTGTGGAGATTTCTTGCTGCTGGTTTTCTTTCCCGACCTGCAGACTCTTTCTATGTGTCCTACTTTTCCACACTGTCTGCACACTTTGTCCTTGAACCAGCAATCCTTATGGTCGTGTGTTGTTCTGCCGCAGCGATAGCACTTCACTGTTCCGTATGACATTTCATTTGTGCCATATTCTTGCGGTCTCCATTGTATCTCTGCCGCGCCCCATGCTGCTGCTTCGTGTGATACTGCAATGCTGAAAGCCTTGTCCAGCGTAAGATCCTTTACTGATAGAAGCCGTTTCTGGGTTCCTTCACTTTGAAGCCCACACACAAACTTGTCCCTTAAAGTATCTGCTAGTCCCGTTCCAAACTAGCAGTGTTTCGATAGCTTGCGCAATTCCGTTAAAAACTCAGCATTACTTTCATCTTTATGCTGGTTCCTTTTGTGAAACTTAAATCTTTCTGCTATCAGCAGCGGTGTGGGGTTTAAGTGGTCCTGTAGGATTGACACTATGTTTTCAAAATCCTTTTCCACTGGCTTCTCTGGGGTTACTAGGTTTCGCAGTAAGCCATACGTTTTTGCACCCATTGAATTCAACAATACAAGCGCTTTCCTGTCATCTGGCACTTCATTCGCCTTGCAGTACACTTCTATGCGTTCGACATATGTCGTCCAATCTTCGACTTCATTGTCGAATGCTGTGACTCTGCCACTCTTCGGCATCCCTGGGTGTGGTTAGACTGGCTCAAAATGGCGTCTCCCACGCTCTCCCTTCTTCCCCACTGCGGCTCAAATTGGCGCCTCCCACACTTTCCTTTCTTCCCCGCTAACGCTGCTCGGCCCTTGAACACCGGCTGTGCTCTGCGCGTTTTCCTGCGCGCCTCTCTCCCCCATTGACGCTGCTCGGCCCTTGAACACCGGCTGCGCTCTGCTCTCTCTCATCCATTGACGCCGCTCGGTCCTGAACACCGGCTGCGCCCTGTGCGCTCTACCCTCTCTCTCTCCCCTTCGACGCTGCTCGGCCTTTTTCTGTGCCGTCGGTTGGCTCTAGCCGCCGCTGTCCGGGAAGAGTCTGCGCAGTACCTGTTGCCAGCCCGTTTCGCTGGACCACCGTGACTGGAGAACCAAGCCTGGCTCTCGACAGCCTCCCCTGCGATGCTGAAATCTCCGCTGGAAGACTGGGGGGTTTCCCGTGGTCGACGCCCGTGCTTCTGGACTCGGCCTTCTTCCACTGTTCTCCAGGAGCGAATCCCTGGGAGGTGATGCAGAGTTGCAGGTAGGTTTGAATCTGCTCGTCGCCAATGTTAGATCCGTGTATCTTGATGTTGTGTCCTTCAATAATTAGACAAGAGACTGCAGGGAACAATCAACAGGTGTTTACTGAATGAGGGTTACTCTAAAACTAATTGTGCAGATCCCTACTCAGGGTTTATATACAGGTGTGGTCACTGCCGGTACTACAGTATACAGGAGCTGTAAAAAGTAGTTCTCTCCCTTAAAGGTACATACATTACAACAGTGTTGGCAGTAGGAATGCTGCCATTCTGACAGAGGACAGGCACTCCCTGGTCGGACGACACACTGGCACTCCCACGGGGCAACACTGCAGCATGTGGAGCAATCTGCTGAAGCACAGACTGCTGGCCTTCTGCGGCGTGGCGAGGGCCCGGGCGATTCGTGCCCGATGCAGTGAGGGTGGCAGCAGTCAGTACTCGTGTGGCCTCAATCTGTGTCTGCATCAGACCAACCACTGACTGCATTGCACCACTAAGCACTTGCGTGGAAGCCGTCTGTGCTGCCTGTGCTGCACCGAAGTCCTGCAGACTCCTTGCCTGTGCTACACCGAAGTCCTGCAGACTCCTTGCCTGTGCTGCCCCGAAGTCCTGGACACTCCTTGCCAGTGACTCAATGGATTCGGGCACCCTTGCCACTGCAGCCATGAGCTCAGTGTGCCTCTGCTCCGCCTGGGCGCCCATTTCAGTGAGGAGCCGCACCTCTTCTGCGCTCACTGTAGCAGGACTGGAGGCCAGACTCTCCCTCCGGGGAGAAGGCCACCGAGCTTCCCAAACCCCCCGCGTTGCTGCAGCCCGCTGGCCCCGGAGCTTCAACCTCCTCAGATCCTTCCCCCCCTGCTCCCCTCCAGGGAAGACGTGTCCCCATTATGGCCATGGGCTGCCTCGGCTGAGGGTGGCACTGATGATCCGGCTTCCTCTTCCTCATCGCCTTCAGATTCACTCACCGTGGCAGCTTGAGGGCCCGCCTCCTCACCTGGCGATTCACCATCTGAAAGCAGGGAGGTACAAGAGTTGCTTTAGCGTGAGGACAGGGCGGCAGTGAGGGAGGCATGAGTGCTGCAATGCACTGTATTGGTTCGATAGTGGCAAAGGATGCTGGTGTGAGACACAAGTGGAAGGAGAGAGGTCAAAAAGGTGATGACCTTACCGTTGCTGTCCAGAACGGGGTCAGTATCTCCAGTGGCGACGGGGCCAATCATCTGGCCTGCCATAATGTGCTGGACTCGCTGCTCCAGATCGCTGAGGTCTTTAAGGTGAGGCCGGCCTCCCCTGGTCCATTGCTGCTGCCTCCTGTTATGGGCCAGCTTGTCCTGCAAGAGAAAGGATGGGCTCTGAGTACAGTGTGAAGCCCTGATCTTGGCTGCACTGCCTCCCATGGTGGAATAGCCCTTACAGTGTGAAGCCCTGATCTTGGCTGCACTGCCTCCCATGGTGGAATAGCCCTTACAGTGTGTAAAGTGGTGAATGCGCGTGTGAGTTTCATGAAAGGCCCATAGGTGTTGGATGAGGGCTGGGCATTGGGTCTTTCAGGACCCTTTGGCCATAAAGTGAGGTGCACATGCAGGGATGAAGGGGATACTGAAAAGGGTACTCACCCTGACGATCCGATTGAGGTCGTTGAACTTCTTCCTGCATTGCACAGGGGTCCTAGGTACCATGCTGCTGGAGGTCACTCTGTGAGCCACCTCCCTCCAAGCTTTGCGGTAGTCGGTGGGCAGCGGCCTCCTGCCACTGTCCGGAATCAGGATATATCGCCTGTGCTCCACTGCGCCTAACCAGAACCTGCAGGGCCCCCTCACTGAACCGCTGTGCTCGCTCCCTGGCCCTCTCCATGGTCCTAGGTGTTAGATGTGGCAGCAGGTCTGTCCAGTCCGAGAAGCAGGGCTCCAATGTGCAGGGTGTGGCTGCAATCCAAGATCGACCCTCCCCCTTTAAGAGCTGACCGGCGCCAGCGTGTCTGCCTGCAATTGATAACTGGCCACACCTGCGCTGCGCCCGCCCTCGGTGGTAGCGCCTCGCTTCTCCGGCTTAGCACCTTAGGACAGTCGTGCAGCGTCTGCTTTAGTGCTCCAAGCACCTCTTGGGGCGAAGCAGGTCAATTTAGCTGAAGGTGGCGATAATTTGCGCCCGCTCAACTATAACGCCCCAAACATGGCGATACTGAATTTCTAGGCCTGTGTGTCTCATTTCCGCATGACAAACTAATCGAAAGAAACACAAAATAAACCAGTCATTAACATAACTGGCTCTCACAACCTGGAGACAATGTCCAAAACAGTAAAAAAAATTTGACCCCGAACCTCGGCCTTTAATAAAACAATGAACAACATGTTGTCACACCTCCTACTTTTTGCCCTTCGAGGGTGATCTTGCGCATTTCCCCCCTTCCCACCCTGCAGCTCCTCCGTAATGGGACCCCAGTGGCTGCAGCAAGGCTGGTGGAAGGCTGCTGATTGTCACAACCTGAGACTGCAGATGCCCTTGAAGGACGGCCTTGACCAGATCTGGGCCTGGAGGGCACAGCTGCACTCTGCACCAACTCTACATGGGCGGCAGCAGTCTGTCCTACAGGCGGTGGCAAGTGCAGTGGAGAAGTGACAGTGGTGGCAGCAGGAATGCTGTCATCTTGAGAGAGGACAGCAACTCCCTGTTCGACCGACACACTGGCACTCCCACGGGGCAGCACTTCAGCATCCAGAGCAATCTGCTGGAGCATAGATTGCTGGCCTGCTGCGGCACAGTGAGAGCCCTGGGGATATGTGTCCGAACCAGCGAGAATGGCAGCAGTCAGTGCTAGCGTGGCCTCAATCTGAGTCTGCATGAGAGCAGTCTGAGATGGGCTCATAGCAGCCAGTGACTGCATTGCAGCACTAAGCATTTGCGTGGCATCCGCCTGTGCTACAGCGAAGTGCTCCACACACCTTGCTAGTGATTCAATGCATTCGGGCACCCTTCCCACTACACCCATGAGCTCAGTGTGCCTGTGCATCACCTGGGCACTCATTTCAGCGAGGATCCGCTCCTCCTCTGCGTCCAGTGCAGTAGGACTCGATGGCATACTCTCCCTCCGGGGAGAAGGCCCCCAAGCTTCCCTACCTCCATTGCGTTGCTGCAGTCCGCTGGGTCCTGGAGCTTCACCCGCATCAGACCATTCCCCCCTGCTCCCCTCCAGGGAAGGCGTGTTCCCAGTGTGGGCATGGGCTTCCTCGGGAGAGGGTGGCGCTGATGCTCCGGCTTCCTCTTCCTCCTCGCCTGCAGCTTCACTCCCACTGGCAGCTTGAGGGCCCATCTCCTCAGCTGGTGAATCACCATCTGAAAGCAGGGAGGTACAAGAGTGGCTTTAGCGTGAGGACAGGGTGGCAGTAAGGGAGGAAGGAGTGCAGCGATTTAGTAAGTTGGTTTGAAAGTGTCAAAGGCTGCTGTTGTGAGGAACAAGTGGAAGGAAAGAGGACAAGAAGGTGATGACCTTACCATTGCTGTCCAGAACGGGGTTGGCGTCTCCAGTGGTGACGGGACCAATCACCTGACTTGCCACAAACCTCTGGACGTGCACCTCAAGATCGCTGAGGGGTTGCAGCTAAGGCCGCCCTCCACCTGTCCGTTGCTACTGTCTCCTATTATGAGATAGCTTGGCCTGCAAGAAAAAGGATGGCGTCTGAGTAAATATACAGCCATGGTCTTGCCTGATGTGCCTCCCATAGTTGAATAGCCCTTACTGTATGCAGCCATGGTCTTGCCTGATGTGCCTTCCATAGTTGAATAGTCCTTACTGTATGCAAAGTGTGGAATGTGCGTGTGTGTTTGATGAAAGGGCCATTGGTGTTGGATGAGTGTTGGGCATTGGGGCTTTTAAGACCCTGTGGCCATAGAGTGAGGTTGAGATGGAGGGATGGAGAGCTTTTGAAAAAAAGCCACTCACCCTGACGACCCGAGTGAGGTCGTTGAACTTTTTCCTACATTGGATATGCTTCCTGGGCACCATGCTGCTTGAGGAGACTCTCTGAGCCACCTCCTTCCACACTCTTCTGTACTCACGTGGCAAAGGCCTCCTGCCACTCTCTGGGCACAGTATAGATCTTCTGCGCTCCACCGCGCCAAAGAGAGCAGCCAAGGCCTGCTCGCTGAAGCGCTGTGCTCGCTCCCTGGCCCTCTCCATAGTCCTTGGCTGGAAGATTTAGGCACAGGCCTGTCCAGGCCAAGATTCAAGGCTCCAATGAACAGGGTGTGGCTGGAGAGCAAGATCGACCCTCCCCTTTAAGAACTGACCGGCGCCAGTGTGTCTGTGTTCAATTGATAACTGACAGCACCTGCGCTGTGCCCGCGCTCTGAGGTAGCGCCTCGCTCCTCGGCCTTAGCGCCTTAAGAGAGGTGTGTAGCGCCTGATTTAGCGCTCCAATCACCTCCAGGGGCGATAAAAGCCAAGTTTGCAGTCGGAGGCGATAATTAGTGCCAGGCGCTAAATTTTGCGCACGGCTGATAACGGCGCCCCAAACAGGGCTATACCGAATTTCTCCCCCTTGATCTCCCCTTGACAAAGCCATGCTGACTATCCTTGATTAATCCTTGCCTCTCCAAGTGGAGACTAATTCTGTCCCTCAGAATTTTTCCCAATAATTTCCCTACCACTGGTGTGAGGCTCACTGGCCTGTAATTCCCTGGTTTATCCCTACTACCTTTCTTGAATAATGGTACTACATTGGCTGTCCTCCAGTCCTCTGGCACCTCCCCTGTGGCCAGAGAGGTTCTGAAAATTTGTGTCAGAGCCCGTGCAATGTCCTCCCTTGCCTCACACAGTAGCCTGGGATACATCTCGCCTGGGCCTGGGGATTTATCCACTTTTAAGCCGGCTAAAACCGCTAGTACCTCCTCCCTCTCAATACTAATTTGTTCAAGTATATCACAATCCCCCTGCCTGATATCTATGCCTACATCGTCCTTCTCCATAGTGAACACAGATGCAAAATATTCATTGAAAACCTCACCTACATCTTCCGGCTCTACACACAGATTGCCACTTCCCTCCCTAATGGGCCCTACTCTTTCCCTGGTTATCCTCTTGCCCTTAATATACTTATAAAACACCTTGGGATTTTCCTTTATTTTGCCCGCCAAAGTTTTTTCATGCCCCCTCTTCGCTCTCCTAATTTATTTTTTAAGTACCCCCCTGCACTTTCTACACTCCTCCAGGGCTTCCACTGTTTTTAGTCCTTTGTATCTACCAAAAGCCTCACTTTTTTTCCTAATCCATTCTTGTATATTCCTTGACATCCAGGGTTCCCTGGCCTTGTTGGTCCCACCTTTGACCTTTACGGGAACATGTTGGTGCTGTACTCTCTCTATTTCCTTTCTGAAAGACTCCCACTGCTCTGATGTGGATTTTCCTACAAGTAGCTGATCCCTGTCCACGTTAGCCAGATCCTGCCTTATCATATTAAAATTGGCCTTCCCCCAATTTAGAACCTTTATTTCCGGTCCATCTTTGTCCTTTTCCATGACTACCTTAAATCTCACTGAATTATGGTCACTATCACCTAAATGCTCTCCTATTGACACTTCTATCACTTGCCTGGCTACATTCCCTAGAATTAGGTCCAGTACCGCCCCCTCTCTTGTAGGACTTTCTACATGCTGACTCAAAAAGCTCTCCAGGATGCACTTTAAGAATTCCGCACCCTCTAAGCCTTTCACACTCTGACTATTCCAGTTAATATTGGGGAAGTTGAAATCCCCTACTATTATTATCCTATTATTTCTACACTTCTCTGAGATTTGTCTACATATCTGTTCCTCTATCTCCCCCTGACTGTTTGGGGGCCTATAGTACACTCCCAGCAAAGTGCTTGCCCCCTTTTTGATTTTAAGTTCTACCCATATGGCCTCATTAGAGGAACCTGCTAAGATATCATCCCTTCTTACAGCAGTAATTGACTCCTTGATTAATATTGCGACACCCCATCCTCTTTTACTCCCCCCTCTGTCTCGCCTGAAGATTCTATACCCCGGAATATTGAGCTGCCAGTCCTGCCTCTCCCTCAACCATGTCTCTGTGATAGCAACAATATCATACTCCCATGTGTTTATCAACACCTTCAATTCATCTACCTTACTCACAAGACTCTTTCCATTAAAATAAATGTCATCCAGCCTTGCCATACTCCCTTGTGCCATTACATGTTTGCTCTGCCTTCCAGGCTGACTTGTTTTTTCCTCTACATTTGGCTGTGCATCACCGTCTACCATAGCTCCACTCTGTATCCCATCCCCCTGCCAAGTTAGTTTAACCCCCCCTCCCCCCACAGTACTAGCAAACCTCCCCGCAAAGATGTTGGTCCGTTCCAGTTCAGGTGCAACCCGACTTGTACAGGTCCCACATTCCCCAGATGCAGACCCAGTGATCCAGGAAACTAAAGCCCTCCCTCCTGCACCAACTCTTTAGCCACGCATTCATCTACTCTATCCTTCTATTCTTATACTCACTAGCACGTGGCACCGGGAATAATCCAGAGATTACAACCTTTGACGTCCTGCTTTTTAATCTGCTACCTAACTCCCTAAATTCTTGTTGCAGGACCTCATCCCTCTTTCTACCCATGTTGTTGGTACCAATGTGAACCCCGATCTCTGACTGTTCGCCCTTCAGTGACATCCTTGACCCTGGCACCAGGGATGCAACATACCATCCTGGAGTCACGTCTGCGGCCACAGAAATGCCTATCTGTTCCCCTTACGATAGAATCCCCTAATACTATTGCTCTCCCACTCTTTTTCCTCCCCTCCTGTGCAGCTGAGCCACTCGTAGTGCCACGGACTTGGCTCTTGCTGCATTCCCCCGAGAAACCATCTCCTCCAGTGGTATCCAACACAGAAAATCTGTTGGAGAGGGAGATGAACCCAGGGGTCTCCTGCACTACCTTCCTAGTTTTTTACTCTGTCTGGCAGTCACCCATTCCCTGTCTGCTTGTGCAATCTTTACCTGTGGTGTGAGCACCTCGTTAAACGTGCTATTCACGAAGATCTCAGCCTCGCGGATGCGCCACAGCGACTCCAGCCGCAGCTCCAGCTCTGAAACGCGTATTTCGAGTAGCTGCAGCTGGAGACACTTCCTGCACATGTGTTCCCCCTGGACACCGAAAGTGTCCCTGACTTCCCACATAGCACAGGAGGAGCACTCCATGCTGCCGAGCTGCCCTGCCATGTCCTACCCTTAATTTACTCCCTTTTACTTCCTTTAAATTAAAGAATATTAAATACACTAGGGACCTTACTTCCCTTTAAACACTACTTACTCTAAACTAGAGACCTTACTTTTACTTTAACGACTGGACTGTAGAAATACTCACCAGGTCCTACTTACCAATCAGCTCCTTCCCTGGTTGTGACGTCACTTACATTTAGTTCTGATAAAAGTGCACATCCAAAATGTTAGCCTATTTTAGATGCTGAGCTATACTCTTTCAAGTGTCTTGTTTTTATTTCATACATCCAATTCTTTTTTTCTTTATATCTCCAAAACAGAAATGTATAATTATGTTTTGTATGTGGACCAAAAGGGGACAATATACTTGTTTGGCTGCCATGTAAATAGATTATGGAGCTTATACAGGCACATGAGAAAATAACTCAATCTGCATTAATTTACTATGAGTCATTGGAACTTGAGTCATTGGCAACTTCAATTAACTGTGCCTTTGTTCTCACCAGCAATTAGTGCCAAATGAAATCATAGCAGTTTAATGGCCATTTAACTTCCCCTATATAGTTTTGTGCATCACCAGCATGAAATAAGATCACTAGTACCACATTAGGACCTACCCAACATTTATGCAGTTCACAGCAAACTTGCTCCAACACAACATCAATAGAATGGAACCAAACAAACTCATTATCATCATATCAATCATATAAATGCCACACAGTTTAGGCAATCAAAACAAAACAAAATGCTGGAAACGCAAACCATGCTAATCAGCACCTGGAAGGAAAATGAAGCCTCATATTTTGAGCGTGGCCAGCTCTGATTACGAATGCCACCCAAGAGGCTAGCTTTTCTTTCTCTTTCAAATGCTGATGCATTTTGACTCTCTTCTGTTTTAATGTCAGATTTTCAGCATTCATGTTTCTCTTTCTACCTCTGCAACATATGAAGTTTTTGAAGATCTTTTTCAGTCCATTCATGGAGACTGTAGGATATATGTAATAATAATAGGTTAACGGCGTGACATAAGTAAAGGGCATCCTGGTTAGTTAATAGCTACTGTAAAAAGAAGAAAGACTTGCATTTATACAGTGCCATTCACGGCCACCGGACGTCTCAAAGTGTTTTACAGCCAATTAAGTTCTTTTGAAGTGTAGTCACTGTTGTAAGGTAGGAAACGTGGCAGCCAATTTGCGCACAGCAAGCTCCCACAAACAGCAATGTGATGACCATATAACCTGTTTTTATTAGTGATGTTGGTTGAGAACTCTGGGATAACTCCCCTGCTCTTCTTCAAAATAGTGCCGTGGAATCTTTTACATCCACCTGAGAGGGCAGATGGTTTAACATCTCATCCGAAAGACGGCACCTCCTACAGTGCAGCAGTCCCTCAGTACTGCACTGGAGTGTCAGCCTACATTATTGTGCTTAAGTCCGTGGAGTGGGACTCACAACCTTCTGACTAAAAGGTTAGAGTGCTATCAACTGAGCCATGGCTGACACTGTACATTTATGGAAAGAGAGAGGGTATGTGTAGACCAACAAGAGAGTCTGACTGAATTCTGCTGAATATACAGAACAGGCTGATTGAACAGGAATAGAAGGCAAATGTAATAGGAAGGTGTATAGATGTAACTAACCTCAATACTGGCTAAAGCTAATTATAGATAAGTAGAATGCTTAGCTTCGATGCATATTATATCACGTGATTATGATAGAGTAACGGTTAAAGCATTGCCATGGACAGACAAGCGCAGGCCTGATGGAAAGTACTGGGATGTGCTCAGCAGAATAATGTAAAGCAAACATGATATAGAGACCAGGAGATAAGGGAACTATACTGAACTGCTGCATGTCAGTTTTAGACAAAGGAATAGCACATGGGGCTCAGGATGCAACCATATCCTGTGACCAAAGTAGGTGTGGTATAATAAAAGTACATATGTGGAATACAACATATCCTCATTTGTACACAAGTTTGCAAATTGCTTGGACTCGCCAATGGATATCCTACTTGTCAGGATATAGACATATTGCTTGCATGTAATACTCAATATGCTGTCTTTAAATAATAAACATCTATTAGATATATCACTATCTCAAGGGTTCTCAAAGCTGTTAATTAAATAAAGGATAAAATGCAGGATATAAAACCCAACAAAGATCTATATATCACTGATGTGTTGTACAATCATTCCTGACATAAACATAGGGATTGATTGTGGGAGTGTCTTCTCCACATGGACTGCAGTGGTTCAAGAAGAAGACACACTGCCACCTTCTGAAGGGCAACTATGGATGGGCAATAAATTACGGCCTTGCCAGCAATGCCTATTTCCCGAGAATGAACACATCATGGGAAATCATGGGCGCATAGTGCATGATTTATTGTCCATTAATCTTAATGGCAGAAAATCACTGATTGTGCTACTGTAATATCATGCAGTTGGCTCCCTATAAGACCTGCTCCCAAATCAGTCCTCCAGTGCCCAACAACCCTCCATACAACAGCCTCTCTATTATATTTGAAGTGGATTTTTAGAAATCACACTTAGCAGAAGCATAGCATATGGGTAAGAATAAGTAGTCAAGGTATTTTTGCCTGACAACAGCAGGCTAAATGCATATAAGCTTTGTACACAGCTCAGCACGTAACCACAAAAAGGGACAAAGATAGGAAAAGCAGAAGGAGATGTACTGAGACACAGAAAAGAGGTAGCGACTTGACAATAACAGGTCAAAAGGACTCGCTTGACTGATACTAGCTGTTGGGAAATAGGGAAGTCACAGGGTGGGCACCTGGCGATTCAAACTACCACCCAGGCTGTTCATTGTATAAACTGCAGATAATAAAATAAGGATGTGGCAGGAAATAACTTGAAAAACAAGTGACGCGAAACAAAGAGATGTCACGCGAAAGTATGAATCATTGTGGTTTGTAAGCTTAAATACCGGAGACCAAAGACAATCGGAGAGACAGCCAGGTACGAGCTATGGGAGCTCTAAGCTGTTCTCCCTGATCAGCCGTTAGATATCTCGGTGGACTGTTTGTATTGTACTGTTGAATAATTTTGTGTTTTAGATAAACTGCTTGGCTCTTTACCATTTACAGACTAGTGTGCGGAGTTAATTAATTTTATTTCACC
This sequence comes from Somniosus microcephalus, assembly GCF_052327205.1. NCBI lineage: Eukaryota > Metazoa > Chordata > Chondrichthyes > Squaliformes > Somniosidae > Somniosus > Somniosus microcephalus. Next base: position 265,540,803 of record NC_140987.1, read on the forward strand.
ACAACATTTTGGCGTAGTCGGCAGGATACGTCAGAACGTAGATGGACAATGGCCAAGAGGACACAAGGGGGTGAGTAGATTTGGAATACCACCCAGAAATTATGTGATCCAGGCGGTCACCCATCTGCAGAATGAGTATCCGAATCGTGACGAGTCTGTAAAGCGGTAAAAGGACACGTTTGGACGTGTAGTAAGTATGATCTTGATATATTAGGCGTAAACATTAGTATTGGAAGGGACATTGTCATTGCAATAAAAGACGGGCAGACTAAGAGATAAATTGTGCGAATTTTGACATTGAGTCTTTGTTAGGTATAAAGTGGATTATTGTGTAGATACATTTTGGGATAGGCTTTAAGTCGCGTGGAGAGGCCGAAGGGACATAGACTCAAGTAGAAGTTGTATGTAATGCCGGGAAGGTCAGACCACAAAATGGTGTCGGGGAAAGAATTAGCCTGGGGTGTGGAAGAAACCCTTACCAGATTCTATGCAGATGACCGGAAGGGCTTAATCGACAAAATGTTAAGAGACAAAATCAAATCAAATCAAATCAAATCAACTTTTATTGTCATTGTTAGTGCACAAGTGCAGTACAACGAAATGTAGGCTTGCGGCTCCCGAGAGTGTACATTTAGATTAAGACATTTAAACATTCAACATACATTTGGCTTGTAATCCATTAACATAAACATAACCATAATAAAGTGCATTGGCAGATGTGCAGACGGATGGGATCCAAGTCAGGATCCCGTCATTCAAAAGACTTGGTGGCAAAAAGCAAAAAATAAACACACCCAAAAGGCCAGTGTAATAATAGTATGACAGCTTTTACAGTGTACCCTCAAACTGAAACCAAAAATAGAGGAACTAAAAACCGCCAGAGCAGAAATAAAAAATTGAGAGAAATTCAGGAAAGTCGGAGCGAAAAGGGACTCTTTGGCCCCCGATCAGGTATACCTACTGCTCCACCACCTCCCCCGTATAATAGAACAGAGGAAGGGGAGGATGATAATGATAGTGAAGAGGAAGAAGTCCTCGCCGCCGCACCTTTGACGGTGACACAAGGAGCACAGGTAGGGAATAATAAACATAGATATAAAGCATTCAGTCCCCTAGAAAAACAGGACATCTTGAAATCTCTGGGCACCCTGAAGACCCAGAGTAAAAATATTGAATTTTGGAAAATTTTACGGGAAATGTATGATATCCACGATATGCATGAAAGAGATGTCCATCAACTGGTATGGGTTAAATGTCTCCGAGACAAGTGCAATACCCTGCCAGATGGGACAAAGGATGGGACATGGTGTCCCGCCAATAATACAGCTCGGGATTCTAGAGGGTGGTGCTTGTGTGGTCAGTCAGCTTCACCTCTGACTCCTTTGAGCGGTTCGAATTGCTCCCACTCCCTTTTGTTCTAGACTTTGGACTTATTTAGGGGTCGTAATAAACTTGCAACAGACACCTGGGTTAGTCAAAAGAATTCAGATCTTTATTTTGAGACAGGAAAATATACAATACAATAAAAACTTACACTTTAAAAGGGTGGGGAACACACGGAATAAGCGAGGGAGAATTACAATGTACATAATCCCTTTCCCTCCCAAGCCCACTACACTAGTTAGGCTGGAATCCAGAGGACCAGGAAATGCTCACCAAAACGACTTTCTTGACAGTTGTTGACGTTCGTGATTTCAGGGTTCTCTTTAGTTGTGGCGGTTGGGGCCTGCCGTACTTCGGTCGTGGTAGAAAACTACACCTGCGTTGGGTCTTCAGTTGGGTTGAGTCCGCTGATGCGGTTAGTCGCTCTGTTTGGATCTTACCGGGTAAGTACCCAAATTTCTTTGGTTAGGGCTAGTTTTAGGGTCTTTTTGTCCAAAATCTTACCCAGGGGTAAGTCAGACTAGCCTGTAGAGTGGAAACAAGTCTTTGGTTCGTGAGTTTTTCGGCAGTTGGTTTCTTGTTGGTCGCGGTGGCCCAATATTACCTGGTTGGTGGTAATAATAATAATAATAATAGTAATAATAATAATCAAATTTATTGTCATTGTTAGTGCACAAGTGCAGTACAATGAAATGTAGGCTTGCGGCTCCCGAGAGTGTACATTTAGATTAAGACATTTAAACATTCAATATTCATTTGGCTTGTAATACATTAACATAAACATTATAAAGTGCATTGGCAGATGTGCAGGCTTTAGAGTTTATTTGTGGAGTTCAGTAGGATGACAGCCCTGGGAAAGAAGCTGTTCCTTAATCTGGTCGTTCGGGTGCGAATGCATCTGTAGCATCTCCCAGATGGCAGGGGGGCGAACAGACTGTGGCTGGGGTGGGTAGGGTCTTTGATGATAGTCAGTGACCTCCGTAAACAGCGTTTCTGGTAGATGTTCTCTATGGTCGGTAGCCGGGTGCCGGTAATGCGTTGGGCAGTTTTGATTACCCGCTACAGGGCTTTCCGGTCATAGGAGCTACAGCTGCCATACCATACTGTGATACAATTCGTCAGGATGCTCTCTATTGTGCAGCGGTAAAAGTTAGAGAGGATCAGGGGTGACAGGTTACATCCCTTCAGCCTCCTTAGGAAATATAGGCGCTGCTGGGCCTTCTTCACCAAAGAGGAGGTATTGAGGGACCAGGAGAGGTCTTCCGTGATGTGGACTCTGAGGAACTTAAAGCTGTCCACCCTTTCCACCACAGCCCCATGGATGTGGATGGGGGTGTGACTTCCGCCTTTAGACTTCCTGAAGTCCACAATGATTTCCTTGGTTTTCTTGATGTTAAGGGCCAGGTTGTTATCGGCGCACCACTTCACGAGATGCTGGACCTCCTCCCTGTAGGCTGACTCATCGTTGTTGGTGATCTGGCCTACCACCGTGGTATCATCCGCAAACTTGATGATGGTGTTGGAACCATGAACAGCCACACAGTCGTGGGTGAAGAGGGAGTAGAGGAGGGGGCTCAGCACACATCCTTGTGGGGCCCCCGTGTTCAGTGTCAGGGGGGGCGGAGGTGTGGTTACCTAATTTGACAGACTGTGGTCTGCTTGTTAGGAAGTCCAGGGTCCAGTTGCAAAGGGACGTGTTCAGGCCAAGAGTGTGGAGTTTGGAGGCCAGCTTGTTGGGGACGATAGCGTTGAATGCTGAGCTGTAGTCTATGAACAGCATTCTGATGTAGGTCTCTTTACCGTCCAAGTGATTCAATGCAGAGTGTAGAACAGTTGTGATTGCATCCTCCGTTGATCTGTTTGCACGATAGGCAAACTGGTGTTGGTCAAGAGAGGCAGGAACACTGGCTTTGATGTGAGCCAGGACCAGTCTCTCGAAACACTTCATTATGATGGGTGTGAGTGCGACAGGTCGATAGTCGTTCAGACACGTCACAGCCGTTTGCTTTGGCACAGGAATAATGGTAGCGGTCTTGAAGCATGTAGGGACTACTGCCTGGGCCAATGACAGATTGAAGATGGCGGTGAAGACATCAGCCAGCTGATCAGTACATTCCTTGAGTACCCGTCCAGGGATGCTATCAGGTCCAGCAGCCTTACGTGTGTTCACTCCGTGTAGAACACCCCTTACGTCGGAGGTCGACAGAGTGAGCACCTGGTCTTCCGGGGGTGGCAAGGCTTTGGTAGCCGGCTCCCTGTTGTCCATGCCAAAGCAAGCGTAGAAGTTGTTAAGCTCCTCTGGAAGGGAGGCATCGCTAACCGGGGGGCTGGTGTTTTTACTCTTGTAGTCAGTGATGGACTGGATGCCTTGCCACATGCGCCGGGGGTCCGAGTTGTTGTGCAAATGATCCTCAATCCGCAGTGTCTGTTTCCTTTTGGCGGTCCTGATACCCTTTTTTAGGTTGGTCCTAGCTGCACTGTAAGCCGCCGCGTCGCCAGATTTAAATGCTACGTCGCGTGCTTTCAACAGCGAACGGACCTCCCTGTTCATCCAGGGTTTCTGGTTGGGGTATGTCCTGATATTTTTATGGGTCGTGACGACCTTGACGCAACTGTTGATGTAGAATAGCACTGTGGATGCATATTCCTCAATGTCATTATGGGCAAACATGCTCCAATCAGTGCGTTCGAAGCAATCCTGAAGCTCCGAGACTGCCCCCTCTGGCCATACTTTCACTGATCTCACTGATGTTTTCACTCTTTTGATGAGCGGTTTGTATGCCGGGGCTAGAAACAGGGAGAGGTGGTCAGACTTCCCAAGGTGGGGGCAGGGAATGGTCTTATAAGCATCTACAATGCTCGTGTAGACTTGATCCAGTGTGTTCTCCCCTCTTGTGGGGCAGGAAACATTCTGGTGGAATTTTGGGAGTACAGATTTTAGGTTTATGTGATTGAAGTGCCCCGCGATGATAAAAGCTCCGTCTGGGTGCGCAGTTTGTTGTTCGCTGATGGCCCTGTAGAGGTCCTTCAGTGCTAGTTTGGCATTAGCGTGTGGTGGGATGTAGACCGCAGTGATGATAACAGCCGTGAATTCCCGAGGCAGGTAGAAGGGTCTGCACCTTACCATGAGGAATTCCAAATCAGCCGAACAGGATCTATCGATTATGTCCGTGTTAGTGCACCAGGCATTGTTAGTGTAAATGCACAAACCGCCTCCCTTGCTCTTACCGGAGTCTACAGTTCTGTCGGCGCGGAAGACCGTGCGTCCTTCTAGCTGGATGGTGGTGTCAGGGATGCCGTTGTTCAACCAGGTCTCTGTGAAGATCATGGCACAGCATTCCTTTGTCCTTTTCTGTGAGGAGAGATCAAGTTTGATCTCATCCATTTTATTTTCCAGTGACCTGACGTTGGCCAGGAAAATACTTGGGAGGGAGGGTTTGTGTGGGGCCCTCTTCAGCTTATTTGGGATTCCGGCCCTCTTGCCCCGCTTCTGCTTGCGCTCTCTGCGCGGTCTGTGCCGACTTCCGGCTGGGGAAGGACGCCACGCTGGTCCCGGGGGTCGGGCGATGTCGGGAGGCAGACCGACTGTGCCGAGTGTGAGCCGCACGCAGTCGGCCCCGATATCGAGGAGCATCTGCCGTCTGTACAGTAGGTCCGCCCTCAATTCCCGTATTAGCAGAGTCAAGAAGAGACTCAGAAAGAGGGTATAAACGCTCAGTCTCGGGAGAGACAAAGCCGCTGCGTCCATGCGCGCCGCCATTTTTTTTTTTTTAATATTGGCGGTTGTTGGTTTCTGTAGGCCTTTGGTTGCCGCGATCTCCGTTTCTTCTTTCTTCCTTCGAGTCTCCGATGATGATCTTTTTCTTGAGCTGGTTGGCTGAACTTGAACTCTGACTTCTGAGCTGACTCGAACTGACTGTGTTGCGTTGTCTCGACTGTGTTGTACTGTGTAAAGGCAGGCCTTAATTATACTAATTTTGGGCCTGGCTTATCTGACTGCCAAATCTCAGTTTCCTTTGTTAAATTTGGTGGGCTCGTTATTCTTAATGTCTTTTAAAACTTTAACGAGCTTCGGGGATGGCCCATCCAGACTTAACGAGTCTAGTGGATGGCTCACCCAAACTTAATCGGCTTTTAACTGGTTTCGGGATTGCCTTGAAACCAATTTAAAATGCTAAACGTTTTTCAATCTCTTTAAAATTGACTTTGGACTGTGGTTTGTTTATAGTAACTGTGGGGCTGATGTTCTTTTCTTTTGTATGGCTGGGGACATGTCCTGTTTACCTGATACCTGGCTTGGGTGGGAAAACAGGCTTCATTGTCCTTATGCAAAACTGGGGCATCCTGAGATTCCTTAGACAGTCCAATATCCAAACCCCGCCTCCCTGCTGTTCCAGCCTTTTTCAAGCCTGAGCATGTCTTTTAAACCAGCCAAATCTTCCTGGGATTTTTATTTTAAACCCCTTTTGCCCAATAACTCTGAAACCAGTCCAAAAAGTCTCTTCCTTAAAAATTAAATCCTTGAAATCCTTCTGTTCTGGCCCAACCACACTTTTACCCCTTTTCCATGTTCCTTCTGTGATGTTCCAAAAATCACTTTAAAATGACTTTCCTTCTGTTCTGGGGTTGTGCAGAAATTTTTGAACCTTACACACCCCCCTGTGATACTTTATAACACTACAGTATCATGCAGGTGTGAGCAAAATTTCTGATCCTCGGGAGCCAACCTCCCCCTGTATTATCTAAACTAATAATACCCACAACAAAACACTCTCCCATTCCCTTTAGGTGTAGTGTTTATCAAAATACACAAAGTAAAACTTTTATTACATTCACATCCAAGCACGGAGGGGGTCCAACACCCCTGCACCACTTGGAAAACACACACAGGAAAAATAAATTGAAACACACACTTGTTCAACTTTATTTTTAATCACGTTCACGGTTGTTTTTATACCTGGGCATAGCCTTTATTTTTGTTTTTGTCCCATGCTTCCTCATGCTGAGAGCGGAGCAATTGGTCCCTTCCTTTGCACTTTGCACACAACAAATTAAAATATATTCCCAGCTGGCAAACCACTAAAATGTGCGAAGCCAGCCTAATCCAAGAGGGGACTTCTAAATTTTCAAAAATGTCCCACCAGGGTGGAACCACAATATCCAGTATCTTGGCCCCTATCTCTACTGTTTTCTGCTCCAAAGTATAGAACTGTTTCTGTGAGATGACTACTGCTTTTAATAGGGTGGTAAGATGTTCTGGTAGAGGGGGAATCTCATAGCCAAAATGTGTGACGTAACTTTGCAGGTTGGTGATGTTTTCCGTGACAGTGAGGTGAACAGTCGAGGGTTCAGGGATGGGTACAATCCGTTCCTGGGCCACTTGAACTTCTGCCTCGGGTTTAAAACAAAAACTGCTGTCACTCACCGGACTCCAGATGTGCTGTCCATGCCAGTAGTGGGGCGCACTTGTGGTGACACAATATGTCCCACCCCCAATGAATGCTATCTGAGGGGAAACATGGTCCTTTGCCATTACCTCCATGGTACAGTTCACAGGTTGTGCACCAGCAGCTTTAAACCCGCACTGCGGTCTCGAATAGGCATTCAAGTGCTGGGGACACAGTATTATGTGTGCTCCCCGGCTCCGACACCTGGAGAGGTCTGTACCTGTCATAGCGTGCTCCCACTTTATGACATAAGGTGGGACCTCTGCAAAATGAATGTTTGCACCACCTTGAATGATCCCAATGTTCTCCACCCTGTATATCGGTGCGGGTTGGGCTGTCCCACCCATGACCGGCATCCTCACTACAATCCCCATGATAGTGTGATTGGAATATCCACAATCCACTGAAACAGGGTAGGCCTCAGAAGCTAAACGGAGTTGACACGGGCCCAGCGAATTACTAAATGGGTGGAGGGCTGCGAGGTGTTTGTTGCTAATCCAGGAGGGGACTAAACCCTGTTTTAAATCTTCCAGGTTTCTGCGGCCCTCGCCCAGCAACCATGCCCCGTATAGCACATACACCTCATTCTGTGCAGCTTGATCCAAAGCATTCCTGTCTTCCCGTATAAGTGCATTTACTGTTTTGGCATGTCTCTCCAGCTCAGCTATTATCTCTTTTAAATGGACCATCATAGCCTGGTCCTCATGCAACTCTGAGCCCACCACTGTGTTCTCCTCTGTTAGGAGTTTTCTTAACTGGGTCTTTAAACCATTTATCTGAGTTTGCAGATCCATATCCTCTAGGCTGTTTATCACTGACAACCCTGTACTGTAAGCTGTAAAAACATCATTCCAGGTCCCCCTTCTTTGTCTCCCCACACCCATATTATGTTCAGGATGTAAACTGTACAGCTTCGCTTTGTCCACATTGGCAAAGTCGAACTCATAAAACTTTCTAAACATTTCCTTCAACAGGGCTTGGTACAACCGTTCTGTCTCTTTAGGGCACCACTCAGGTAAGTACACCTCGGTCAGGTTCAGGATCACTGAGGCCACTGCATAGTGTACCCCCTGGTACAGCAGCTTATCTGTTGGTACTAGGACTAAACCATTCCCTGGTCACTTGGGGGTGGTAGGACACCACTGGACTATAGTCCGTGATGTTATGTTCTTGGGCAGGGGCTTTCGGGGGCGGGTCACAAGTTCAGTGGCATTCACTGGGATCAGGGAGTATGGGACCGTGCACGCATGCAGGCTGGAATCTCACTCCACCCACTCCCCGGCATCTTGCCATTGCCGGTGGAAAATGATGGATACGCCTGTGGGGCAGACCTTCTCTGACCCCCACATACAGATGTAAATCCCCTGATCCAGTTCCCACCACTAGTCCCAGCACACACTCTATCCCCCTTGGGTCCCTGTAATCGTCCGATGGGCATTGTTCCCCAATCATTCCCAATTGACTGCGTGGTTTCCTATATCCTTGCTCAGCTTTCTGAGCCACCACCACCTATCCAAGGGAATCTTTCCCTTGCATGTCAAACACACACGTTTCCCCTCGGTGACACTGACCCTTGTAGCAATGACCTGTACCCTGGGGCACGGGAGGGAGGCCTCGTCGTACGTGAACCCGGTCTGGCTGGAGTACTGAGTCGAGTTAGACCCCAACCACCCTGGCCACCTTCCCTCGTGGAAGTAGATGGCGAGCTCCTCCACACCCCGTTCGCCACCCTCTGCGGTAACGATCGGTGCTCTCTCTCCTGAACACCCATAGATATGGGCACGGTGGCATAGTGGTTAGCACTGTTGCCTCACAGCGCCAGGGACCCGGGTTCAAATCTGGCCTTGGGCGACTGTCTGTGTGGAGTTTGCACATTCTCCCTGTGTCTGCGTGGGTTTCCTCCGGGTGCTCCGGTTTCCTCCCACAGTCCAAAGATGTGCGGGTTAGGTTGATTTGGCTATGATAAATTGACCCTTAGTGTTAGGGGATTAAATACGTGGGGTTACGGGGATAGGGTGGGATATGTGTCGGTGCAGGCTCGATGGGCCGAAATGGCCTCTACCTGCACTGTGGGGATTCTGTGATTCTGTGTGATATGGGAGTTCTCCACGTCTCCTCGATCACTGATGCTCACCCCTACCAGGGCGAGCAGGAGCAGAACCTTCCTCATCCCGACTTCCTCTCTGTGGGGACACATAAACTAAATAGCCATGTCCCGAGAAGGTTCTCTGACCTGACACAGTTATCAAAATTAAAAACTTAAACTTATCACCACTAAAATTAAACCACTAAAATCCCAAACTTCCAAACTGTAAAAATACACTTAAAATACTTCAGAAAAGCTATATACATCCGCCGCCCATCTCCGGATGGCCAGGCTAATTCCTGATTGGCCTGTACCTTTTATGGAATCTGGCCAGCTTGTACACCTGGGCGTAAAGTGACCTGTGACACCGGACTCGGAGAGTCCTTCTTAAAACAACTGGGAGTTTTCCTGACTCCCAGTTAACCAGGGTAGTGTGTCCTCCGGTGCTGCAACACACTACTCCCTTCTTTGTGGCTGCTGATTCCCTATCCTGTCCTGTGAGTTCCCCGCAGCCTGATGCCGCAGGCTGGGGACCCTTCTCTCTCTCTTTGCCCAACGCTACCTCTCCTGTGAGCCCCTCACCTTTGGAGGCTGTAGGCTGGGGATCCGTATCCCTAGACTTGTCCCTAACCTTTGGTTTTCCTTTCCTGCTAAGGGTTCTCCTGGGGCTGGACCGTACTCTAAAATGACACTCAGGTGACCAAGGTAGCCTGGGCTGCGGTGTGCGAGGAGATTTCATTAAGGCTCCGAATACTGGGCGTGTACCTGAATCCCACTTAATCGGTGGGAGGGCCTCTGTAGGATTCTCAAAATTCCCACATTTCCCAAGTTATTCAATAAGGGAACCCTGAAGGACAATGGCTTTTGGACTTTATGGCAAAGACCTGCAAGGTTAAAACAGGGCCCTGCACAGCATGTCAAGTTCAAAACTCAAACTTGACATACCCGGGCCTGTGGGAGACAGCTTTGATTTTGTTATTTTCAAACCAGACAGTTAAAGGAGACAGAACACGCATTCTTCCCTTTAAAACAAATCAACTCAGGAAACGACTTAATATTGCACAAACCCAAAAGCCCATCAAGACTAGGCATATATAATCGGTTACAGTTCGAACTAGCTACCAAGCCAGGTAGACACCGATTTACATTATGCATAAACAAACACCAAGACGTTAAAAACCATTTAACAATGGGACTACCGCCCAAAAACCAGTTAAGGTGAACAACTATAATCACCTTAACGAGCCCGCCAAAATCAGACAAAGAACTAACCCTGATTTGGCGCGCAGATAACAAACTCAAAACCAGTATAATTATAGGCCCACCGGTAACCAAGCACACACACAGAAGCAGACGGACACTCGCAGAAGCATTCAGGCCACAGGGGCAGCCAACCGGAAGGCTCACGGAACATCATGGCGAGGAGGCACGGTGGGGCAGGCTCAACCAAAGACGACTAGGCCGCAACCGCAGCCTTACACAGAGACCGACCACGAGCACCGCGGTAACAAATGGCCGGGTAAACCATACCTTCAGATCATTACCACTGCACAGGTAATGATCTAGGCCACCGCCACCGAGCCAACACCGAAGACCGCCAACCGAACCCCAACCGCAACAAAACTCGATGACCAGACCACCACCAAAAGAACAAAACCCGAAGTTTTCCACTCTACAAGCTAAAGTACCCAACAAAAAACTTTATTCCCTATTTCTAACGAAGGAAAGAAGGTACTTACCCAGACAAATCCACAACCGCGCCCTTACTGCATTTGCGGACTCCACCCAACTGAAGAATCTTCGCACATTCTAAGACTGGGACCACGTGGCGATGGCAGGCCCCAAAGGACACAAAGAGTGAACCCCAAAAACGCAACCGGCTTAATTGACAGGATTCAAACTGTCAAGAAACCTCTATTGGTTAGCATAATCCCGGGCTCTTGTAGTACAATTTTAATTAGGTATTGGGGGTGGGACAAGGGTAGGGGGATTATTAATGTGATTTTCCCTCGTTGTGCCATGTGTTCCCTATTATGTCCGTGTATAATTGAGACATGGACTGCAGGAGTTGATTATAACAAGTTTTTACTGAATGGAGACAACCTGGAAACTGAAACTACAGAAGCCTGCTAGGGCCTTTTATACAGGGGTGGTCACTGCCGGTACTGCAGTCTGAGACCAGTTATTCCCTTAAAGGTACATACACAACAATTCCTCCCCTTTTAGATAAACAGTACATAACATTCATTTAACAACTAAATAATAACTAATTACAATTACGGTTGCTAGATACATTGGTTGAAGTTAAGCAATTATAAGTTCAGTCTTTGAGGAGGCTTCCTGATTCTGTCTCGATAACACCTCTTTGGGATATCAGGTTCTTCTGGCAAGGTTGAGTTGGGATCAATGCCGTTGTTTGGGTCGTCTGCTTCCAATATCACCAATTCTGCGGTAGATGCAATTGGTACTTCGGCTTAATCGCCAGGTGTATCAGATCGTGGTGTGGAGTTGATGTTTTCCAGTGACTCTAGAATCTGGTCAGCATGGCATCTTACAATGCTCTCTCCAACGTCCACGGTATACATTAGAGGTCCTTGGCGTGTACAGATCGTTGTTGGCTGCCATTTCTCTGTGCGGTAGTCCCGGGCCAAAACTGGTTGACCTATCTTAAAACTCCTGGTCGGCCCTTCATTCATATTCTGAAACTGCCTGTTCTCCACATCTCTTTTGACGTTTGGCTTAACCAAATCCAAGCGGCATCGTAGTCTTCGATTGAAGAACATCATGGCTGGAGTTTGGTTGGTAACCGCATGTGTCGCATTCCGGTAGGCAAACAAGATGTTATCCACCTTGTGTTGTAGGGGTATATCTTCATTACACATTGCCTTGATAGCCTTCTTGAATGTTTGAACAAACCTCTCGGCCAATCCATTAGTGGCTGGATGATATGGGGTGGATGTGTAATGCTTAACACCATTGTTCTTTAAGAACCTCCAGAACTCTTCAGACACAAACTGTGGTCCATTGTCAGAGCAAATCTGTTCAGGCAGCCCATTCCTGGCGAATATGGTTCGTAAGACTGTGATAGTTTTTTCTGTGGTGGTTGAGGACATTTTTATTACCTCTGGCCACTTTGAATGTGCATCCACCGCAATTAAAAACATCGAGTCCATAAAGGGACCAGCAAAATCAATGTGCACCCTTTGCCATGGAGATGAGGGCCACTCCCATGGATGTAGAGGGGCTTGTGGTGGGGCGTTTTGGACCTTCTGGCATCCTGTACAGCTCTTGGTCATCTCTTCGATTTCTCTATCGATTCCCGGCCACCACACAAACGCTCTGGCTAAGTTCTTCATTTTTACCCCTCCCAGATGACCCTCATGAAGCTCATTGAGCACTCTATCCTTCAATTTGGGTGGAATTACTACTCTGGATCCACACATCAAGGTTCCTCTGCACACTGACAGCTGTTCTCTTCTCGGCGAGAATGCTGGCAGCAGTGGTTCGCCATGTGCTGGCCATCCCTTCACCGTTAAATCATAGACCCAGGAGAGTGTCGAGTCATTTCGTGTTTCCTTTTCTATGTTTGCATTCGTCACAGGGAGACATTTGACTATAGTCGAGTGGAATAACTCCACTGGATCCACTGCCAGTTCTTCTTCCACCGTCGGCAACGGTAGGCGCGACAATCCATCAGCATTCCCATGCTGTTTAGTTCCTTTGTACTCGATGTCATATTGGTGTGCCCCTAGGAAAAGGGACCACCTCTGTAGCCGTTGTGCCGTCATTATCGGTACGCCCTTCTGAGGGTTGAAAATGGAGACGAGAGGTTGATGATCAGTTAGTAGAGTAAATTTCTGACCGTGCAGGTAGTGATTGAACTTCTTCACCCCCCACACCAGGCTGAGGGCCTCTCTGTCAATCTGGGCGTAGTTACGCTCGGCTGAAGTTAACGAGCGTGACGCAAAATCTATCGGCCTCTCCAAACCATCAAGGAATTTATGTGACAGTACCGCCCCAACACCGTAGAGAGACGCATCACACGCCAGTCTTATCGGTAGTGATGGGTTGTAGTCAGCCAATACTTCTCTTGAAGTTATTAGGTCCTTACACTTCTGAAAGGCCCGCTTACATTCATCCCTCCATTTCCATGCTACTCCCGTTCGTAGTAGGGCGTTCAGTGGATGCAGAATTGTGGACAAATTCGGCAAAAAGTTATGGTAGTAATTCACCAATCCGAGGAATGACCTCAGTTGCGACACATTTTCAGGTACTGGAGCCTTAACTACCGCTTCAATTTTGTCAGGGGACTTATGCAATCCCTCTTCATCAATTACGTGGCCACAATACGATATACGTTTCTTAAAAAACTCGCACTTAGGGCGATTGGCTCGTAGCCCATGTTCATGTAGTCTAGTGAGCACCTGCTCTAGGTTGGCAAGGTGTTCACTGTCATCTTCACCTGTCACTAGGATGTCGTCCAAGTAACACTGAGTCCCCGGAATCCCTTGCAGGACTTGTTCCATCGCTCTTTGCCATATCGCCGGAGCTGATGCTACTCCGAATACCAGTCGATTATACAGGTAAAGACCTTTGTGAGTGTTTATCGTGAGATACTTCCTAGAGGATTCTTCAACCTTCATCTGCAAATATGCTTGTGCTAGGTCAATTTTTGTAAAACGCCTCCCTCCAGATAGTGAGGCGAAGATATCTTCTATCCTTGGAAGAGGATATTGTACTGTGTGAAGGATTGGGTTCACCGTCACCTTGAAGTCCCCACAGATGCGAACCTTCCTTGGCTCCTCAGACTTATTGTTTAACGTTTTCTTCATGACAGGAATGATGGGTGTCACCCACTCGCTCCAGTCTACCTTAGATAACACGCCTGCCTTCTCCAGATTCTCCAGCTCTGCCACGACGGCTGGGCAAATTGCATATGGTACCGGTCTTGCTTTGAAAAACTTGGGAATTGCATTCTCCTCTATTTTTGTCGAGGCGGTTATGCCTTTAAGAGTGCCCAGTTCTTGTTGAAATACCTCTTTGGCGTCAGCTAAGATTGTTGACAATCGTCCAGGAGTGACGTCGTCATCCTTTTTACCAGCCACCGTCAGTGCCTGAATGGAGTGCCAGTCTAAACTTCTCTTTCTGATCCATTCACGTCCCAATAACGGTGGTCCACCATCTTGCAGAATGTAGAGATACAATTTCCGTATTTACTTGCCGTTTTATTCGACAGGCACCCTTATTTTTCCTCTGGGGTATACTTTTTGCCCCGTATACGTCCTCAAGACAATGGATGTCTCTCTCAAGGGTATGTGTGAGAATAGCCGCTCGTAGTCTCATCGATTCATGACGGTTATAGCTGATCCTGTATCCAATTCCATTTTGACTTGGGACCCTGCTATCGTGAGGGTGACCCAAATGGTTCGGTGATCCTCTTTTGCGATTACGTTGTAAAGTTTGAGACAGCTTAATCTCTTGTTCCCGGATTCACTATCGCTCATCTGGTCTTCGGAACTACTGTCCGTCATCTTTTGTTCTTTCCTATATGGTCCCTTAGTAGCCTTTTTGTTGTCATTGGTCTTCTTCCCAGACCTGCAAACTCGTGCAATGTGTCCCATCTTTCCGCATTGCCTGCATATTTTGTCCTTGGACCAGCAGTCCTTCTGGTCATGGTTTGTTCTGCCGCAGCGATAACATTTTGCAAATCCCCATGTCATTTCGTGGGTGCTGTATTCCTGTGGCTTTTGTTGTATTTCCGCAGCTCCCCTTGTTGCTGCTTTGTACGATACTGCCACGCTGAAAGCCTTATCTAGCGTCAGCTCTTTCTCTGAGAGTAACCTCTTCTGGGTTCCTTCACTCAGCAGTCCACAGACAAATTTGTCCCGTAAGGTATCTGCCAGTCCTGCTCCGAACTGGCAGTGCTTTGATAGCTTGCGTAGTTTCGTAAGCTAATCAGCATTGCTCTCATTTTTATGCTGATTTCTCCTATGGAATTTAAATCTTTCTGCTATCAGCAGCGGTGTAGGATTTAGGTGTTCCTGTAGAATAGCAACAATTTCATTAAAACTCTTCGCCTTCGGTTTGGCTGGAGTGATCAGGTCCCGCAATAGGCCGTACGTTCTTGCGCCCATTAAATTTAGCAATACCGATGCCTTTTTCTCATCGGCTATTTCGTTTGCCTCGCAATATACCTCGACTCTTTCCACATACGTGGTCCAGCCTTCTATTGCATTATCAAAGGCAGTGATATTGCCAATCTTTGGCATCTTGAAAATCTAAGATGGTGCCTCCTGGGCTTTGCCTTCGTCCCCGATGGATCAAAATGGCGCCTCCCGCACTTTTCCTTCTTCCCCGCCGAGTTAAGATGGTGCCTCCCGCGCTTTCCCGCCGCTGCCGCTGCTGCCAACGCTGTTGCTGGTGATTATATTTATTTTACTATCCTGTAATGGCGACGCCCTATGGTCTTCGCACCTCCCCAATCGCTGCTGCCAACGCCGCTCTCCGCGGTATTTTTATTTTTCTATCGCGCTTCAATATTTGCTCCGTTAATTGAAGAACCTTTCCCGTCGTGGAGCAGACCCTCTGGGACACTTCCCTCCCTCTTCTTAGGTCCGAACGCTGCCCGGCTGCAAAGCACCGGCCGTGCCCTGTGTGCTCCATCCTCTCTCTCTCTCTTTGCTTCCCGACTCGCTGCCCGGCCCCGTTGCAGAGCCACCCGATCGAGCTCTAGCCCGCCGCAGCCCAGGAAGGATCAGTGCACTACCTGCCACCAGCCCGATTAGCTGGGAAACCACAGACTGGAGACCAAGCCTGGCTCTCGACAGTCTCTCCTGCACTTTTCAATTCGATGATTTGGAGGGCGGTTGCCCACGGTCGACGCCCGTTTCTCGAGTTTCTTTGGATTATTTTTTTTTATTTCTTCTGGCTTCAACCTTTAATAACGTCGTCTGAGGTGTTGCCGAGTTGCAGGTACGTTCGTTTCTTACTCGTCGCCAGTATTATGTCCGTGTATAATTGAGACACGGACTGCAGGAGTTGATTATAACAAGTCTTTACTGAATGGAGACAACCTGGAAACTGAAACTACAGAAGCCTGCTAGGGCCTTTTATACAGGGGTGGTCACTGCCGGTACTGCAGTCTGAGACCAGTTATTCCCTTAAAGGTACATACACAACATTCCCCATTCTTAATTAAGTGTACTCTTGAATGTCTGTAACAACTCCAGAAATCTAAGTGTGTAATTTATTGTGGCTCTAAATAAAATACAGTTTTCTTGCACCAAACCAGTTGTCTACTCCAATTTTGTATTGCAGCCTGTACCTAAGTCCGGAGTCTAGAACCCAGGGGTGTGGGAGCGATTCAAACCACTCAAAACAGTCAGGGGCAAAGCTGACTCAACACACCACCCCCTACAGCCTCTCCAGTCACACAATTCACTGCCCCCACCTTTGCGGTCTGTGAGTCAGCCGCAGCTGCAGGCGTCTGCTCTCTAGCCTTAATGCGGTTAACCCTTGCTGACCGTTCACCACTCTCCGCCTTATACAGCTTGCACTGATTAATATGGAACCACTTTGTGCGGCGGGGCATCTTAATGGCATACACCATGGGGCTTGCCTTGTCCACAACGCTGTTAGGCCCCATATACAATGGTTCGAAACTTCCCAACCAGGCGAAGTTTCTCACCATGACCTGATCCCCTATCTCCCAATCGTGGTGCCTGTTGGGTTCCAGCAGCAATCGGTTACTCCGATGCTGCTTTTCCATGTTACTAGCAGCCTGCCAGTGAATCTGTTTGAGGTGTTCAAACAGATTCCTGACAAAGCTGTCCCAGTTCACCTCTCTGAGCTGACCCTCTGTCAGCACCGGTGCTAGCACATGGGTGGGGGTCCGCATAACCCTAGCAGTTATCAGCTCGTGTGGGGAAGACCCCGTGCTCTTTGACTGGCTGGCTCGGATCCCCATCAATACTAATGGTAAGACGTCCACCCACTTCTTGGGTGAGTCTCCCGTTTCCTTCCTCAGCTTTTCCTGTGACTCCCTTGGTCAGACTCCACATACCGTGGGAGTCACCAACGTGAGAACACCTCCCTGACCAGGATCTTGGCTGTACCCAATGCGGTAGCTGTACGGCAGGGAAAAGCTTCTACCCACTTTGAGAACACATCCACCAGGACTAGGCAATACTTGTAGCCTCCCTGGGCAGTGGGCAGGGGCCCGATGTAATCGATCTGGATCGACTGCCACGGTCCCTCTACCCTCCTGGTGTGTCCCAAAGATACCTTCCTTTTCTGGGGGTCAGGGTTATTGGCAGCACACACCAGACAGTCGGCACAGAACTCGCGGACCTGTTCCTTCAGTCCTGGCCACCATCCTGCCTGTTCCACCCTCTGCCAGGTGGCTTCAGACCCGGGATGCCCCGCTCCTGGACCCTCATGGGCCAGTTGGAGGAATTCCCTTCTGTGCTGCTGCGGCACTATCCATTGCTCTCCCCTGAACAGCATGCCTTCCTTTACGGTGATGGCTGCTGTACAGTACAGGCCCTTTACCTTCTCCCCTTTTGCAAGCGCATCCAGGACGGCTCTGAGGATGGGATCCCGTACCTGGGCCTGATTTAGGTCCAGGACCAAGGCTACGCCTTGTGTGCCTCCCTTGTCCCGGATTGCAGCTACCGACCCTGTCTGATAGGGGTCCCAAAACTCTCCTTCCCTAGCTCCCTGCTTGGCTAGTTCATCTGCCCTTTGATTCCCCTCTCTCAAGGGCTCTGTCTTTGAATGAGCCTTAACCTTGTGGATAAAGGCCTTACCTTCTTCCCCTACTGCTGTCATGATTTTCTCCAGCAGAAGCTTGATGGCCAGAGGTCTCCCGTCGGCGGAGGTGTATCCTCGACGGGACCAGATGGCCAGGTATTCTGTACATGAATTGCACGTGAACATGCTGTCCAAGCAAATCGTGTATGGGGTAGGGAATTTCTCTGGGTGTGTAACCACGTACACTACCGCGGACAGTTCAGCCTGCTGGGCGCTCATGGTGCTGGGGAGTTTAATTGCCAGGGCAATGTTTGCACCTGGGTCATAAACTCCACACTTTGTGAGTCGTTTCCCAGCAGATACCGTGCTAGAACCACCCTCATAGATCTCGCAGCCTGTGGGGTGTATCCCGGACCGAAAACCTATGTCTACTTTCCATACCCCTTCAACAGAACACCTGCGGGCCATCCCTGGATAGATCATGTTGGCTGCGAGCTTGGGCTCGCGGAGACCCTTTACCCTTACGTCCATCTGGGAGAGAAGCAGGGTCCAGCGCGCAATGCGGGCGCTGCTCACTGTCCCATCTTTAATTCTCCCATCTAGGAGCATCTGGGTGGGCGTGTGATGGGTGAGGAGGGTGATGGGCGAGGTGCCTGTTGTAATGTATATACCTTTAAGGGGGGGACTATCTTTTACAGCTCATGTATACTGCAGTACCGGCAGTGACCACACCTGTATAACACTGAGTAGTAATCTGTACAGATCAGTTCCAGTGTGAGCCACGTTGTGTAAACACCTGTTGTACCATTTCTCCTGCAGCCTGTGTCTTATTATACATGGACACAACATTGGCGACAAGGCAAGTTCGAACCTACCTGCAACTCTGCATCACCTCCCGGGGATTCGTTCCTGGAGATCAGTGGATTGGAGGTCAAGACCAGAGACTCGGGCGTCGACCACGGGCAACCGCCCAGTCATCCAGCAGAGACTCGAGAATTGCGGGGGAGGCTGTCGAGAGCCAGGCTTGGCTTTCCAGTCGAGGTGGTCCAGCGAAACGGGCTGGCAACAGGTAGTGCGCAGACCCTTCCCGGACAGCGGCGGGCTAAAGCCCGACCGAGCGGTACAGCAAAGGGCCGAGCAGCGTCGACGGGGGAGAGAGAGAGAGGGCAGAGCGCACAGGGCGCAGCCAGTGTTCAGGGGCCGAGCAGCGTCGAAGAGAGGGAGAGAGAGACGCGCAGAAACCCGTGAGGCACCGCCATTGCCACGAGGACCGCTGAGAGCGGCGTTGGCAGCAGCGCAGGAGAAGCGTGCGAAACCTACAGGGTGCCGCCATTGCCACGAGAACCACCAGGAGCGGCGTTGGCAGCAGCGGGGGAGGAAGGAAAGCGCGGGAGATGCCATTTTAAGTCATTGGGGGACGCCATTTTAAACCACACCAAAATGCTGAAGAGTGGCAGTATCACCGCATTTGACAATGAAGTCGAGGATTGGACTACATATGTCGAACAAATAGAGGTGTACTGCAAGGCAAATGAGGTGTCAGATGACAAGAAAGCGTCGGTATTGTTAAATTTAATGGGTGCAAAGACGTATGGTTTATTACAAAATCTAGTAACCCCAACGAAGCCAACGGAAAAGAGTTTTGAAGACATAGTAACTGTAAAGTCTGTGTGTTGTATAGCGAATTAATACACAGACTACAAGAGTAAACTTTAACAGGACTTTACTATTCGAAGGTCAGGGCGAATCTGCCCAATAAATCCTGACACAGCACTTATATACCGGTGTGGTCACCGTCGGTATTACAGTATACAGCAGCCAAGATAAAGTAGTGCCACACCTAAAATAGTTCTCTTAAAGGTGGACGGTTACATACACTACAATCCTCCCTTTTTAGCTTACAACATACTTATTCCCCATTAACATAACATCATAACATATATACAACTTATGCAAAACAGTTCACAGATTCAGTCTCTCTGGAGGCTTCCTGACTCTGTCCGGATAACGCCTCGGTGGTGTAGTAGTTTTCGGCGGGGTAGTGGTTTCTTCTGGCAAGGTCGATTCGGCTTGAAGGACAGTGTCAGGTTCATCTGATTCCAGTATTACCAGATCGGAGGTAGGTGCTCTGGGTATCTCTGCTTCAGCATTAGCCGTGTAAGGTTGTGGAGTAGGTTGGTCCTTTGTGGATGACCCTATGATCTGGTCAACATGGCGCCTTAGTATGCTGTCACCAATGTCCACGGTATACATCAGCGGCCCTAGCCTTTTCCCAATAGTTCCAGGCTGCCATTTCTCGGTACGGTAGTCCCGGGCCAAAACTTGTTGACCTATCTGAAAGGATCTAGTTGGCCTTTCATTCATGCCCTGAAATTGCCGGTTCTCTACGTCCCTTCTGATGTTTGGCTTAATCAAATCCAGCCGGCATCTTAGTCTTCTATTGAAAAACATCATGGCGGGAGTTTGGTTTGTGACCGCATGTGTTGCATTCCTGTACGCCAACAAGAAGTTATCTACCTTATGTTGTAGGTTGATGTCTTCATTACCCATTGCCTTTATGGCCTTCTTGAAGGTCTGGACAAACCTTTCAGCTAATCCATTGGTGGCTGGATGGTATGGGGCTGACGTGTAGTGCTTGACCCCATTCCTTTTTAAGAACTTCCTGAATTCTTCGGACACAAATTGCGGTCCATTATCAGAACAGATCTGTTCCGGCAGCCCATTCCTGGCAAATATGGTCCTTAATACTGTGATGGTTTTTTCCGTGGTGGTGGAGGACATCTTTATTACCTCCGGCCACTTGGAGTGTGCATCCACCGCGATTAGAAACATTGAGTCCATAAATGGACCAGCAAAGTCGACGTGTACCCTTTGCCAAGGAGATGAGGGCCACTCCCATGGATGCAGAGGAGCTTGTGGTGGCGCGTTTTGGACCTTCTGGCATCCTAGACAGCTCTTGGTTATTTCTTCGATGTCTCCATCAATACCTGGCCACCACACAAACGCTCTTGCTAGGCTCTTCATTTTCACTCCACCCAGATGCCCCTTGTGAAGCTCCTTTAGCACCTTATGCTGAAGTTTGGGTGGAATCACCACTCTAGATCCACACATCAAGGTTCCTCGGCACACTGACAGCTGTTCTTTTCTTTGCGAAAATGCGGGCAGCGTTGGTTCGCCATGTGCTGGCCATCCCTCCACTGTTAAATCGTAGACTCGTGAGAGAGTCGGGTCATTTCTTGTTTCATTTTCGATCATCGAATTTGTTACTGGTAGACAATCCACTATGGATGAGTGGAACATCTCTACCGGGTCCACTGTAGCCGCTTCTTCTACTACTGGCAACGGTAGGCGCGATAACCCATCAGCATTTCCATGCTGTTTGGACCTTTTGTATTCGATGTCATATTGGTGTGCCCCAAGTAACACGGACCACCTCTGTAGCCTTTGCGCTGTCATAGTGGAAACGGCCTTGTTAGGGTTGAATATGGACACCAACGGCTGGTGGTCTGTCAGTAATGTGAACTTCTTGCCCTGCAGGTAATGATTGAATTTCTTTACTCCCCACACAAGGCTGAGGGCCTCCCTATCTATCTGAGCATAATTTCGCTCAGCGGAGGTCAATGATCGGGACGCAAATGCGACTGGCCTTTCCAAGCCATTTGGTAACTTGTGTGAAAGTACTGCTCCAATTCCATAAGGGGAAGCATCACAAGCTAGACAAAGAGGTAACGTTGGGTTGAAATGAGCCAACACTTCCTCAGAGGTAATCAACGCCTTGCTTCTGCGAAAGGCCTTCTTACAGTCCTCGCTCTACTTCCATGGCACTTCTTTCCGCAACAGAGCATTCAGCGGATGCAGCACCGTGGATAGATTTGGCAGAAACTTGTGGTAATAATTAATCAACCCCAGAAACGATCTCAACTGTGATACATTTTCCGGAGCGGGGGCCTTCACGACAGCTTCTATCTTGTCAGGTGACTTGTGCAGCCCCTCTTGGTCAATGACATGACCGCAGTACGAGATCCGTTTCTGGAAGAACTCACATTTCTGGCGATTAACTCGAAGGCCATATTCCTTCAACCTGGTGAGCACCAGTTTCAAATTTGTGAGGTGTTCCTCCTCATCTTCTCCCGTAATCAGGATATCGTCCAAGTAACACTGCGTGCTTGGAATACCCTGTAAGACCTGCTCCATGGCCCTCTGCCAAATTGCTGGAGCCGAAGCTACTCCAAAAACCAGTCTATTATAACGATACAAGCCTCTGTGCGTGTTGATTGTGAGATACTGGTGCGACTCTTCCTCGACTTCCATTTGTAAGTATGCTTGTGCCAGGTCTATCTTGGTGAAGTGTTTCCCGCCAGACAATGAAGCAAAGATATCCTCAATCCGCGGAAGCGGGTATTGTACCGTGTGAAGCACCGGATTAACTGTGATCTTGAAGTCTCCGCAGATGCGGACCTTTCCCGGTCCCCCTGGCTTGTTACTTGATGAAGACTTCATGACGGGAACAATGGGTGTGGCCCACTCACTCCAGTCCACCTTAGACAGTACCCCTGAACGTTCAAGCTCTTCCAGTTCTGCCTCCACAGCAGGTCGTATTGCGTAAGGTACCTATCTGGCTTTGAAAAATTTTGGGCTTGCATGTTCTGCAATCTTGATTTTTGCTTTAATTCCTCTCAGTGTTCCCAGTCCTTGCTGGAATACCTCTTTAGCTTCGTCCAATATTCTGGACAACCGTTCAGGTTTGACATCTTCCTTTCCGGAATCTACCGTCATTGTGTTTAGTGAATGCCAGTCTATCTTTATTTTCCTGATCCACTCCTGTCCCAGAAGTGGTGGACCTCCCTTGGGCAGCACATACATGTCCATCCCTTGGTGATCTTTGTCCTTGTATCTCACCTTGACTTTTATCTTTCCGATGGGGTATACTTTGTGCCCCGTGTATGTCTGCAATACTATCTCCGTATCCCGTAGGGGAATATGTTTGAATAACTTTTTGTAATCTTGCTTATTCATGACCGTCAACGTCGATCCGGTGTCCACTTCCATCTTCACTTGGACTTTTGCAATCTGTAGTGTGACCCAGATAGTTTGTCGGTCAGCTTCTTTACTCACATTGTGAATCCTCAGACTACCCAGTTCCTTGCTGTTGGAGTCTGAGTCCGAATTCTGTTCATCTGGACTCTTCCCAGTCACCTTATGTACCTTTCTGTACTTCTTCTGCGGTGACTTATTATTGCTGGTCATCTTTCCTGACCGGCATACCTTAGCTATGTGACCAAGCTTGCCACATTTTCTACATTCCTGGTTTTTAAACCAGCATTGGTTCTGGTCGTGTGTTGTCTTCCCACAACGATAACATTTCGTTGTACCCGAAGTCATTTGATCCACACTGAGTACCGATGTCTTCCGCTGCATTTCCGCCGTGCCTCTCGCTGCGGCTTCGTGCGATGCTGCAATAAGGACAGCCTTATCAAGTGTAAGATCGTTCTCTTCGAGCAGTCGTTTTTGTGTTCCTTCCTTCGACATCCCGCACATGAACTTGTCTCTCAGTGCCTCTCTCAGATTTACCCCAAACTGACAGTATTTTGCTAGCCTACGCAGTTCAACCAGGTACTCCGCGTTGCTTTCCTCTTTTCGTTGCGTTCTCACGTAAAATTTAGATCGTTCCGCTAACATCAGCGGTGCGGGGTTAAAATGATCCTTCAGGACAGCAACAATATTAGCGAAAGACTGATCCGCCGGTTTAGCTGGTGACAGAAGATGCTTCAATAACCCGTATGTCTTCGCACCCATTGAGTTTAGTAAGGTTAGAGCTTTGTCATAATTTGCTACCTTATTGACCTTACAATATATCTCGATGCGTTCTACATACGTGGCCCAATCTTCCACATCGGAATCGAAACCTTTGATGTTACTACGCTTAGGCATCTTCACACTCTTCCTGAGAAACAACAACGAAATATTTCTTTAACTTTTTTTTTTTCAAAATGGCGGTTTCCCGCGCTTGTCTTCTTTCCCCGCCCACTTTCAAAATGGCGGTTTCCCGCTTCTGTCTTCTTCCCCGCCTACTGGCGGCTTCCCGCGTTTCTTCCCCTGGCGGGAGGGGTAAGCTTTTCCCTCGGGCGACGACCGCTGGCTTTCGGGGTTCGCAGCCTGCGCGTCGGCTTCAGTGCGTTCCTTGTTCCCTTTTCTCGGCAGGGCAATCGATGCTGGGTACAACCCGTTGACGGCGAACAGTTTCAGCCGCTGGGCTGGATCTCGCTCAGTCTCCCTCGCTCGGGCTCTGTCTCTCCCGCTCGCTCGGGCTCTGTCTCTCCCTCAGTGGCTTCCAATCGCGCCTCCCAGCCCTCTCGCAGCCCGGTGCTTTCCTCCCCGGCTGCGGCTGAGTTCTCCGCGATTTATTTATTTTTATATCTTCCCGCGCCTTACGATCCCGGTCGCAGCGCTTCGTGGCCTCGGTCGCTGCCCGGCCTTTTTCACTCCAATCGCGCCTCCCAGCCCTCTCGCAGTCCGGTGCTTTCCTCCCCGGCTGCGGCTGAGTTCACCACGGTTTATTTATTTTTATATCTTCCCGCGCCTTACGATCCCGGTCGCAGCGCCTCGTGGCCTCGGTAGCTGCCCGGCCTTTTTCGCCGGTCGCGGTCTAGCTGTCTCACGACGCCGTTGCGTCTCCAAGCCCGCTTGTACCACGGCTTCCGTGCTCCAGGCTGCCCCAGTCTCAGCGCCTCTGGGCCCGACTTCTGTCCGGCTCCTTTCCCCCGACCGTGGTCGAGTTCACCGCCCTTATCCTCCGTTTATTTTTTTATTTTCCCTTTACTCACAGTCACCGTAGCCGACTTGCTTCTCGTGCTGATCGGCTCACTCACCACCATGGCAGAAGGGACAATCAGTGCCTGTTGCTGATGGAAGGCTTTGTGTCTGAATTCTTCCTTCTTCCTTGCTCTGCAGACTCGAGTTTTCTCT
Source organism: Somniosus microcephalus (assembly GCF_052327205.1). NCBI lineage: Eukaryota > Metazoa > Chordata > Chondrichthyes > Squaliformes > Somniosidae > Somniosus > Somniosus microcephalus. Next base: position 265,565,436 of record NC_140987.1, read on the forward strand.
CAGCAGAACGACGAGGGCGGGTGCCTCTTCTCGACGCTCGTTAACTGCTTCGGAAGTATTGTTGCCGCAGGGTAAGATCGAACTCGTCGCCACTGTAAAGTCTGTGTGTTGTATAGCGAATTAATACACAGACTACAAGAGTAAACTTTAACAGGACTTTACTATTCGAAGGTCAGGGCGAATCTGCCCAATAAATCCTGACACAGCACTTATATACCGGTGTGGTCACCGTCGGTATTACAGTATACAGCAGCCAAGATAAAGTAGTGCCACACCTAAAATAGTTCTCTTAAAGGTGGACGGTTACATACAATAGTTCTCTTAAAGGTAGAACAGTTACATACACTACAGTAACGATACTACAGGAACATTTAAACCCCACACCGCTGCTGATAGCAGAAAGATTCAAGTTTCACAAACAGAACCAGCATAAGGATGAAAGAAATGCTGATTATTTAACAGAACTGCGCAAACTATCAAAACACTGCCAGTTTGGAGCGGGACTGGCAGATACCTTAAGGGACAAGTTTGTGTGTGGGCTTCAAAGTGAAGGAACCCAGAAACGGCTTTTATCTGAAAAGGACCTTACGCTGGAAAAGGCTTTCAGCATTGCGGTATCATATGAAGCAGCAGCACGGGGCGCTGCAGAGATACAACAGAGACCGCAAGAATATGGCACAAACGAAATGTCATATGGAACAGAGAAGTGCTATCGCTGCGGCAGAACAACACACGACCAGAATGATTGCTGGTTCAAAGACAAAGTGTGCAGACAGTGTGAAAAAGTAGGACACATAGCACGAGTCTGCAGGTCGGGAAAGAAAACCAGCAATAAGAAACCTACCAAAGGAAAGTAGAAGAAGGTACATAAGATGACGGAGAATAGTTCAGACGAACAAAAGAGTGATAACGACTCCGAAAACAGGGAACTGAGTTGCCTGAAACTATATAATGTGATCACAACGGAGGATCACCGAACCATTTGGGTCACTCTCAAGATAGCAGGAGTCCAGGTAAAGATGGAATTGGACACAGGATCAGCCCTAACATTCATAAACCGACGGGACTACGAGCGGCTATTCTCACACATACCCTTGAGAGAAACAAAAATTATTTTGAAGACGTACACGGGGCAAAAAGTCTACCCCAAAGGAAAAATAAGGGTGACCGTTATATATAACGGTAAGGAAACACCAAAACTAGACCTGTATGTATTGCAAGATGGAGGACCACCATTACTGGGATGTGAATGGACCCGGAAAATACAACTGGATTGGCATTCCATACAGGCACCAGCTGTGGCTGACAAAAAGGATGATGACGTCTGTAGTGTATGTAACTGTTCTACCTTTAAGAGAACTATTGTATGTAACCATCCAACTTTAAGAGAACTATTTTAGGTGTGGCACTACTTTATCCTGGCTGCTGTATGCTGTAATACCGGCGGTGACCACACCGGTATATAAGTGCTGTGGCAGAATTTATTGGGCAGATTCGCCCTGACCTTCGAATAGTAAAGTCCTGTTTAAGTTACTCTTGTAGTCTGTGTATTACTTCGCTGTACAACCCACAGACTTTACAGTGGTGACGAGTTCGATCTTACCCTGCAGCAACAATCCTTCTGAAGAAGTAAACGAGCGTCGAGAAGAGGCACCCGCCCTCATCGTTTTGCTGAGAGAAAACTCGATTCTGCAGACCAAGAAAGGAGGAAGATTTCAAACACGAAGTCTTCCATCAGCAACAGACACGGATTGTCCCTTCTGCCACGGTGGTGAGTGAGCCGATCAACACGAGAAGCAAGTCGGCCACGGTGACTGTGAGTAAAGGGAAAATAGAAACAAATAAACGGAGGATAAGGGCGGTGCACTCGACCACGGTCGAGGGGGAATGGAGCCGGACAGAAGTCGGGCCCAGAGGTGCTGAGACTGGGGCAGCGTGGAGCAGAAGCCGCGGTACAAGCGGGCGAGGGAGCGTCGTGAGATGGCTAGACCATGACGGCGAAAAAGGCCGGACAACTACCGCGACCACGAGGCGCTGCGACCGGGATCGTAAGGCGCGGGAAGATATAAACATAAATAAGCCACGGAGAACTCAGCCGCAGCCGGGGAGGAAAGCACTGGACTGCGAGAGGGCTGGGAGGCGCGATTGGAGCGAAAAAGGCCGGGCACCTACCGAGGCCGCGAGGCGCTGCGACCGGGATCATAAGGCGCGGAGGCAATAAATAAATAAATAACTAAATAACCCGCGAAGAATCAGCCGCAGCCGGGGAGGAAAGGACCGGACTGCGGGAGGTCTGGGAGAGGCGCTTAAAGCCGCTGAGGGAGAGCCGCGTGAGCGGGAGAGACAGAGCCGAGAGAGAGCGAGCGAGAGCCGAGCGAGCGGGAGAGACAGAGCCCGAGAGAGAGACCGAGCGAGGTTCCGGCCAGCGGCTTGCAGCAGCTGCCGTGAAGGACCAGGAACTGGATCTGTCTGACGCCAACTGGTTGTCCCCAGCGCCGGTTGCCCCTGCTGAAAAGAAGAAGGGGGGGGAACAAGGAACGTGATCGGCTTTTCTAGCGCGCGCTTCAGAATAAACTGAAGCCGGCGCACAGGCTACAAACCCCGTAAACCAGCGGTCGTCGCCCAAGGGCAAAGCTTACCCCTCCCACCAGAGGAAGAAGTCAGGAGCGGGAAACCGCCATTTTGCCAGTAGGGGGGAAGAAGACAAGCGCGGGAAACCGCCATTTTGCCAGTAGGCGGGGAAGAAGACAAGCGCGGGAACCCGCCATTTTTGGAAAAAAAAAATAAAAAGTTAAAAAGTTAAAGAGAAATCCTGTTGTTTCGCAGAAAGATAGTGGGAGATAGTGAAGATGCCTAAGCATGGTAACATCAACAACTTCGATGCCGAGGTGGAAGATTGGGCCACGTACGTAGAACGTATCGAGATATATTGTGAGGCCAATAAAATAGAAGATGATGATAAAGCTATAACCTTGCTAAACTCGATGGGGGCGAAGACATACGGGCTATTAAAGCATCTTCTAGCACCAGTTAAACCGGCGGATCAAACCTTCGATAATATTGTTGCTGTTCTGAAGGATCACTTGAACCCCACACCGCTGATGTTGGCGGAACGATTCAAATTTTATGCGAGAACGCAACAGAAAGAGGAAAGCAACGCGGAATACTTGGTCGAACTGCGTAGACTAGCGAAATACTGCCAGTTTGGAGGAAATCTGACAGAGGCATTGCGAGACAAGTTCGTGTGCGGGCTGTCGAAGGAAGGAACGCAAAAGCGACTACTCGAAGAGAACGACCTTACACTTGAGAGGGCTGTCCTTATTGCAGCATCGCATGAAGCCACAGTGAAAGGAACTGCGGAAATGCAGCTAAAGGCAGCGGTACTCAGTGTGGATCAAATTACTTCGGGTACAACGAAATGTTATCGTTGTGGGAAGACAACACACGACCAGAACCAATGCTGGTTTAAAAACCAGGAATGTAGAAAATGTGGCAAACTGGGTCACATAGCTAAAGTATGCCGGTCAGGAAAGAAGACCAACAACCAAAAAAAGCCATCACAGGGAAAGTACAACAAAGTACACAAGGTGGCTGAGAAGAGTTCAGACGAACAGAATTCGGATTCAGACCCAAACGGCCAGGAACTGGGTAGTCTGAGAATTCACAATGTGAGTAAGAAAGCTGACCTACAAACTATCTGGGTCATGCTAAAAATAGCCGGAGTCCAAGTGAAAATGGAGTTGGACACTGGATCAGCCCTATCAGTCATAAATCGAAGGGATTACAACCGGCTATTCTCACATATACCCTTGAGAGATACCAAGTTCGTATTGCAGACATACATGGGGCATAAAGTATACCCCATGGGGAAGATAAGAGTCAAGGTGAGAGACAGGGGCAAAGAACACTCAGGAATGGACTTATACGTACTACCTGAGGGAGGACCACCACTTCTAGGATGGGAGTGGATCAAGAAAATAGACATGGAATGGCACTACCTAAAAGCAATAACGAGTGAGGACTCGGTGCAGACAATCAGCTCAGACTCTGAAATGGATGACGATGAGACCAGCCCAAGTATGAAAGACAAGTCTAAAATGAACTTGCTGACTGAGGTTGGAAAAACGAAGGCGTGCATAAAGGCTTATGCTCCAGAGGAGAACAAAGTTTCAGAACAGAATTCCACTGAACAACAACAACATAGTTTGACAGAGAATTCTGAGTCTGTCCAGTTTACAGACATATACATTACTGAGGAACACCGAGCTCAAACTCAACTTTATTTCAAATTACAACAGCAATTAGAACAATTGAGTTGCCGTCTTGAGCAAGAGACAACAGCAATGAAAAAGTTCTTGGACACAGAGTGGGAGAATCTGGAAAGACAACAGAAGCAGCTGGGGGTGAAAATGGAGCAGGAGCACACAAACCGTCTGCGCGAGGAGGCCAAACGAATCAAAGCTGATTCGGTCTCTGAAGGCGCGTGCTCTAATCTGGTGGAGCAAGATGTTCAGCAACTGAAGGCGCTTGTTAGCAGGTTGCAGGCAGAAAAGGCTGATTTGGTCGCCATGAATTCCGAGCTCCTACTGAAGTCGGGTGCAGCATCACCGGACGATTCATTTGTGGAAATTCGAATGGTGGAGGCTGCGGATGATGGCGAAGTAGAAGCAGCAAAGGGACCCCAGTGCAAGGTTCTAAACAGCCCTGCAGCTAATGGGAAAGGGATGATGGCAGAAGAGTTAACAGTCAGCCAACTCATTCATATGCTGAGGGATAAAACTCTAAAATGGGAAAAACTTAAATACGAGCCTCAATCTTCAAAGGGAAGGGAGCTCTCAAAAGTCATTGGAAGAGCTGAGGTGGCAACCCAGACTGAGAAGTCTGCAGCAGAACAGCCCTTGGATGCCAAAAGTACGCTGACGCACGGCAATGTAGAACAACAGAATACTGAAACAGCTACTTCAGTAGAGGGATTGAATAGTCCGATCAATCTCTGAATGAAGTTGAAGTATTGAAATCACAAATGAGGTCATTAGTAAAAGACTTGCAGGAAGCCCAGAAAAAGCGGGATGAATCTGAACGCATGATGAAGTCTCTTCAGGACAGATGTCGGGATTTGGAACAAAAGTCGGCTAACGTCCAGCTGGGAAAGGAGGAAATAGAAGACCCTCTCGCTGGCCTAGCTCAGGACGACACCGAATATTACCATGATCTGTTGAGTGACACTGAATATTACGAGGACCTGGTCTGCCCAGCTTGTGCCGAGAACTCCCAAAGTGCCGAAATCAGGATGAATCACTTAAAGTCTAAGGAACATAGGGAGATGGTGGCGTTACAGCTGGCAGCTGACAATGGAGCTCCGAGAGTCTCCAAGAAGCAAAAAAGGAAAAGACGAAGCAGAAGATGATAACCATCTGAACCATTATTACCTCTACCCGATCACACAGGTGGTCCCCCGAACGGAGCCAAATCAGTTGGAAGGTAGGAAAATTTCCCAAGGCAATCCAACTGTTTTTTGTTTGTTTTAAAAAGTCAGCAATGCTGGTTCAGAAGTGATGGAAGTAAAGCTGTTAAGTCTAGGGAAGGACTATGGGATGAGTCCCTCGAGCAAGGTGACCCGACTACACCACGGAGGCGTGGTCCGGACCGAGTCAAAAAGATCAGAGACTGAATCTGTGAACTGTTTCCCGCAGAGACTGAATCTGTGAACTGTTTCCGCAGAGACTACCTCTGTGAACTGTTGTAACATGAAGTTGGATATGTTATGATGTTATGTTAATGGGGAATAATATGTTATAAGCTAAAAAGGGAGGATTGTAGTGTATGTAACTGTTCTACCTTTAAGAGAACTATTGTATGTAACCGTCCACCTTTAAGAGAACTATTTTAGGTGTGGCACTACTTTATCCTGGCTGCTGTATACTGTAATACCGACGGTGACCACACCGGTATATAAGTGCTGTGGCAGAATTTATTGGGCAGATTCGCCCTGACCTTCAAATAGTAAAGTCCTGTTTAAGTTACTCTTGTAGTCTGTGTATTACTTCGCTATACAACCCACAGACTTTACAACGTCACACCTGGGCGAATGTCAAAAATCCTAACTGACGCGAAAGAACTGTTCCAGCAAGGACTCGGAACACTAAAAGGCATGACAGCGATGATTAAAATAGAAGAAAACGCAAGCCCAAAATGTTTTAAGGCCAGACCGGTACCTTATGCGATCCGCCCAGCCGTCGAAGCAGAGCTGGAGAGTCTGGAACGTTCAGGTGTACTGTCCAAGGTAGACTGGAGCGAGTGGGCTACACCCATCGTCCCTGTGATGAAAAAGTCGTTGAGCAGCACGCCTGGGGAACCAAGGAAGGTTCGCATCTGTGGGGACTTTAAGGTAACAGTGAACCCGGTCCTTCACACCGTACAATATCCACTCCGCGGATTGAAGATATTTTCGCCTCGCTATCTGGAGGGAAACGCTTCACTAAGATTGATCTGGCCCAGGCGTATCTGCAAATGGAGGTAGAAGAAGCATCAAAAAAATACCTCACAATCAACACCCATAAAGGTCTCTACCAATACAACTGGCTGGTATTCGGGGTAGCATCAGCTCCGGCTATTTGGCAGAGGGCAATGGAACAAGTCCTGCAAGGGATCCCAGGGACCCAGTGTTATTTGGACGACATCCTGGTCACGGGCGAAAATGACAGTGATCACCTTGCCAACCTGGAGCAGGTGCTCACTAGATTGCAGGAATATGGGCTCCGAGCTAACCGCCCCAAATGCGAGTTTTTTAGAAAACAGATCTCGTATTGTGGCCACGTTATCGATAAAGAGGGGTTACATAAGTCCCCAGAGAAGATTGAGGCAGTATTCAAGGCTCCAGCACCAGAAAATGTGTCACAACTGAGGTCGTTCCTCGGGCTGGTAAACTACTACCATAAGTTCTTGCCAAATTTGTCTAAAATACTACACCCACTGAACACCCTACTGCAAACTGGGGTGCCATGGAAGTGGAGTGACGAATGTAGACGAGCTTTCCAGAAGAGCAAAACACTAATCACATCGAAAGAGGTATTGGCCCATTACAACCCGGCATTACCAATTCAGTTGGCATGTGATGAATCACCCTACGGCATTGGAGCGGTGCTGTCGCACAAATTCTTTGACGGCTCAGAGAGGCCAATAGCCTTTGCATCACGATCACTAACCTCAGCCGAGCGTAACTATGCCCAGATTGACAGGGAGGCCCTCAGCCTAGTGTGGGGAGTGAAAAAGTTCAATCACTATCTGCACGGGCAGAAATTCACCTTGCTGACTGATCACCAGCCTCTTGTCTCCATTTTTAATCCGAAGAAGGGCGTTCCGGTGATGACTGCGCAACGACTACAAAGATGGTCACTTTTTCTAGGGGCGCACCACTATGAGATTGAATATAAAGGCACGAAACAGCATGGAAATGCTGATGGGCTATAACGCCTGCCACTGCCTACTGCGGAGGAAGCACCAGCAGTGGATCCTGTCGAAATATTCCATTCGACTATAGTTGAATACCTACCGGTAATTAACGCTTTTACCGAAAAAACCCCGAAATGACCCGACACTGTCTCGGGTATATGAATTGACAGTGAAGGGATGGCCAGCATATGGCGACTTACTGTTGCCAGCATTCTCGACAAGGAGAGAACAGCTGTCAGTGTGCCGGGGGACCTTGATGTGTGGATCCCGAGTGGTAATTCCACCCAAGTTAAGGGATAGAGTGCTCAATGAGCTTCATGAGGGTCATCTGGGGGGGGCAAAAATGAAAAGCCTATCCAGGGCTTATGTGTGGTGGCCGGGAATCGATAAACAAATCGAGGACCTGACCAAGAGCTGCTCAGGATGCCAGCAAGTCCAAAATGCACCACCACAGGCCGCTCTAGACCCATGGGAGTGGCCCTCATCTCCATGGCAACGGGTGCATATTGATTTTGCTGGTCCATTCATGGACTCAATGTTTTTAATAGCCATGGATGCGCACTCGAAATGGCCTGAGGTCATCAAAATGTCCTCCACCACCACGGAGAAAACTATTGCAGTCCTACGGACCATTTTTGACAGGAATGGCTTGCCAGAACAGATTTGCTCCGACAACGGACCAGAGGTTGTGTCCAAAGAGTTCCGGAGGTTCTTGAAAAAGAATGGGGTAAGGCATTACACATCTGCCCCGTATCATCCAGCCACAAATGGATTGGCTGAGAGGTTCGTACAAACCTTTAAGAAGGCAATAAATGCTATGTACAATGACAACATTCCGCTGCAGCACAAGGTGGACAATTTCCTGTTCGCCTACTGGAATACGACACATGCAGTCACCAACCAGGTCCCAGCCATGATGTTCTTTAACCAAAGGTAAAGATCTCGCCTGGATTTGCTCAGACCAAACGTACGAAGAGATGTTGAGAGTAAGCAATTCCAGCACATCCATGAGAAGCCAACAAGGAGCTTCAATGTAGGGCAACCAGTCTTGGCCCGCGACTACCGAACAGAAAAATGGCAGCCAGGAGCGATATGCACACAGCAGGGCCCACTAATGTACACAGTGGACATTGGGGAGAACATCGTGAGACGCCATGCTGACCAGATCCTAGAGTCACAGGAACAAGTCAACCCCATGCCTCGCCCATACGCACCTGGTGTTGAATCCGACGTACAGGTCGCATCTACCCCAGAAACAGTAGCATCGGAAGCTGATGAACGAACCGACGACAGGGGGCCAGAATCGCCTCCGCACCAAGAGCAAGACACTCGGGAAAGGCGCTATCCAGAAAGGATCAAGAAGCCTCCCCAAAGACTGAATATATAAATAGACTATTTTCAGCTAATGTTGCATGTTAAAAGTGTTAATTGTAATTAGTTTGATATTTAATTGTTAAATGAGTGTTATGGTACTGTTAATCTAAAGGGGGAGGAATTGTAATGTATATACCTTTAAGGGGCGGGACTATCTTTTACAGCTCATGTATACTGCAGTACCGGCAGTGACCACACCTGTATATAACACTGGGTAGTAATCTGTACAGATCAGTTCCAGTGTGAGCCACATTGAGTAAACACCTGTTGTACTGTTTCTCCTGCAGTCTGTGTCTTATTATACATGGACACAGCACCTGTGAAGATCAATGATCTTTTCACAGCCCAGTGAGTGACGAGGAGATGCCTCTCACAGATGGAATAGCCCTTTTCTACCTCTTTAAGTATTCTAGAGGAGTAAACCACCAGTCTCAGCTGACTGTGCCGCTCCTGGAGCAGCACTGAACTCAGACTGTCCCCGCTGGCTGCTACCTCCAAGAAAACACTTTCTCCCCATCTATCGCCCCTAGAGCTGGTGCGGTCTGCAGATTTTTCTTGAGGCTTACAAATGCTGCCTCGCAACCCTCATCCCAAACCCACTCCACTCCCTTGTGTAGGAGTTGGAGCAGAGGGGCTGCTGTGGTGGCGTAATCCTCAATAAAATCCCGGCAGTACCCTTTTAGCCCTAGAAAGGATCTCACTCCTGTCACTGTACTGGGGGCTGGTAACTCCTGTACTGCTTCCCTTCTGGCTTTATCTATGGCCCTTTCTCCTGCTCTTACAGCCAGCCCTAGGAACTTTACTTCCTTTTGGCCGATCTGTACCTTCTTGGGGTTTACCTTAAACCCTTCCTGCTTCAGCAACTCCAGCAGTTCAGCCAGTAGTGGACCGTGTTCCTCTCCTTCATCAGTGAATAGGAGCAGGTCATCCACATACTGGACTAACTGTTGGAGTCGGCTGAAACCTTTTAAGCAATCTGCCATAAACTGATGAAGATGCTGGGGCTATTGTGGAACCCCTGTGGTAGGCAGTTCCAAGTAGGCAGGCCCTTAAACATAAAGGCGAACTTGTACTGGTCCTCTCTCCTCAGAGGGATGGACCAGAACCTGTTGGAAATATCCAGCACCGTGAAGGTGGTCGCGGAGGCTGGAATACTTCCTATGAGTTCGGCGACTGCTGCTACCGTGGGTGCACAGGCAGGGATGTTCCTATTGAGCACCCGATAGTACACCGTGGCTCTCCAGGAGTTGTCCGGTTTCCTAACCGGCCACAATGGAGAGTTTACATGGGTGGCTATTGGTCTCAATACCCCCTGTTTGACCAGAGAGGTCATGGCCATTTCCATGTCCTTCTCCGCCTCTTTCGGGAAATTATACTGTTTTTGTGGTCGGGTCATGGGGTCCCCATCTACACTCACTTCTACCCGGTCGCCCTCCCACAATCATGCTTGTGGGTGGCAAATGCGTCAAGATGTGCTCGCACAAATGCCTGGTACTCCACTGGAGTGTTACCGACCATTTGCCCAAGTCGTAACCCTCCTTGGGTTTTAGGGTACACAGGGTCCCCTTGCCCTGCTTCCCTGGGATAACTGCCACTTCACTCTCTTTGCCGGTGCATGCTCCCCACAGACAGTGGTTCCTAAGATCCACTAGGATCTGGTGGCCTATGATAAAATCAGCCCCCAGGATCCCCTTCCCTTCCTTCTCCCACTTCATTAGAACACAAGTCCACTTGGTGTGGAGTGCTCCTAAATGAATGGACAGCGAGACAGAGAACAAGCCAGCCTGCTCATTACCTGTGAACCCCACTAAGCTGTATGGGACCCCGTTAGACACAGGTGAAGTAGCGGGGTTATCTGAATAGTCTATGGTGCTTGGAGCTCCCGTATCCAACGGATAAGTCCCTTTTATCTTCTCCACCTCCATCTTAACAAGCGGTCTTTTCCATACATCATACTCAAAGGGACACAGATAGACAGGCTGTGCTGGCTCTAGTCATAAGTCTGTGTTAACTGGGGGGGCAGATGGAGTTAAAGCACCCTTGGCTGTGGCTACCTTCCCTGGGCCAGCCAACAAAACCTGAAGTGCAGCTACTATTGAATCTACTGTGGGGGTAGAGGCCTGTGTTTCTGCCTTTGGGGCGGGGGCTGGGGCATTCTTTCCTGCACTATCCTTCCAAGGATTTTTACAGTCCCTTCTCCAATGCCCACTCTTCCCGCACCCGAAACAGTTACGCCTCACATTGGAAGGGTTACCCCCTTCCTGGTGCCATTCCTTTTTACCCTGGCTGGGTTTAAACTCGTGCACTTTCCCTTTTGTCTGTCGCTCCTCCGCCCCCCTACCGTTGCGGTAAGCCAGGGTCAGTTGTCTGACTACTGTCTCCTCGGTGACCTGGGGGCCCTTTGGGTCGAACCACAGCTCGGCCTTGGCTCTGATCTGTGGCAAGCTGTTTGCCACCAGACTTCGGAGCTAGTGAGCCAGTTCATCCAGGTTCAAGTTAGCCCGGTCAAGATCCCCATTACAGGCACTCCTGTACACAGGCCACAGCCTGTCTGCGAAAGCCTGTGGGGTCTCCCCTGCTAACTGTGTAGTCCTCTCCACCCGGGAGAACGGACTCCCATCATTCATCCCCATCACCTACAGAACTTCCTCCCGGAGGGCAGTGTACCCTCCCTGTCCCTTCTTGCACTCAGCAGAGAGGGACTGGTACAGCTTGCCATCCAAGGTGAACAGGGGCATCTTGGCCATTTCTGAGTCATTGCACTCATTAATGCCTGCTGCTTGATCCACTTCCAAAAAGTGAACTGAGGGATCTCCCTTGTGTGTGAGCTTACTCAAGTGGCTTACCATAGCCCTAAGCTGTTGGGTCCCATGGGGAATCACAAACTGGCTTTCAAGGGGCCCCTGGCCTCCACCTACCCCAGGTGGGCCAAATTTTTGCTGTCGAGTCGGGCACATCGGCCCCGGCTCCGACCTTTCCTGCAATTGTTTGCCCACTTCACACTGCTGCCAAACCGAGTTGCTCCCCGGCGCCACAGGTGACGTCTGCACAGTTTCAACTTCTACTTCCAGGTCTACCAAGGTCGCACCCGGGCTTACTAGGCATAACATGCCTTTTGCCCTGGACAGAGCAAGTTTTAAACTCTCTATCTGCTTTTGACAGGGGCCGTGATCTCCCGCTTCAAACTCCCTACTGCATGCTACTTGATAAGCTGCCTTTATATTCCTGTACTGCTCCTCCTATTCCCTTAACTGTCTGGTTAGGCGAGCGTTCTCTTCTTTCAGTACCAGCTCATTTCCCTTTGCTTCGGTGACTTTACACCGAAAATACTCATGTCAGTTTCTGTGTTTTTCTACTAATTGCAATTTCTCTTGATTCTGTGCTTGTAATTCCTGCAATAGTTCCTCCCCTGCTACAGCTCTGGCTTTGGACAGTTTGGCCACCTCCTGCAGCTCTGCTGTCAAAGCTTTCACCTGCTGGTCTATGTTGAGTCTGTGTTTTCCAAATGTAGTTATGCCGAATAACTGGACACAGACAACTGAATACTTAAACAGGTCTTTAGTAATTGAGGGTCAGGGCTGAACTGAAATACAAACTGCTCCACAGGGTTTATATACCGGTGTGGTCACCACCGGTACTACAATATACAGGAGCCATCAGAAAGTAGTTCATCACCTTAAGGTAGTCTCTTAAGGTGGTACAGGTTACATACACTACAATTCCTCCCCTTTTAGCTTAACAGTGTACATCCCAATTTAAACATAACATGGATAACATATATACAACTTTCATACAAAACTGTTCAAAGATTCAGTCTCTGAGGAGGCCTCCTGATCCGGGCCGGATAACGCCTTTCAGGGGTCTCTGGTTCTCGTTGCTGGGGTGACTCATCCATTTGATCTCTTATGGATTGAACATCATCATGTACGTTCGAGTCTGAGGTAGATGCTACAGGCTCAATAACTTCTTCAACTGGTGTCTCTGCCATAGACATGGGGTCGACCCTTGTTCTCGATTCCACAAGTTGGTCAGCATGACGTCGTATTACGTTCTCACCAACGTCTACCGTGTACATCAAGGGTCCTTGTCGGGCACGAATTGTTCCGGATTGCCATTTATCATTCCTATAGTCCCTGGCCAACACTGGTTGTCCTATTTCGAAACTCCGAGTGCCCTTGTTATTTACGTGCTGGAATTGTTTGTTTTCGACTTCCCTACGCACATTGGGTTTTAACAAATCCAATCGGGACCGCAACCTCCTGTTATAGAACATTATGGCAGGGCTTTGATTTGTCACTGCATGCGTGGCGTTTCGATATGCCATCAGGAAATTGTCCACCTTGTGTTGTAGTGGAATATGGTCTTCGCTCATGGCCTTTATCGCCTTTTTGAACGTTTGTACAAATCTCTCGGCCAACCCATTTGTAGCCGGATGATATGGGGCAGATGTATAGTGTTTCACCCCATTCTTCTTCATGAATTTCTGGAATTCTTCTGACACGAACTGTGGTCCGTTGTCTGAACATATTTGTTCCGGCAGCCCATTCCTTGCAAATATGGTTCTTAGAACTGCGATCGTCTTTTCAGAGGTAGTGGTCGACATCTTAATCACTTCTGGCCATTTAGAATGTGCGTCTACTGCTATCAAAAACATGGAATCCATGAATGGACCTGCAAAGTCGATATGCACACGTTGCCATGGGGTTGAAGGCCATTCCCACGGATGCAGCGGTGCAATTGGAGGTGCATTTTGAACTTTTTGGCACCCTGAGCAGCTTTTTTAGTCAGATCCTCTATTTGTTTGTCGATACCTGGCCACCACACATAAGCCCTAGCAAGGCCTTTCATCTTGACTCCCCCCAGATGACCTTCATGCAGTTCCTTCAGAACTCTCTCCCTTAATTTAGGAGGAATAATCACCCTTGTCCCATACATCAATGTTCCTTGACAGACGGACAGCTGCTCTCGTCTGGCTGAGAATGCCAGTAACAGTGGTTCACCATGTGTTGGCCATCCCTTCACTGTCAAATCGTAGACCCGAGACAGTGTCGGGTCGTTTCTGGTCTCTCTCTCAATACTCGCATTGGTGACTGGTAAGCATTCGATGATGGTCGAGTGAAATATCTCGACAGGGTCAACTGTCGGTGCCTCTTCCGCTGTAGGTAGTGGCAGGCGCGACAGCCCATCAGCATTACCATGTTGCTTTGTACCTTTGAATTCGATATCATATTGATGTGCCCCTAGGAAAAGGGACCATCTCTGAAGCCTCTGCGCCATCATAACCGGAACACCCTTCTTAGGGTTAAAGATGGAAACCAACGGCTGGTGATCTGTCAGCAGCGTAAACCTTTGGCCTTGCAGGTAATGGTTAAATTTCTTAACTCCTCACACGAGGCTGAGAGCCTCCCTATCTATCTGAGCATAGTTGCGCTCAGCGGAGGTCAATGATCTGGATGCGAACGCGACTGGCCTTTCCAAGCCATTTGGCAACTTATGTGAGAGCACTGCCCCGATACCATATGGAGAAGCATCACAAGCTAAACGAATAGGCAGCGTTGGGTTAAAGTGAGCCAACACTTCCTTAGAGGTGATCAGTGCCTTGCTTTTATGAAAAGCCCGCTTACAGTCCTCGCTCCACTTCCATGGAACTCCCATTTGCAAATGAGTGTTCAGCGGGTGTAACACCGTGGATAAATTTGGAAGAAACTTATGGTAATAGTTAATCAACCCAAGGAACGACCTCAACTGGGATACATTTTCCGGAGCGGGAGCTTTCACAACAGCTTCGATCTTGTCAGGTGACTTATGAAGCCCCTCCTGGTCAATGACGTGACCGCAGTACGAGATTCGCTTCTGAAAGAACTCACATTTCTGGCGATTAACTCTGAGTCCATATTCTTTCAATCTGGTGAGCACCTGCTCCAAATTCGCGAGGTGTTCCTTATCATCATCTCCTGTAATCAGAATGTCGTCCAGGTAGCATTGTGTGCCTGGAATTCCCTGTAATACCTGCTCCATGGCCCTTTGCCAAACCGCTGGAGCCGATGCCACTCCAAAAACCAGTCTATTATACCGATATAAGCCCTTATGTGTGTTGATCGTGAGATACTGGCGTGACGCTTCATCAACTTCCATCTGTAAGTACGCCTGCGCCAGGTCTATCTTGGTGAAGTGTTTCCCGCCAGACAGCGAAGCGAAGATATCCTCAATCCGCGGAAGCGGATATTGCACCGTGTGAAGAACCGGATTAACAATGATCTTGAAATCGCCACAGATGCAAAACTTCCCAGGTTCCCCCGGCTTGTTGCTCAACGAACGCTTCATGACGGGAACAATGGGCGTGGCCCATTCGCTCCAGTCCACCTTTGACAGTACTCCTGAACGTCTAGCCCTTCCAGCTCTGCTTCCACCGCAGGTCGTATCGCATAAGGTACCGGTCTGGCTTTGAAAAATTTTGGGTTTGCATGTTCTTCAACCTTGATGTTTGCCGTAATTCCTTTCAGTGTTCCCAGTCCCTGTTGGAACACCTCCTTAGCATCGTCCAATATTTTGGACAGTCATTTAGGTTTGACATCGTCCTCTTTACAGGAATCTACAGTTAGTGCTTGTAAGGAATGCCAGTCCATATTTATTCTCCGGATCCATTCCTGTCCCAGTAGTGGTGGACCTCCCTCAGGTAACACATACAAGTCCATTCCCTGACTTTCTTTACCATTGTAGACCACCTTTACCTTTATCTTTCCGATGGGGTATACTCTTTGCCCCGTGTATGTTTTCAATACAATCTCCGTATCCCTCAGGGGAATGTGTGAGAATAACCTTTTGTACTCTTGCTTATTCATGACCGTCAATGCCGATCCAGTGTCCAATTCCATCTTCACTTGGACTCCTGCTATCCGAAGCTTGACCCAGATAGTTTGGTGGTCTGCTGTGTTACCCACTTTATGTATTTTTAGACAACCCAGTTCCTTACTGCTGGAGTCTGAATCCGTCTTTTGTTCATCCGAACTGTTCTCTGTCACCTTGTGTACTTTCTTGTACTTCTCCTGCGGCGACTTTTTGTTGCTGGTCTTCTTTCCTGACCGGCATACTTTCGCTATGTGACCAAGTCTGCCACATTTCCTGCATTCTTTAGCTTTGAACCAGCACTGGTTCTGATCATGCGTTATCCTTCCGCAACGATAACACTTTACTGCACCCAATGCCATTTCATTGGTGCTGAATTCCGATGGCCTTTGCTGTATTTCGACAGTGCCTCATGCTGCTGCCTCATGCAATGCTGCAATGCTGAAAGCTTTGTCCAGCGTAAGATCCTTTTCCTCTCGTAGTCGCTTCTGGGTTCCTTCCTTTAGTAGCCCACACACGAACTTATCTCTCAGAGCGTCTGCTAGTCCTGTACCGAACTGACAGTACTTTGATAACTTGTGCAGTTCGATTAAGAATTCAGCATTGCTTTCCTCTTTAAGCTGAATTCTTTTGTAAAATTTAAATCGTTCCGCTATCAGCAGCGGCGTGGGGTTTAAATGCTCTTGCAGGATAGTAACAATCTCAGCGAAACTCTTTCCTATCGGTTTATCTGGTGTTACAAGGTGCCTTAATAACCCATACGTCTTCGCACCCATCGAGTTTAATATGGTTAGTGCTTTCTTATCCGCCGGTACCTCATTCGCTGTACAGTAAACTTCAACGCGTTCCACATAAGTGGCCCAATCTTCTACATCGCTATCAAAAGCAGTGATGTTACCCGTTTTTGGCATCTTGTTGAGTTTCCTTTATTTTATTTATTTTTCCAAAATGGCGGCTTCCCGCTCTTGGTGGCTTTTCCCGCGCTTATCTTTTTCCCCCGCCGACTAAAATGGCGATTACCGTGCTGTTGCCGTTCTTGCCTCCCAGCGGTCCTTATTTCCCCCGACGCTGCTGCTCTTGTTCCCCGCCGCTCCCGCGGTCCTCATGGATATTAACGCTTTTCTGGCTGCTGCGCGTCTCTGCCCGATTGCAGTCCGGCCCTTTTCACCGGCTGCGGTCGTGTTCTCCGCCCTTTTCTTCGGTTTCCATCCCCTTCTCCCACTGACAACTCGGCCGACTTTCTCTCAGTGTCGCTAGATCGGGCTTACCCGCCGCTGTCGTAGAAGGGATGATCACTGCCTGTTGCTGTTGGTGGACTTCGTGGCCAGCAAATCCAAACCGGGTTCTCGATGCCTCCCGTGTGATGCGGTGCTCAGCAGGATGATGAGGGCGGATGCCCCTTTTCGATGCCCGTTCTGAGGACGAAGCTTCCTTGGATGCAAAACTGCCGCTAGGTACGATCAGACTCGTCGCCACTGTTGAGCCTGTGTTTTCCAAATGTAGTTATGCTGAATAACTGGACACAGGCAACAGAATACTTAAACAGGTCTTTAGTAATTGAGGGTCAGGGCTGAACTGAAATACAAACTGCTCCACAGGGTTTATATACCGGTGTGGTCACCACCAGTACTACAATATACAGGAGCCATCAGAAAGTAGTTCATCACCTTAAGGTAGTCTCTTAAGGTGGTACAGGTTACATACACTACAGTCTAAAAGCTGGATCTGTTGTAAGGCACAGACCAACCAGATGGCCTTCTCTACCGACTTCTTATGATCCTGGCTCTCAGTCCAATTGGCTGCAGCATCGATAGGACACCCAGCATGTAACAGACTGGTTACCCACTTCTTGGTGATATTCACCTTCTCAAAAACATAAGAGGAAATCCTCTATTCCATCTTTGTCCTTTCATCAAACACAGGGTCAATTGCATTACTTCCCTTTTGCCAAAGTCCTGCCGCGGTCGCCATGCTGTAGGGGGTGGTGGTTGTGTGGTCAGTCAGCTTCACCTCTGACTCCTTTGAGCGGTTCGAATCAGTCCCACTCCCTTTTGTTCTAGACTGTGGACTTATTTAGGGGTCGTAATAAACTTGCAACAGACACCTGGGTTAGTCAAAAGAATTCAGATCTTTATTTTGAGACAGGAAAATATACAATACAATAAAAACTTACACTTTAAAAGGGTGGGGAATGCACGGAATAAGCGAGGGAGAATTACTATGTACAAAATCCCTTTCCCTCCCAACCGCACTACACTAGCTAGGCTGGAATCCAGAGGACCAGGAAATGCTCACCAAAATGACTTTCTTGACAGTTGTAGAGGTTCGCGATTTCGGGGTTCTCTTTAGTTGTGGCAGTTGGGGCCTGCCGTACCTCGGACATGGTAGAAGACTGCACCTGCATTGGGTCTTCAGTTGGGTTGAGCCCGCTGAAGCGGTTAGTCACTCTGTTTGGATCTTACCGGGTAAGTTGTAAGGGGGGTGGCGGGTGTGGTGCGTGCGCCCAGTCAGTTATGCCCCTGACTGTTTGTGAGTGGTTCAAATCGCTCCCACGCCACTTGGGTTCTAGACACCGGACTTAGGTACAGGCAGCGATACAGAAAGACTCGAGTAGACAGGTGGTTTGGATGTAAGAAAACCAGGATTTTATTCAAACAGAAATTTACACAGTTTTACGAGAAATTACTAGCATAAAATACAGGCAAATACAACATAACTATACTTATACAGGGAATGGGGAACACACGGCACATTGAGGGAAAAAAACTATATTAACAATCTCCTTATCCTTATCCCACCCCTATACCTAACTAGATTAAACTATGAGGGGCCAGAATTCATGCTCACCAATCCAAAGCAAAGCCAGCTGTTAACGAAATGTAGATTTTGAGGTTTGGTTCTCTGTCCTCTTAGGTACCCCGTCGCAATGAGGTCTTCAGGGGCGCGGTGCTGAAGCTGCTACTGTGACACACCTTCTTCTCCTCCGCTACCATTGTCGTCTTGTCTCGATGGGTTCTCCTCTTCTTCTCCCTCGGGTGGTCATCGGCTGTTGGTATGGTTTACTTTACTGCTGAAAACTCACCACGGGGAGCGAGGAGAGACCTGCCACGAGGCCAGGGCATGAGTGAGCCTGGAACCAAGAGTGAGGGCCAAGCGCAAGAGAGCAGAGGGCAGAGCAGAGAGAGAGTGATTGCTACCCGGGGCCTGCAGTTATACTGCTTTCGAAGCCCCCTTATCTGCACGCCAAATCAGGTTAGTTCATTGTTCCAATTTTGATGGGCTGTTTCAAATAATTACAGCAATCGAAGGTTCACGGGGCCTTACTGTGCCGGCAGCGGCGCAAGTTAAGGTGGAGGTGCGGGGCGGCCGCTTTTTTGGTGGCCACCTGCCAGCACCTCCGTCCCCGGCTTCCTAACCACCCCCCCCGCGGCATTGCTGGCTGTTTCCCGAGAGCCCGGCACTTCTCCTTGGTGCCGGGCTCATTTGCCGGCACTCGCGAGCGGGGATTGCGCTGTTGCAGGCACCTCCCCCTTAACAGTGGGAGGAAGGCCTGCAGTACCGCAGCGTGCCGTGCCGCAGCGTGTGGCGCTGCGACACGTTGCGCTGCGATAATCAGTTTCAGCACCCTAAGAGGGACGCGGAGCGCCTCGAGCCTCACCCCGTGTCCCTCGAGGGGCACTGAAACTGAATTTCTGGCGATCGGTATTACTCTGATCGCTGCGCTAAATCCTGCACTCAGGCGACTTTTGCGCCACTTTGGCGCCCCAACCCAATTTCTAGGCCAAAGCCCTTTTCACAGAAACTGCATTTTAGGTTTTGATTTCTCCACAAGCTACTTGTGCTGCCACAGTCCAAGCTTTTAAAATCTTGCAGGCTTTTGGTCACGAGGTGCGGACGCCATCTTTTGGGTCCCCTTTTTAAAATGTCCATGCAGGGTCCCTTTTATTAATAACTTTGGGGAAATGTGGAAATTTTGCGAATCCCACACTCCCCCCTGTGATACCAAATCTTGCTTGAAGTATCATTCTTACAAGGTGAGCAAAATTTTCTGACCCTCCATAGTCAACCTTCCCCTGTAATTACCTATGTAATACACCCATGACACATGCACTTCCCATTCCATGAAAATGTAGTGTACATAAGCATATATAGGATAAATTACAGACTTTTACACACATCCAAGCATGGAGGGGGTCCAACACCCCTGCACCACTTAGTACACATACATCTTTATTAAACGCATTGCAAAAAAGGAAAAAGCTTTATTAAAAACAACAAACGCAAAAAAAAACAACAATCTTTAATCAAAAATGCAAGGAAAAAAACTCAAACAGGCGTATCCCCCTCCACCTTCTCATAATGTTCCTTCCAGATCTTCTGGTTTCGGAACTCTAGCAACTGCCCTTTTCCCTTACATTGAATACAAACTAGATACAACACTATCCCTAACTGACAAACCACGAGAATGTGGGAAGCCAGTGTAGGATTCGCAAAATTGAACTTTATATTATAAAGGGTCGAACGGCAGAAGAGGCCATGATTTTAAAGACTATTTTAAAAGAAGCCTAGGATAAAGGGGCATTCAAAATGGCTGCCAGACCCCGTGACCAACTTATTGGGACACTCTAAAATGGTTCCTGCAGTCCTCAGACAGCTTTGTGGATTCAGCCCACAGTAAGTTCTGGAAGCCGTTTCTGAGAGAACGAAACCAGACACCCACATATACATATAGATTGGATGCAGATCCAGTCAAGATCGGCCTGTAGATAAAGGCCATCTAAATGTTTACCCAGACAAAAGGGGACAGTTTCATATTCATGAGAAGAGCATCAAGGACCCGTTAAGGACATCACCAGGGCATTAAAAACAATGAAGGTCATTCCAGACCAGAGATGGCCCTTTACCGGCCATCCCAAAGTATTTTAAAATATAATAACTACCCCGCTGTGCGATAAGCCCGCCAAAAGTTAAACAAAGACTAACCTGATTTGGGCGGGAGAAAAAGCCTTCTCCTGAGAAGTATACCTGGGGAACCCGGGGGTAGAAACAAACAGCCATCGTGGTGCTACCATCGTATCGGTGGCGTCATCGCTAGAAGAAGGAGAAGAAGACAGTTCGAGCCGGCGTCCCGCCCTGGGGTAAAACATCGGGAGATCATCGACCAACCCCGGGCCGTTGACAAAATGGGAGGCCATCGACCCACTCCGGCTCGGGAGAAGAGACAACAAAAAACTACAGAAGGGAAAAGGGGGCCAGTCCGAGGCTCCTCTGACCGGGGTTGAGCAGACGGTCCCCGACCCCGCCGGCATCCAGGTCAGCCGGTGTCCAGCCGTCCCCGACCCCCACCTCAGGAGAGAGGTGTGGCGCAGCTCGCTGGGGCTCCACTAACCATGTGGAGACAGGATGCCTGAAAGGATCAAACGCAGACCTGTTTCAAAATCTATACTTTTCCCATTGGACTGGTGAGCATGTTTCTGGCCCTTCATAATCGGATCTAGATAGGTTAAAGGGGGTGGACATTTAAGGGTATAATTAACATGAGTTGTTGTCCCTCAATGTTCTGTGTTTCCACATTTCATGATGATCTTTGTAGAGTATAATATGCCTGTATTTGCCTTAGTTAGTATTGTGTCGTTATGATTTGTTTGTGTTTTTCCCTCCCATGTACCCTCTTATTTGCTTGCATTTGATTTGTTTTACATTATGCAATAAAATTCCATTTCGTTTCATCAAACTTGGTCTACAAGAGTTTTCTCTACATTGTAGTTCCTGCCCCAAAGTCCAGAGTATAGAATCTAAGGGGCGAGTGGGTCGAACCACTCAAGGTTTTACTGTGCAAGAGAGAGAGGCCTCTAGAGAGAGAAACCTCTGCGATCTAAAACCCCTTACACCAGTCTGATCCACGAAGGGACCTCTGTGTTATTGAAAATGACCCACCAGGGTGGAATCACAATATCCAAAATCTTAGCCTCTATCTCTACTGTTTTCTGCTCCAGAGTGTAAAAATGTTTATGCAAAACTATAACGGCCTTGAGTATTTTGGTAAGGCATTCTGGGAGAGGGGGAATTTCATAGCCGAAGTACACTACGTACTTTTGCAAATCCGTAAAATTCTCCTTCACAGTGAGGTGAACATTGGTTGGTTCAGGAATGGGGACAATTCGCTCCTGGGCCACTTGAACTTCTGCCTCGGGTTTAAACAGAAACTGCTGTCACTGACCAGACACCAGCTATGCTGTCCATGCTGGTAGTGGGACACGCCGGTGGTGACACAATATGTCCCACCTCCTAGATATGCTACCTGCGGGGGAACATGGCCTTGTGCCATTGCCTCCATGGTACAGTTTATAGGTTTCGCGCCAGCAGCTCTGAACCCACACTGCGGTTTCGAATAGGCATTCAAGTGCTGGGGACACAGGATTATGTGTGCTCCCCGGCTCCGGTACCCTGAGAGGTCAGTACCTGTCATAGCGTGCTCCCACTTAATGACGTAAGGCGGGACCGCTGTGAAATGAATGTGTGCACCCCCTTGAATGACTCTAATGTTCTCAACCCTGTATACCGGCGCGGGTCGGGCTGTCCTACCCATGACCGGCATCCTAACCACTATTCCCATGATCGTGTGGTTGGACCGTCCACAATCCACGGGGACTGGGTAGGCTTCGGAAGCTAGCCGGAGTTGGCACGGGCTTAATGCATTCTCAAATGGATGGAGGGCTGCAAGGTGCTTGTTGCTGATCCAGGAGGGGACTAAACCCTGTTATAAATCCTCCAGATTACTGCGGCCCTCACCCAGCAACCATGCCCCGTATAGCACGCACACCTCATTCTGCGCAGCCTGGTCAGAAGCATTTCTGTCCTCCCTTATGAGGGCATTTACCACCTTTGCGTGCTTCTCCAACTCTGCTATGGTCTCCTTTAAATGAACTGTCATGGCCTGGTCCTCATGCAACTCCAAGCCCACTACTTTGTTCTCATCCATTAATATCTTCCTTAACTGTGTTTTTAAACCGTTTAACTGGGTCTGCAGCTCTATGTCATCCAAGCTGTTGATGACAGAGGACCCAGTATTAAATGCAGTAAAAACATCATTCCATACTCCACTTCTTTGTCTCCCTGCATTACCAAAACCTCGTGGTGTGTGGTGTACAGTTCGGTTTTGTCGACATTGATGAAATCGAACTCATAAAACTTCCTGAACATGTCCTTTAACATGGCCTGGTATAGCTGCTCTGTTTCTTTGGGGCACCACTCTGGTAAATGTACCTCGGTGAGATTTAAAATCACGGAGGCTACCGCGTAGTGTATCCCCTGGTACAGCACCTGATCGGTAGGTACTAGTACCAGCCCATTCCCTGGTCCCTTGGTGGTGGTGGGGCACCCTTCCCTGGGTATCCTTGTTGCCTGTGCCGTGGGCGGGGGTTTATGGGGACGGGTCACAAGCTCAGTGGCATTGACTAGGATCGGGGAGAATGGGACTGTGCACGCCTTCAGGCTGGTATCCCACTTCATCCCCTCCCCGGTGTCCTGCCGCTGCCGGTGGAAAACAATGGCTATGTCTGCGGGGCAGACCCTCTCAGACCCCCACATACAGATGTAAATCCCTTGATCCAGTTCCCACCATTTGTCCCAACACACAATTAATCCTCCATGAGTCCCTGTAATCGTCCGGTGGGTATTGTTCCCCAACCGTTCCCACTCGACTGCGGGGTTCCTCATATCTTTGCTCAGCTTCCTGAGCCACCACCACCTATCCAGGGGAATGTGTCTCTTACACGTTAAACATATACGCTTTCCAATGGTGACGCTGACCCTCGTGGTAATGACCCGTACTCTGGGGCACAGGAGGGAGGCCGCCCTGTACGTGAATCCGGTTTGGCTGGAGTATTGAGATGAATTGGACCCCAGCCATCCTGGCCACCTTCCCTCGTGGACGTAGCCGACGGTTTCCTCCATCTCCCGTTCACCGCTTCCGTCGGTTGCTATAGGTGCTCTATCTCCCGAGCACCCGTAGATGTGGGAGTCTTCTACATCGCCCCACCTTTCCGGGCTCAGTCCCATCAGGGCGAGTAGGATTACGATCCCCTTCATCCCGACAGTCTTTCTGTAACAGATACAAAACATACAGCCAGGTCCCCAAGAGATTCTCTGGCTTGGTCAGGTCTCGGGACCTCAACCCAAATAAATACACTCTTAGCAGATTACTTACTTAACCTAAACTACCCATCACCTTATTTAACTTGAGCTAAAACACCCAAACTTAAGCCAATATCTTAAACTTAACATTATAAACTTACATTACCTAAACGATGTACATCCGCTGCCCGTCTCCGGGCGGCCAGGCTAATTCCTGGTAGGACTGCGGCACACCGATTCCCCCGGCATGGTCGCACCATCCTTCACTGTTGATCCCTCGCCGCCCGTGGCGACTAGCTGGGGGCCTCTGTCCTTGGACTTCCCCCTAACTCGAGGGGCGGCCTTTGGTAACTGGAGAGCTGGTGACCATGGCTTTCTCAGCTGGGGCGTCCGTGGGGACCTTCTAGGGACTTTGGTGGGTGGGGCTTTCTTGGCCGATGGGCCTTTAACCCGAACCGCTGCTCCCTCAGGCTTGACCTCTCCCGAACCTGGGCTAGGGACAGGTAACTCTTCGCAGCCTGCTGCTGCGAGCTGAGAGTCTCCACCCCCAGGTCCCATGGCTGGGTGCGGGGCGGGGTTTTCGACCTCAGATCCCTCCTCCGCTATACCTGGGTTAGGGGCAGGGTTTTCGCCCTCAGGTCCCTCCCCTTCGTCTGGATCCCAGAAGACTGGGGGAGTGTCCCAATCGATGGGCGGGATGGCCCCTCCCTTTAAGCAAGCCACAGCGCCTGCCTGTACAGTCTATGAACTCGCTCATGGTACAGGCTGAGGATCTTTATCCTCAGAACTTTCCCCAACTGGATGTTTTCCCCTTTCAGGTTGAAACAGTTTGCATTGGTTGATATGAAGCTATTTGGTACGCCGGGGCATCTTAACGGCGTATACCATGGGGTTAGCTTTATCTGCAATTCTGTAGGGCCCCATGTATAATGGTTCCAAACTCCCTACTCGGGCGTAGTTCCTCACCATAACCTGATCTCCTACCTCCCACTCATGGTGCTTTCGGGGCTCGAGCAGCAATCGTTTACTCCGATGCTGCCTTCCCATGTTCCCAGCCGCCTGCCCATGGACCTGCTTCAGGAGCTCAAAGAGGTTTCGGGCGGACCTGTCCCGGTTTACCTCCCTGAGCTGACCCTCCGTGAGCACCGGGGCTAGTACATGGGTGGGGGTCCGCATAACCCTGCCAGTCATCAGCTCGTACGGGGAGTACCCCGTGCTTTTCGACTGGCTGGCTCGGATCCCCATCAGAACCAACGGTAGGACCTCGGCCCATTTACGGGGTGAGTCCACCGTTTCCTTCCTCAACCTTTCCTTTAGGGTCCTGTTCATATGTTCCACAATCCCCGATGACTGGGGGTTGTGGGCCACGTGCCATTTCCCCTCAATGCCTAGCAGCATGCGGGTGTTCTGCATCACCTGTCCGGTGAAGTGACTCCCTTGGTCGGACTTCACATACTGTGGTAGTGCCCACCACGAGAACACTTCCCGGACTAGGATCCTGGCAGTACACAGAGCTGTGGCTGTTCTGCAGGGGAAGGCCTCTACCCATTTGGGGAACACATCCACCAGGACTAGGCAGTACTTATAGCCTCCCTGGGCGGTGGGCAGGGGCCCGATGTAGTCAACCTGTATCGACTGCCATGGTCCCTCTACCCTCCTGACGTTTCCCATAGGTACCTTCCTTTTGTGGGTGTCGGGGTTATTAGCAACGCACACAAGACAGCCTGCATAGAACTCGCGGACATCGTCCCTGAGTCCCGGCCACCATCCCGCCTGTGCCACCCACTGCCAGGTGGTCTCAGGCCCGGGGTGTCCCGCTCCTGGACCCTCATGGGCCAGTTGAAGGAATTCCCTCTGGTGCGGCTGCGGCACAACCCACTGTTCCCCCTGGAACAGCATACCCTCTTTGACAGAGAGGGTTGCTGTGCCGTACGGACCCTCTACTCCTTTTCCCTCAGCTACCGTGCTGAGGACTGCTTTGAGGACGGGGTCTTGGGCTTGGACCGTCTTAACGTCCGGGGCTAACGCTACCCCTGCACTCCTTTGGGTCCTGTCCCTACCTCTGACTGCTGCCATGTGTCTGGACCCAAATGGGTCCCAGAAAGTGCCGGTGCGGGCACCCTCCTTGGCGAGCATGTCAGCCTGCTGATTGCCTTGGCTGCGGGGTTCTGTGGAGGAATGGGCCTTCACCTTGTGGATGAAAACCTCCCCTTCCTCCCCCACTGCTGCTAGGATCTTTTCCAGCAGGGGTTTTACTGTGAGGGGTCTCCCGTCGGCGGAGCTGTATCCACGGCGGGACCAGCTGGCCAGGTACTCCGTACACGAATTGCACGTGAACATGCTGCCTGAGCAAATCGTGTAGGGGGTGGGGAAGATTTTGGGGTGTGTAACAACGTACACCACCACGGACAGTTCAGCCTGCTGGGCGCTCATGGTGCTGGGGAGCATAATCGCTCGGGCGATGTTTGCTGCTGGGTTGTAAACTCCACACCCCGTGAGACGCTCGCCAGCAGATACCATGCTGGAACTGTCTACCTAGATCTCGTGGCCCGTGGGATGGATCCCGGCCCGTAAACCTATGTTTACTTCCCAAACCCCTTCAATGGAACACCGGTGGGGGGTTCCAGGATATACCAGGTTGGCTGCGAGCTTTGGCTCACAGAGACCCTTCACCTTCAGATCCATTTGTGAGAGGAGCAGGGTCCAGCGGGCAATGCGGGCACTGCTCACTGTTCCATCCTTGGTCCTCCCATCCAGAAGCATCTGGATGGGTGTGTGATGGGTGAGGAGGGTGATGGGAGAGGTGCCTGTGAAGATCAGTGATCTCTTCACAGCCCAATGAGTGGCCAAGAGGTGCCACTCACAGTTGGAGTAGCTCCTCTCCACATCCGTGAGTATCCTGGAGGAGTAGACCACCGGCCGCAGCCGGCCGTGCTGCTCTTGGAGCAGCAAAGCACTCAGGCTGTCTCCACTGGCTGCTACCTCCAGGAAAAACTCTTCCCCCCCATCTATGGCCCCTAGAGCTGGTGCGGACTGCAAGTCTTTCTTGAGCCTGACAAATGCTGCCTGGCAACCCTCATCCCAAAGCCACTCCACTCCCTTGTGAAGGAGTCAGAGCAGAGGGGCTGCGGTGGCTGCATAGTCCTCAATAACGTCTCTGCAGTACCCGGTTAGCCCTAGAAACGACCTCACACCCGTGACTGTGTTGGGGACCGATAGCTCTTGTACCGCCTCCCTACTACCCTTATCTATGGCCCTTTCTCCAGCGCGCATGGTCAGGCCTAGGAATTTTACCTCCTGTTGGCCGATCTGCGCTTTCTTGGGGTTTACCTTGAAACCCTTCTGCCCTAGCAGCTCCAGCAGTTCGGCCAATAGCGGGCCAATCTCCTCTTTCGAATCAGTGAACAGGAGCAGGTCATCCACATATTGGACCAATTGTCTGGGCTGGCTAAAATCCCTTAAACTGTTGGCCATGCACTGATGGAAAATGCTGGGGCTGTTGTGGAAGCCCTGAGGCAAGCAGTTCCATGTGTACTGTTGCCCTTTAAACGTAAAGGCAAACTTGTACTGATCCTCCCTCCTTAAAGTGATGGACCAAAACCCGTTGGAAATATCCAGCACCGTGAAAGTGGTCGCGGATGCTGGATACTCCCTATCAGGTCGGCAACTGCTGCTACCGTGGGTTCACAGGCTGGGATGTTACCATTGAGCACTCGATAGTCCACCGTGGTCCTCCAGGAATTGTCCGGCTTTCTGACCGGCCACAAAGGAGAGTTCACGTGGGTAGCTATCGGTCTCAGAACCAGTTATACTGTTTCTGTGGTCAGGCCATGGGGACCGATCTAGGCTGACCTCAAACCCGTTGACCCTCCCGCAGTCGTGTTTGTGAGTGTCAAATGTGGCCTGATGGGCCTGCACAAATTCCTGGAACTCTGGTGGGGTGCTGCTGACCATAAGCTTGAGGTTATAATCCTCCTTGGGCTTCATGGTCCCTTTCCCTTCCTTTCCTGGGATTACTACTGCCTCTCCATTCTTTACTTTACCTGCCCCCCATAGGCAATGATTTCTCAAATCTACTAGGATCCCGTGGCCTACAATAAAGTCGGCCCCCAGGACCCCTCTTCCACCCTCCACTTCCCATTCCATCATGACACAGGTCCACTTGGAGCGGAGCGGTCCTAACCGAATGGCGAGCGAGATGGAAAACGAGCCAGCCTGTTCTTTGCCTGTGAACCCCGACAGACTGTATGGGACCCCGTTAGATAGAGGCGAGGTGGTGGGGTTAGCTGATTAGACCACGGTGCATGATACCCCCATGTCCAACAGATAAGCCCCCGTCACCTTTTCTACCTCCATCTCCAAAAGGGGTCTTTTCCACTCATCATACCGGAGAGAACACAGGTAAACAGGCTGCGCTGGCTCTAGTCACGGCTGTGGGTTGGATGGGGCTAATGGGGTGAGAGCACCGGTGGTGGCTGCTACTCTCCCCTGGACAGTCAATAAGGACCTCATGTTGTCCAAAAGTGACTCGACCTCTGCGGAAGGTATCCCTGCCCCCGCCTTTTGGGCTGGGGCTGTGGAATGCTTTCCCTTGTTATCCTTCCAAGGGTTTTAGCACTCCTTCCACCAATGACCATCCTTCCCACACCCGTAACAATTGGTCTTTGTGTTGGGGGGTTACTCCCTTCCTGGTGCCACTCTTTCCTGCCCGGTCCGGGATTTACCTCATGCACCTTCCCCTTGGGTGGGTGTGCATCGGCTCCCCTACCGTTTTTATAGGCCAGAGTGAGCTGCCTAATCACCGTAAGTTCGGTGGTCTGGGGATTTTTGGGGTCGAACCAGGCTTCTGCCTTGGCCCGGACCTGTGGCAAGCTGTTCGCCACCAGGCAACGGTGCCAATGGACCAGGAGATCCCCGTTCAGGAACACTCGGTCTGGCGTCCCCGGACAGGCCCTCCGATACACCGGCCGCAGCCGGTCCGCAAAAGCCTGCGGGGTTTCCCCTGGGAGCTGGATCGTCTTCTCCGCACGGGAGAAAGGACTTCACTCATTTATCCCCATGGCCTCCAGAACCGCATCTCTAAGCTCCTCGTACCCGCTCTGCCCCCTTTTACACTCGTCAGAGAGGGATTGGAGGAGACTACTCTCCAGGGAGAATAGCAGCATCTTGACCTTCTCAGCGTCATCGCAGTCATTGACGCTGGCTGTCTGCTCTACTTCCCTGAAGTGGATCGAGTGGTCTCCCTTTTCGGAGAGCCTCGGGATATGGTTGACCATAGCCCTGAGCTGTTGGGTGTTAAAGGGTAATACGAACTGGTTTTGGAGGAGTCCCTCATTGTCGCCATTGGCGGGTGGGCTGAACCTCTGATGCCGTGTGGGCACATCAGTCCCGGCTCCGACCTCTCGGGCGAGGGTTGCTCCACCTCCGTATCCACCTCTGGCTCCACCCCGCCTTGCTGCCAAACCTCGCTGAAACTTGGCGCTACGGGTGGTGGTCGTGAGATCTCCTCTCTCTCAACCGGGTCGTCCCTGGGCACTACCGGTGATGTTGGAACTGTCCTCCCCTCGTTCCCCATAAAATCTGCCTGACCTGCCTTTGGGCTTATGAGGCATACCATGCCTTTTGCCTTCCGGAGGGCCTGGCTCAGATTTTCTATCCTCTCTTTAAAGGGGCCGTGGTCTGCCTGCTCAAACTCCTGCTCGCTCGCTAGCTTGTCAGTGGCCTTTACCTCCTGTACTTTCTCTTCCTGTTCCCTAATCTGCCTTGCCAAGCGGGCGTTCTTCTCCCGCAACCTTAACTCATTTCCCTTGGCCTCGGTGACTTGGCACTGTAGGTAATCCAACTGGGCCTTGTGTTCTCCCATTAAATGCACTCTCTCCTGATTTATGGCCTGCAAAGCTACTAATAACTTCTCCCCTGCTAGAGCCTTATCCTGGATCTCCAGGGCTGACTCCCTTAACTCGACTGCCTGTGCTGCAACGAGCCTGTCCAGCAGCTGGAGCTGCTTTTTAAAACACATCAGCCAAACTGCCTTCTCTAAGGACTTCTTGTGTTCCTTTCCCTCTGTCCACTTAGCTGCTGCATCTACCGGACGCCCAGCCCTTAACAGAGTGGTGATCCACTTCTTTGTGATATTCACCTTGCTAAACACATAATCAGAAATCCTTTCCTCCATCATGGTTTGCTCATCCGAAACATTGTCTACTGTATCGCAACC
The DNA here is from genome assembly GCF_052327205.1 of Somniosus microcephalus. Classification (NCBI taxonomy): domain Eukaryota; kingdom Metazoa; phylum Chordata; class Chondrichthyes; order Squaliformes; family Somniosidae; genus Somniosus; species Somniosus microcephalus. Next base: position 265,595,461 of record NC_140987.1, read on the forward strand.
TTGTTGCTGGTGTCCTGCCGCGGTTGCCATTCTGTAAGGGGGGTGGTGTGGTTGGCACATGCGCCCAGTCAGTTATGCCCCTGACTGTTTGTGAGTGTTTCAAATCGCTCCCACGCCCCTTGGGTTCTAGACACCGGACTTAGGTACAGGCGGCGATACAGAAAGACTCGAGTAGACAGGTGGTTTGGATGTAAGAAAACCAGGATTTTATTCAAACAGAAATTAATACAGTCTTACGAGAAATCACTAGCATAAAATACAGGCAAATACAAAATAACTATACTTATACAGGGAATGGGGAACACAAGGCACATAGAGGGAAAACAAACTATATTAACAATCCCCTTATCCTTATCCCACCCCTACACCTAACTAGATTAAGCTATGCGGGGCCAGAATTCATGCTCACCAATCCAAAGCAAAGCCAACTGTTAACGAAATGCAGATTTTGACGTTTGGTTCTCTGTCCTCTTAGGTACCCCGTCGCCACGTGGTCTTCAGGGGCGCGGTGCTGGAGCTGCTACTGCAACACACCTTCTTCTCCTCCGCTACCGTCGTCGTCTCGTCTCGATGGGTTCTCCTCTTCTTCTCCCTCGGGCGGTCGTCGGCGGTAACGTTATGTTTATCGGACAGTTAACGGTCTTTGCTGTTTAGATTTTACTACCCATGCGTCAAACGCCAATATATTTGTTGTGGCGTAAACAGCTGCGTTATTGCAGTGTTCAACAAGATGTTCGTCTTCCCAAGCGCCAGCTTATAACTCGGCGCTTGGTCTTTATCAATACGTTTTTCGCTGTCCTACTCTGCCCTTATCGAGTTTTATCGTCTTCTTTGTCTCTACTCGTCTCATCTCGCTGGACTACCATACAAGTCCTGGGCTATCTGCTCAATTTCATCTCACCCCTTTGCTGCGGCCTGGGCGTCCCAGATGACAAGGGACTCAGGTCTCGTTCCCCTCCCCGGCTGTTGGTATGGTGTACTTTACTGCTGAAAACTCACCGCGGGGAGCGAGGGGAGACCTGCCACGAGGCCAGGGCACGAGTGAGCCCAGAACCAAGAGCGAGGGCCAAGCGTAAGAGAGCAGTGGGCAGAGCAGAGAGAGAGCGATTGCTACCCGGGGCCTGCAGTTATACTCCTTTCGAAGCCCCCTTATCTGCGCGCCAAATCAAGTTAGTTCATTGTTCCAATTTTGGCTGGCTGTTTTAAATAACTACAGCAATTTAAGCTAACTGTCTTTAGATGGCCGTTTATCGCACCATATGGCTTGATGTCCGAGCAGTATTGTTATTAATGCATTCTAATCGGCCTATCCAGCCTCGATGGCTTCCTTAAGCTGTTTCCGATTATTTATGCAGACAACTTGATGGCCTCAAGTACAGGCCTAACTAGTTCTGATCTGTCTCCGATCTGACGTAATGCATATTCAAATGTTTGCTGTCTGCTTTTCCAAAACACAAAGTCCTTTTCACAGAAACTGCATTTTAGGTTTTTATTTCCCCACAAGCTGCTTGTGCTGCTACAGTCCAAGCTTTTAAAATCTTGCAGGCTTTTGGTCACGAGGTGCAGACGCCATCTTTTGGGTACCCTGTTTAAAATATCCATGCAGGGTCCCTTTTATTAATAACTTTGGGGAAATGTGGAAATTTTGCGAATCCTACAAAGTACCCAAATTTCTTTGGTTAGGGCTAGTTTTAGGGTCTTTTTGTCTAAAATCTTACCCTGGGGTAAGTCAGACTAGCCTGTAGAGTGGAAACAAGTCTTTGGTTCGTGAGTTTTTCGGTGGTTGGTTTCTGGTTGGTCGCGGTGGCCCAATATTACCTGGTTGGTGGTAACATTGGCTGGTGTTGGTTTCTGCAGGCCTTTGGTTGCTGCGATCTCCGTTTCTTCTTTCTTCCTTCGTGTCTCCGATGATGATCTTTCTCTTGAGCTGGTTGGCTGAACTTGGACTTCTGAGCAGACTCGAACTGACTGTGTTGCGTTATCTCGACTGTGTTGTACTGTGTAAAGGCAGGCCTTAATATACTAATTTTGGGCCTGGCTTATCTGACTGCCAAATCTCGGTTTCCGTTGTTAAATTTGGCGGGCTCATTACTCTTAATGTCTTTTAAAACTTTAACGAGCTTCGGGGATGGCCCATCCAGACTTAACGAGTCTAGGGGATGGTTCACCCAAACTTAGTCGGCTTTTAACTGGTTTCGGGATTGCCTTGAAACCAATTTAAAATGCTAAACGTTTTTTAAACTCTTTAAAATTGACTTTGGACTGTGGTTTGTTTAGAGTAACTGTGGGGCTGATGTTCTTTTCTTTTGTATGGCTGGGGACATGTCCTGTTTACCTGATACCTGGCTTGTGCGGGAAAACAGGCTTCATTGTCTTTATGCAAAACTGGGGCATCCTGACATTCCTTAGACAGTCCAATATCCAAACCTCGGTGGGGCCCACCCCGCCTCCCTGCTGTTCCAGCTTTTTGCAAGCCTGAACATGTCTTTTAAACCAGCCAAATCTTCCTGGGATTTTTATTTTAAACCCCTTTTGCCCAATAACTCTGAAACCAGTTCAAAAATTCTCTTCCTTAAAAATTAAATCCTTGGCCCTAGAAATTCAGTTGTTTGCGCCAGCCGCTAGTGCCTTAGGAGGAGGAGAAGTGGGGCGCTAAGTGGCTAGCGCCCGGGCGCGGCACGATCTGCGCCTCTCGCGAACTTCACTTAAGATTTAGCGGCGGCGCAAAACCGTAACGCCCGCTCAGCTGCTAGCGCAGATCCTGACGTCATTTCATGGTGCAACGCCCTTGGTGCGCCCTGAACCAGAACTTCAGTGGCGCCGCCCTTATGTGCGCCTGGTGCCCACAGCGACTGGTAGAGGGGAACAGTTCCCAGTCGCTGCGGGGCGCGGAGGGTGCTAATTAAAGGGGACTCCTCCTGCAGTATAAGTGGCAGCCATTTTGTTCCACTCCTCCTTAGTGAGAGACGGATATTGGTAGAGAGACAAAGGGAGAGAGCTTTCTGGTTTGACTCAACGCTCGCACAGGTACTTGTGGCTTCAGGCCAGAGCTTTGCACTTGGATTCAACTTTCAGTGCCATAGCCTTGAATCGAAACATATAATGGAAGCTGCAATGGGTGGAAACGTTGGCTTACTGCATTGCATTCAAAGGGCTCAGAGACGCCGTGAGAGAATGCCAGTCATGGCCAGACGGAGAAGGGCAAACAGGCGTCGGCAGAGGAGGCCTTACCTGTAATGTATATACCTTTAAGGGGGGAACTACTTTTTACAGCTCATGTATACTGTAGTACCGGCAGTGACTACACCTGTATATAGCACTGAGTAGTAATCTGTACAGTCAGTTCCAGAGTGAGCCACGTTGAGTAAACACCTGTTGTACCGTTCTCCTGCAGTCTGTGTCTTACTACTGACGGACACAACATTGGCGACAAGGCAAATTCGATCCTACCTGCAACTCTGCATCACCTCCCAGGGATTCATTCCTGGAGACCAGTAGATTGGAGGTCAAGGCCAGAGACACGGGCGTCGACCACGGGCAACCGCCCAGTCATCCAGCAGAGACTCGAGAATTGCGGGGGAGGCTGTCGAGAGCCAGGCTTGGCTTTCCAGTCGCGGTGGTCCAGCGAAACAGGCTGGCAACAGGTAGTGCGCAGAACCTTCCTGGACAGCGGCAGGCTAGAGCCCGAGCGAGCGGCACAGCAAAGGGCCGAGCAGCGTCGACGGGAGAGAGACGTGCAGAAACCCGCGAGGCGCCGCCATTGCCATGAGGACCGCCAAGAGCGGCGTTGGCAGCAGCGCAGGAGAAGCGCACGAAACCTACAGGGCGCCGCCATTGCCACGAGGAACGCCGAGAGCGGCGTTGGCAGCAGCGGGGGAGGAAGGAAAGCGCGGGAGATGCCATTTTAAACCATTGTAAACCACACCCAAAATGCCGAAGAGTGGCAGTATCACCGCATTTGACAATGAAGTCGAAGATTGGACTACATATGTAGAACGAATAGAGGTATACTGCAAGGCAAATGAGGTGCCAGATGACAAGAAAGCGCTGGTATTGTTAAACTTAATGGGTGCAAAGACGTATGGCTTATTACGAAATCCAGTAACCCCAGCGAAGCCAGTGGAAAAGAGTATTGGAGACATAGTGACGATACTACAGGAACATTTAAACATCACACCGCTGCTGATAGCAGAAAGATTCAAGTTTCACAAACGGAGCCAGCATAAGGATGAAAGCAATGCTGAATATTTAACAGAACTGCACAAACTATCGAAAGTTTGGAGCGGGACTGGCAGATACCTTAAGGGACAAGTTTGTGTCTGGGCTTCAAAGTGAAGGAACCTAGAAACGGCTTTTACCTGAAAAGGACCTTACGCTGGACAAGGCTTTCAGCATTGCGGTATCATATGAAGCAGCAGCACGGGGCGCTGCAGAGATACAACAGAGACCACAAGAATATGGCAGAAATGAAATATCAGACAGAACAGAGAAGTGCTATCGCTGCGGCAGAACAACACATGACCACAATGATTGCTGGTTCAAAGACAAAGTCTGCAGACAGTGTGGAAAAGTAGGACACATAGCACGAGTCTGCAGGTCGGGTAAGAAAACCAGCAATAAGAAATCGCCAAAAGAGAAGTACAAGAAGGTACATAAGGTGACGGAGAATAGTTCAGATGAACAAAAGGGTGATACCGACTCCGAAAACAGGGAGCTGAGTTGTCTGAAGCTACATAATGTGATCAAAACGGAGGATCACCGAACCATTTGGGTCACTCGCAAGATAGCAGGAGCCCAGGTCAAAATGGAATTGGACACAGGATCAGCCCTAACAGTCATAAACCGACGGGACTATGAGTGGCTATTCTCACACATACCCTTGAGAGACACAAAAATTATTTTGAAAATGTACACGGGGCAAAAAGTTTACCCCAAAGGAAAAATAAGGGTGACCGTTATATATAACGGTAAGGAAACACCAAAACTAGACCTGTATGTATTGCAAGATGGAGGACCACCATTACTGGGACGTGAATGGATCCAGAAAATACAACTGGATTGGCATTCCATACAAGCACTGACTGTGGCTGCCAAAAAGGATGACGACGTCACACCTGGGCGACTGTCAAAGATCCTAACCAACGCGCAAGAAGTGTTCCAGCAAGGACTCAGAACACTAAAAGGCATGACAGCAACAATTAAAATCGAAGAAATCGCAAGCCCAAAATTTTTTAAGGCCAGACCGGTACCTTATGCGATCCGCCCAGCCGTCGAAGCAGAGCTGGAGAGTTTGGAACGTTCAGGAGTACGGTCCAAGGTAGACTGGAGCGAGTGGGCTACACCCATCATCCCTGTGATGAAAAAGTCGTTGAGCAGCACGCCTGGGGAACCAAGGAAGGTTCGCATCCGTGGGGACTTTAAGGTAACAGTGAACCCAGTCCTTCACACCGTGCAATATCCACTTCCGCGGATTGAAGATATTTTAGAACATAAGAACATAAGAACATAAGAAATAGGAGCAGGAGTAGGCCAATCGGCCCCTCGAGCCTGCTCCACCATTCAATAAGATCATGGCTGATCTGATCCTAACCGCAAATCTTCTATCACTCTGCATCCACCCGAACCCATGTGATCTCCCGGGAGAGGCGAAAAACCAGATAAAGACCCAATGGCCAATTTGGGAGAAAAAAATCTGGGAAATTCCTCTCCGACCCATCTAGGCGATCGAAATCCTTCCAGGAGATCACTCTGTCCCTATATTTTCTACAGTACTTACCTTCTGTAAAGGCGATCTCCACCCCAGCCAGGAACAGGAATAAAACCATCTCCTGAAATCTAACACAGAATTAGAACACAGTAGGAGCAGAACAAGGCTACACGGCCCCTGGGCCCACTCCACTACCCACAGGGCCATGACCATTCCGAACCTAGACTCATGTCCAATTTCCTGCCCGCTCCCCGTAACCCTTAATTCCCTTTACTTCTAGGAAACTATCTATTTCTGTTTTAAATTTATTTAATGATGTAGCTTCCACAGCTTTCTGGGGCAGCAAATTCCACAAACCTACCACCCTCTGAGTGAAGAAGTTTCTCCTCATCTCAGTTTTGAATGAGCAGCCCCTTATTTTAAGATTATGCCCCCTAGTTCTAGTTTCACCCATCATTGGGAACATCCTCACCGCATCCACCCGATCAAGCCCCTTCACAATCTTATATGTTTCAATAAGACCGCCTCTCATTCTTCTGAACTCCAATGAGTAGAGTCCCAATCTACTCAACCTCTCCTCATATGACCACCCCCTCATCCCCGGGATTAACCGAGTGAACCTTCTTTGTACTGACTCAAGAGCAAGTATGTCTTTTCTTAAGTATGGACACCAAAACTGTATGCAGTATTCCAGGTGCGGTCTCACCAATACCTTGTACAACTGCAGCAATACCTCCATGTTTTTATATTCCATCCCCCTAGCAATAAAAGCCAACATTCCATTGGCCTTCTCAATCACTTGCTGCACCTGCGTACTAACTTTTTGAGTTTCGTGCACCAGGACCCCCAGATCACTTTGTACTACAGTACTTTCCAGTTTCTTGCCATTAAGATAATAACTTGCTCTATGATTTTTCCTGCCAAAGTGCATAACCTCACACTTTCCAGTATTGTATTCCATCTGCCAAATCTCTGCCCACTTACTTAGCCTGTCTATGTCACTTTGCAGGTTTTTTATGTCCTCCTCACTCACTACTTTCCGTCCCATCTTTGTATCATCTGCAAACTTTGATATGTTACACTCGGTCCCCTCCTCCAAATCGTTAATATAGATTGTAAAGAGTTGGGGACCCAGCACTGACCCCTGCGGAACACCACTAGTTACTGGTTGCCAATCTGAGAACGAACCATTTATCCCAACTCTCTGCTTTCTGTTAGAGAGCCAATCCTCCACCCACGCCAGAATATTACCCCCAATCCCGTGATTTTTTTATCTTGAGCAATAATCTTTTGTGTGGCACCTTGTCAAATGCCTTTTGGAAGTCTAAATACACTACGTCCACTGGTTCCCCTTTATCCACCCTGTATGTTACTTCCTCAAAAAACTCCAGCAAATTTGTCAAACATGACTTCCCCTTCATGAAACCATGCTGAGTTTGTCCTATTAAATTATGTTTATCCAAATGTCCCGTTACTGTCTCCTTAATAATGGACTCTAACATTTTACCAACCACAGATGTTAGGCTAACAGGTCTATAGTTTCCAGCCTTCTGCCTACTACCCTTTTTAAATAAGGGTGTTACATTAGCAGTTTTCCAATCTGCCGGGACCTTTGCTGAGTCCAGTGAGTTTTGGAAAATTATTACCAATGCATCCACAATCCCTACCGCTACTTCCCTCAAGACCCTAGGATGCAAGCCATCAGGTCCAGGGGATTTATCCGCCTTGAGTCCCATTATTTTACCAAGTACCACTTCCTTAGTGATTTTAATCGAATTTAGTTCCTCCCCCCCGAGAGTCCCCCGTTTGTCCAGTGTTGGGGTATTCTTAGTGTCCTCTACTGTAAAGACTGATACAAAATAATTGTTCAGTGTTTTTGCCATCTCCATGTTTCCCACCATTAATTTCCTGGTCTCATCCTCTAAGGGACCAACATTTACTTTTTCTTTTTATATAACTATAGAAACTTTTACTGTCTGTTTTTATATTTTTTGCTAATTTACTTTCATAATCTATCTTCCCTTTCTTAATCAATATTTTAGTTATTTTTTGCTGTCTTTTAAAGACTTCCCAATCTTCCATCCTCCCACTAGATTTGGCTACCTTATATGCCCTTGTTTTTAGTCGGATACTATCCTTAATTACTTTACTTAGCCACGGATGGCTATATTTTCTTTTACACCCTTTTATCCTCAGTGGAATATATTTTTTTTGGAAGTTGTAAAATAACTCCTTAAATGTACACCACTGATCATGTACCGTCTTACCCTTTAATCTATTTTCCCAGTCCACTCTAATTAATTCCGCTCTCATACCTTCATAGTCTCCTTTATTCAAGCTCAGCACGCTTGTTTGAGATCCAACCTTCTCACCCTCTAATTGAATATGGAACTCAACCATGTTATGGTCACTCATTCCAAGGGGATCCTTTACTAGGACATTTTTAATTAATCCTGTCTCATTACACAGGACCAAATCTAAGGTTGCTTGCCCCCTGGTCGGTTCAGTTACATACTGCTCAAGAAACTCATCCCTAATACACTCAATGAACTCATCCTCAAGGCTGCTCTGCCCAATTTGATTTGTCCAGTTAATATGATAATTAAAATCCCCCATAATTATAGCTGTTCCCTTATTACAAGCCTCAACTATTTCCTGATTAATACTCCGTCCAACAGAGTTGCAACTGTTCGGAGGCCTATAGACTACACCCACTAGTGTTTTTTTCCCCTTATTATTCCTTATCTCCATCCAAACTGTTTCACTATCCTGCTCCTTTGACCCAATATCATTTCTCTGTATTATAGTGATTCCTTCCTTTATTAACATAGCCACCCCACCTCCTCTCCCTTCCTGCCTGTCCTTCCTGATCGTTAAATAACCTGGTATGTTTAATTCCCAGTCATGGTCACCCTGCAGCCATGTTTCTGTAATGGCCACAAGATCATACCCATATGTCATTATTTGTGCCATTAACTCATTCATTTTGTTACGAATGCTACGTGCATTCAGATAAAGAACTTTCAAATATGTTTTGTAACAATTAGTTCCTGTTTTTTCCCTTTTTAGTACTTTACTTTTTACTCCATACCTTCTGTCCCTTCCTGACACATTCTGTTTTTTAATTCCCCCACTGCTACCTAAGTCTATGACCTTCTCTGTTGTCATTTCTATTATTTGCTCCCTAGAAACCTCCCCCCCTCTAATTTGTTTAAAGCCCTCTCTACAGCCCTAGTTATATGATTCGCCAGGACTCTAGTCCCAGCACTGGCCAAGTGGAGTCCGTCCCAACAGAACAGCTCCCTCCTGTCCCAGTACTGGTGCCAGTGTCCCAAGAAGCAAAACCCATTTCTCCCACACCAGTCTTTGAGCCATGCATTTAACTCTTTAATTTTATTTATCCTAGCCAAATTCGCTCGTGGCTCAGGTAATAACCCAGAGATTATTACCCTTGAGGTTCTGTTTTTTAATTTGACCCCTAGCTGCTCATACTCCTTTAACAGAACCCTCTTCCTTGTCCTATCTACGTCGTTTGTACCAACATGGGCCACGACAACTGGATCCTCCCCCTCCCACTCCAAGTTTCTTTCCAGCCCAGAAGAGATGTCCTTAACCCTGGCACCGGGCAGGCAACACAGCCTTCGGGACTCCCGCTCTTGACTGCAGAGAACCCTATCTATCCCCCTAATGATACTATCCCCTACCACTACAACATTTCTTTTTACTCCCTCCACTTGAATGGCCCCCTGTACCACGGTGCTGTGGCCAGGTTGCTCATCCTCCCTGCAGTCCCCGCTCCCGCCCTCACAGGGAGTAAGAACCTCAATCCTGCTGGACAAGAACAAGGGCTGCATCTCCTTCAACACTACATCCTGGATCCCTGTACCTTCCTCACTCGTAATCACACTGTCCTGTCCCTGACCACGGACTACATCTGCAGTAATTAACTTCATAGGTGTGACCATCTCCTGAAACATAGAGTCCAGGAACTTCTCCCCCTCCCTGATGTGTCGCAGTGTCTGAAGCTCGGTCTCAAGCTCCATAACATGGAACTTGAGTTCCTTTAGCAGCAAATACTTGTCGCAGATGTAATCACCGTGAGCCTCAATGGGGTTCACCGGCTACCACATCTCGCAACAGTAACACATCACCTGCTCCATTCTATATAATTAATTAAATTTCTTATTATTAGTTATGAAGACCCTGCCCAGATATATATGATAATATCACACCACTATTCAATAGGACTTACCAACTTAAAGGTATAAAAGAGAAGAGAAGGAAGAAAACCAACCAACCAGCTGATTACCAACCTCCTCCTTGAATACTGTCTGTGGGGCCTGTTTGGTTGACTCGTCTCGCTGCTCCGCCTCCGCAGTGCTGTCTAAGCCTGGGAGTGGGGAACAAAACAGGGCAAAAAAAACACCCTCACCTCCCACTTATCCGAACTCTCCCACTTAGCAAAACTCCAGCAGCACTCAATGCACAAAGCACTCCGTGCACCGCACTAGCCCCTTCCCTTTTATACCCGGATTCTACTTCCGGTTTAAACTGCCCAAGAGTTTAAAAAACCCTTAAAAAACTAAACTTACTTCAAATTATTGACTTCTTAACACATTAAAATTCACAAAATACACTTAAATGATTTTTCTCCCACTTAGCAAAACTCCAGCAGCACTCAATGCACAAAGCACTCCGTGCACCGCACTAGCCCCTTCCCTTTTATACCCGGATTCTACTTCCGGTTTAAACTGCCCAAGAGTTTAAAAAACCCTTAAAAATTAAACTTACTTCAAATAATTGACTTCTTAACATACTAAAATTCACAAAATACACTTAAATGATTTTTCGCCTCGCTATCTGGAGGGAAACACTTTACTAAGATTGATCTGGCCCAGGCTTATCTGCACATGGAGGTAGAAGAAGCATCAAAAAAATACCTCACAATCAACACCCATAAAGGTCTCTACCAATACAACCGGCTGGTATTCGGGGTAGCATCAACTCCGGCTATTTGGCAAAGGGCAATGGAACAAATCCTGCAAGGGATCCCAGGGACCAGTGTTATTTGGATGACATCCTGGTCACGGGCGAAAATGACAGTGATCACCTCGCCAACCTGGAGCAGGTGCTCACTAGATTGAAGGAATATGGGCTCCGAGCTAACCGCCCCAAATGCGAGTTTTTTAAAAAACAGATCTCGTATTGTGGCCACGTTATCGATAAAGAGGGGTTACATAAGTCCCCAGAGAAGATTGAGGCAGTAATCAAGGCTCCAGCACCGGAAAACGTGTCACAACTGAGGTCGTTCCTCGGGCTGGTAAACGATTACCATAAGTTCTTGGCAATTTTGTCTACAATACTACACCCACTGAACACCCTACTGCAAACTGGAGTGCCATGGAAGTGGAGTGACGAATGTAAACGAGCTTTCCAGAAGAGCAAAACACTAATCACATCGAAAGAGGTATTGGCCCATTTCAACCCAGCACTACCAATTCGGTTGGCGTGTGATGCTTCACCCTACGGCATTGGAGCGGTGCTGTCGCACAAATTCTCGGACGGCTCAGAGAGGCCAATAGCTTTTGCGTCACGATCACTAACCTCAGCTGAGCGTAACTACGCCCAGATTGACAGGGAGGCCCTCAGCCTAGTGTGGGGAGTGAAAAAGTTCAATCACTATCTGCACGGGCAGAAATTCACCTTGCTGACTGACCACCAGCCTCCTGTCTCCATTTTTAATCCGAGAAAGGGCATTCCGGTGAAGACTGCGCAACGACTACAAAGATGGTCACTCTTTCTAGGGGCGCACCACTATGAGATTGAATATAAGGGCACGAAACAGCATGGAAATGCTGATGGGCTATAACGCCTGCCACTGCCTACTGCGGAGGAAGCACCAGCAGTGGATCCTGTCGAAATATTTAATTCGACTGTAGTTGAATACCTACCGGTAACTAACGCTCGTATAGAAAAGGAGACCCGAAATGACCCGACACTGTCTCGGGTATATGATTTGACGGTGAAGGGATGGCCAGCACATGGCAGCTCACTGTTGCCAGCATTCTCGACAAGGAGAGAACAGCTGTCAGTGTGCCGGGGGACCTTGATGTGTGGATCCCGAGTGGTAATTCCACCCAAGTTAAGGGAGAGAGTGCTCAATGAGCTTCATGAGGTTCATCTGGGGGGGGTAAAAATGAAAAGCCTTGCCAGGGCTTATGTGTGGTGGCCGGGAATTGATAAACAATTCGAGGACCTGACCAAGAGCTGCTCAGGATGCCAGAAAGTCCAAAATGCACCACCACATGCCCCTCTACACCCATGGGAGTGGCCCTCATCTCCATGGCAATGGGTGCATTTTGATTTTGCTGGTCCATTCATGGACTCAATGTTTTTAATAGCCGTGGATGCGCACTCGAAATGGCCTGAGGTCATCAAAATGTCCTCCACCAACACGGAGAAAACTATTGCAGTCCTACGGACCATTTTTGCCAGGAACGGCTTGCCAGAACAGATTTGCTCCGATAACGGACCACAGTTTGTGTCCGAAGAGTTCCGGAGGTTTATGCAGAAGAATGGGGTAAGGCATTACACATCCGCCCCGTATCATCCAGCCACAAATGGATTGGCTGGGAGGTTCGTACAAACATTTAAGAAGGCAATAAAGACTATGTACAATGACAACATTCCGCTGCAGCATAAGGTGGACAATTTCCTGTTCGCCTACCGGAATGCGACACATGCAGTCACCAACCAGGCCCCGGCCATGATGTTCTTTAATCGAAGGTTAAGATCTCGCCTGGATTTGCTCAGACCAAACGTACGAAGAGATGTTGAGAGTAAGCAATTCCCACACATCCATGAGAAGCCAACAAGGAGCTTCAATGTAGGGCAACCAGTCTTGGCCCGCGACTACCGATCAGAAAAATGGCAGCCAGGAACAATATGTACACGGCAGGGCCCACTAATGTACACAGTGGACATTGGGGAGAACATCGTGAGACGCCATGCTGACCAGATCCTAGAGTCACAGGAACAAATCAACCCCATGCCTCGCCCATACGTACCTGGTGAGGAACCCGACGTACAGGTCGCATCTACCCCAGAAACAGTAGCATTGGATGCAACCGACGACAGGGTGCCAGAATCGCCTCCGCACCAAGAGCGAGACACTCGGGAAAGGCGCTATCCAGAAAGGATCAGGAAGCCTCCCCAAAGACTGAATATATAAATGGACTATTTTCAGCTAACGTTGTATGTTAAAAGTGTTAATTGTAATTAGTTTGACATTTAATTGTTAAATGAGTGTTATGGTACTGTTAATCTAAAAGGGGAGGAATTGTAATGTATATACCTTTAAAGGGGGAACTACTTTTTACAGCTCATGTGTACTGTAGTACCGGCAGTGACCACACCTGTATATGGCACTGAGTAGTAATCTGTACACTCAGTTCCAGAGTGAGCCACGTTGAGTAAACACCTGTTGTACTGTTCTCCTGCAGTCTGTGTCTTACTACTGATGGACACAACATTACCCACCCAGGGTATACCGCTAGCAGTTCTCATATCTGAACATGTCTGAGGAGCAGTGTGTTCGGAGGCTGCGATTCAGAAGGGAGGTGGTCAATGAGATCTGCCACCTGCTTCGCAGAGATCTGCAGCCACAGCTGAAGAGCAGGACGTCTGTGTCGGTGGCAGTGAAGGTGACGGTGGCTCTCAACTTCTATGCCACCGGCTCCTTCCAATCCGCTACTGGGGACATTGCCAACATCTCCCAGTTCATGGTACATTGCTGCATCTGCCAGGTGACCAATGCCCTTTTCAGAAGGAGACGCCAGTTCATCTCCTTCCCCATGACCCTGGACAAGCAGCAAGAGCGTGCAATGGGATGTGCAGCATTAGCGGGCTTCCCCATGGTGCAGGGCGCCATTGACTGCACGCATGTGGCTTTGCGGGCACCTCTACAGAATGCTGAGGATTACCGCAACCGGAAGGGCTACCATTCACTCAACGTCCAGTTGGTGTGTGACCACAGGCAGCTCATACTAGCTGTCAATGCCCGCTTTGCAGGCAGCAGCCACAATGCCTTCATCCTGCGCCAGACTTCTGTGGCAGACATTTTCCAAGCATAGCCTCACCCACGTGGATGGCTTCTCGGGGACAAAGGCTATCCTTTGTACACCTGGCTGATGTCACCACTCCGTGTGCCCAGCACCCCTGCTGAAGAGCGATACAATGACAGCCATCAAGCAACCAGGAACATCATTGAGCACACAATCGGCATGCTCAAGCAGCGGTTCTGCTGTCTGGATCATTCCAGGGGAGCCCTACAGTACCCGCCTGAGCGAGTCTCCCATTTCGTTGTAGTGTGCTGCATGCTGCACAACCTGGCTATCCGCAGGACTCAGCCACTGCCAGTAGACATTGGAGGACCACCAGAGGAGGAGGAGGAGGAGGAGGAGGAGCACCAAGACGGGAGGGAGGCACAAAGTGCAAGGGCCATCCGTCGGCGGCTTATTGCAACTCGATTCTAGGCCCCCTCTCAGGGAATGGCTTGTGCCAATGAAAGAAGATGAATGTAGCCACTCCGCAAGCCCTCAGCCGGTCAAGGCAACAAAAACTTCCAAAAGCAAACATGGACAGTGCGATTAAAGAAAATGTTTTACTGTGCAAACTCTGTGCCCTTCCCGCATGACAAACTAATTCAGAGAAAACCCCCAAAAAACAGTCAGAGACATAACTGGCTCTCATAACCTTCAGAAAATGCAAAAAGCAGTTAAACAAAAATGACCATGATCCTCAGCCTTTATAAAAAACAAACACAACAGTCTCGGCCTTCATATATAAAAGACCACAACAGTCTCGGCCTTCATGTATAAAAGAACACACTCGGCCTCATATATCAAAAAATCATTTGGCCACACCTTCTACTTTTTTCCTGCGAGGGTGATCCGTCTCGCTTCTGCGAGTGGCCCCTTCCCGCCCTGCAGATCCTCCTCAATGGGACCCCAGTGGCTGCAGCAAGGCTGGGGGAAAGCTGCTGAGGGTCAGATAGTGAGACGGCAGATGCCCTTGGGGGTCGGCCTGGACCAGCTCTGGGCCTGGAGGGGCCGCCTCCGGGGAGAAGGCCGCCGAGCTCCCCCACCCCTCCCGCGTTGCTGCAGCCCACTGGGCCCCGAAGCTTCACTCTCCTCTGACCCTTCCCCCCCGCTCCCCTCCAGGGAAGATGTGTCCCCATCATGGCCATGGGCTGCCTCGGCTGAGGGTGTCACTGATGGGCCGTCTTCCTCCTCCTCCTCCTCGCTTTCTGATTCAGACACAGTGCCAGCATGAGGGCCCGCCTCCTCACCTGGCGATTCACCACCTGAAAGCAGGGAGGCACAAGAGTTGCTTTAGAGTGAGGACAGGGCAGCAGCGAGGGAGGCATGAGTGCTGCTATGCACTGCATTGGTTCGATAGTGGCAAAGGATGCTGGTGTGAGGCACAAGTGGAAAGAGAGAGGTCGAAAAGGTGATGCCCTTACCATTGGGGCCCAGAACAGGGTCGGCATCTCCACTGGCGACGGGGCAAATCAGCCGGCCTGACATAATGCGCTCCACACGCTGCTCCAGGTCGCTGAACTGTTTGAGGTCAGGACGGCCTCCCCCGGTCTGCCGCTGCTGCCTTCGGTTGTGCGCCAGCTTGCCCTGCAAGAGAAAGGACGGCCTCTAAGTACAGTGTCAAGCCCTGATCTTGCCTGCACTGCCTCCCATGGTGGAACATCCCTGACAGTGTGAAGCCCTCATCTTGCCTGCACTGCCTCCCATGGTGGAATAGTCCTGACAGTGTGAAGCCCTCATCTTGCCTGCACTGCCTCCCATGGTGGAATAGCCCTGACAGTGTGTAAAGTCCTGAATGTGCAAGTGATTTTCATGACATTCCCATAGCTGCTGGATGAGGGCTGGGCATTAGGGCTTTCAGGTCCCTTTGGCCATAAAGTGAGGTGCACATGCAGGGATGAGGAGGATAGTGGAAAGGGTACTCACCCTGACAACCCGAGTGAGGTCGTTGAACTTTTTTCTGCATTGAAGTGGAGTCCTGCCAACCACGCTGTTGGAGGTCACCCAGTTGCCATCTCCCTCCAGGCTTTCCGATACTCGTTGGGCAGCGGCCTCCTGCCACCTTCAGGGAAGAGGACAAGGAGCCTGCGCTCCACTGCGCCAACCAGTACCCTCAGGTCACCCTTGCTGAAGCGCTGCGCTCTCTCCCTGGCCTTCTCCATTGTCCTGGGCATTGAACAGTTCAAGCAGCAGTGGTCAGGCCTTGCTTCAGGGCTGCAGTGTGCAGGGCGTGGCAGCCAAACAATTCCACCCTCCCCCTTTAAGAGCTGACCGGCGCTAGAGTGTCTGCCTTCAATCAGCAACTCGTCACGCCTGCGCTGCACCCGCCCTCGGTGGTAGCGCCCCGGCTCGCCGGTTTAGTGCCTTATGATAGTTGTGCATCGCCTGCTTTAGTGCAGCAGCAACCTCTTGGGGCGATGCAACTGAATATCGGCGAAGGTGGCGCTAAGTTACGCCGGGCGCAAAGTTTAGCGAACGCCCGGCTGTAGCGCCCCAAACGTGGCTATACTGAATTTCTAGGCCTTGAAATCCTTCTGTTCTGGCCCAACCACACTTTTACCCCTTTCCCATGTTCCTTCTGTGATGTTCCAAAAATCACTTTAAAATGACTTTCCTTCTGTTCTGGGGTTGTGCAGAAATTTTCGAACCTTACTGGATGCCCGACCAATTTAAAACGTAGATACAAGATGCAATAGGATTCTGTCAGCCCAATTGGGGATTAATTATGTTGATAAAACAGAAGCCAGGGAAGAAGCAGTAAGTAGTATAATAACTAAGGAGGACATTAATATAGTAAAATTGCACAGGGATGTACGGGACGTGGAGAAGAAAGAATGGGAAACGTGGGGAGCTGCGCCAGACCAGGACTCCATATTGGAGAAAAGAGGGAAGGGTGGCGGCCCCCACGTGTATACGGAAAACATTCATGAAATTACATCACGGCATGAGCCATGCGGGGCGAAATGCCATGATCAGTAATATCTCTAGGGAATGGTGGTGGCCCGGTTTGGGACGAGATATTGCCAGCAATGCATTTTATGTGCTCAACATAATCCGGGAAAGGCCATTAAAATAAGAATGGCTCATCAACCATGGCCGCGAGGGCCATGGGAGAATATCCAAATTGATTTTACGGGGCTACTGCCAAACTCTCGAGGAAGAAAATATTGTTTAGTGATAATAGATTTGTTCACCCGGTGGGTGGAAGCATTCGCCACCCGAAATTGCACTGCAACTACAATAGCCCGAATCTTAGCCAAAGAGGTGATTCCCCGATGGGGCATCCCCACTCAAATAGACTCCGATCAGGGAACCCACTTCACTGGACAGATGATGAAAGTACTATGCACTATATTGGGCATTAAACAAAAATTTCACATCCCCTACCACCCGCAGAGTTCGGGAATGGTAGAACGGATGAATCGGACAATAAAGACAGCCCTGTCAAAAGCCATGCAAGAAACTGGACAGGCTTGGGCTGAACTATTACCTGCTATCCTGATGAGGCAAAGGGCAACCCCTGATCGGATGACAGGATTAACCCCATATGAACTTATGACCAGTCGGGCGATGCAACTGCCCGAAGGTATAATCACAGGGGATCCGATGTGGGCCCACTACGGGATCAAATAAAAAGATATATAATGGAATTAAGCAGACAACTTAAGGATATGAGACAGGAAGTAAGAGAACGACAGGCCGGTAGAGATGAGCAAGAAGAAGTAGAGTTCCCGGCAGATCTTCCCCAAGTGGGGGAAAAGGTAATGGTTAAGGGACCGGGTTTGCGCCGCGGTGATCAGGACCATACGAAATACTGATCAGTGGTGACACGTGTGCATGTGTGGATATGAATGGAGTAGGGCGATGGAAACACTGGTCACAATTACAGCGATGCAGGAATGGGAAGGAAAGGGAACCCATAGTAACACATTAAAAATGGGTCACCCCGAAATGACGCCATATGAGGAAAGTGAGGATTGGCGGATGCGTTATCAGGCATGGGAACGAGAGCTGTGGCTCACTTGCCTAGGAGGGGTACTCATAATTTAATAATAATCAGGATAGTATACCTCTTTTGGTACAGATGGAAGCGCCATCGTAGATGGCAGACGGAAGAAATGCCACCACACCTTGTGGTGGAATTAGTAAGAATGGGATGACTTTAATAAGATTGGTGACGACCAGCCCCTTCATACTTTGCAGGAGCTTTAAGATAAAAGAATGAGGTGGATCCTTGCTTTTACCCTCATCGGGATCGTGTGGCTAAATAAAAATGTCACCTAAAACAAACAGAATATATGTGAAACATTTGGATGCACACCCTGCAACCAAACCGAACCACGTAACGGCACTGATGGTACAGGCAACGGAATTTACGATGCGAGCTCTGACACGGGGTCAGGAATAGATGCTGCCGAGTGCAGTAAACCATATTTGAATACCTTGCCCGCAGTAACTTAATGCACCAATCGGACTTTGTGTGAATGTACTCCAACTACCACCCCATTAACTTGCCCAACGATGGAAGACGGAGCCAAAGGGGGATTGGTTATAAGAAAAACACAAGATGAGATGTAGTTTAGTGTAACACATAGTGTTGTTAAACTTGCCATTAATATGAGTACTTTTGAAATGCCCGCAATGTGTAATAATCATTCGAAACAATTGTGGAACTCCCTGTGGGTAAAACAATTAGAGGGTCCACAGGGAAAATCTATCTTACAAAGACGTAAGAAACGGGGAATATTGGAAATGGCCGGAGCAGGGTATGTGGCCGGGTTAGCGACAGTTAATAGTTTTGACATAGAAGGAGTAAGTGAAGGAATAGAAGACTTACAAACAAAAATAGAGAAGTTATTAAAACAAGCCACATGGAAACAGCCAACAAACGGCACTAGCAGGAGAACAAACGGCAAAACAATTGTTGGGGGTGGAAGAGAGAGTAGCCCCCCATGCAAAAACAATTAATACAATTATTGATCAGATCAGCAATGCATCACAACAAACCCATAAGGAATTGATATGCACCATGTATGGATCATGGCTATTGTCGAATGCTCAGCATAACATTAAACAAATAAATAATGGACAGATCCCTGACTGGATTACGAATAAGGATCTGGAACCCTGGATTGACACAAATAAAAGCCTATGCAAGGGCGTAAAATGGGACAAGTATATAGGGCAGGCAATTGTCTGACCCCATGGACTAAGGTGATTGGCTTTGTATTGACCATCCCACAACTCCCAGAAGAGGGACAGCCCCTGTATGATGTGATTAATATCGGCGAGATACAAAGGGAGAGTTGAGTTAAATATCATGAGGTCCCTACCAAGGCAATTTGGGAAAGGGACGAAGATAATAACCAGAGGAATGGGACCTTAAGCAGGGTGGTAATGGATGGGTGCCACCACAAGGGAAGGACGTGGGTGTGCACACACCCCCCCACCGAGGGAGACACAGCAGAGTGTGGGTTTTCCAAAACCACCAATTGCACCCTTGAGGTACACCCAAGGAGGATGCACCGAACAAGGGTAGCACCAAAGAATAACGGGACATTTTGTGTCACCACAGCTGAACAGAAACACCAAGATCTGACTTGTCCCATTCCTCAGCCAAACTTTTGTTTCAACCCAAAGATACCGACACAAATAGGACACCAATATATACACCCGCCTAGACCCCGTGAAGAGAAAACATGGGCGTTGAATAATAAAGAACTTAATAAAGAGGTTGAAACTTATGTTATACCGGAGCCCAAGGCGATTCCTAAATTAGAGGAGCAAGAAGCTTGGAAGAAATTACAGCGGGAAATAAAGGACAATACAGAACATTATCATAGAATAGAAGAAAGTTTAAAACAAGGTCTGGACATTGATAAAACTTTAGCAGAAACTATGGCACAATAAAATCTGGAACTTGTAGGATTCGCAAAATTAAACTTTGTATTAATCAGGGTCAAATGGCAGAAGAGGCCATGATTTTAAAGACTGATTTAAAAGAAGCCCAGAAAAAGGGGCATACAAAATGGCATACCATGTGACCAGCTTATTGGGACACTTTAAAATGGTTCCTGCGCAACCTCAGACAGCTTTGTGGATTCAACCCACAGTAAGCTCTGGAAGCCGTTTCTGAGAGAATGAAACCAGACCCACCCATATACATATGGATTAGATGCAGATCCAGTCAAGATCAGCCTGGAGACAGAGGCCATCTAAATGTTGACCCAGACAAAAGGGGACAATTTCATATTCATGAGAACAGCACCCAGGACGAGGTAACGAGATCAGCAGAACATTAAAAACAATGAAGGTCATTCCAGACCAGAGATGGGCCTTTACCGGCCATTGAAAACATTTTAAAATATAATAACTACCCCGCTGTGCTCCCAGCCCGCCAAAAGTTAAACAAAGACTAACCTGATTTTGGGCGGGAGACGGAAGCTTCTGGAAGAAAGGTATATCTGGAAGACTTTTTGGGCAGTGGAGGCAAGCTTGAACACAGACACAGCTTCGGAGAGAGAACTGGTGGGTGAAGAGGAGTCGCTTCGGGAGAAGATCAGCAAACTCCTCTCCACCATCGGAGGAGGAAGAAGAACCAAGCCAACATCAAGAAGGCCGTTTCGAAGCCGACGTCCCGCCCCGGGGAAACACATCGGGAGATCATCGACCATCCCCAGGTCATTGCCGAAACGAGAGGCCATTGACCCAACTTGGGAGAAGAAACAAAAAAATAAAGCCCCAAGAGAAGAAACCTTCCAGCCACTCCGGCTCGAAAAGAGGCAGTAACGAACCAAGGAAGTCGATGGGAGCCAGCCCAAGGCTCCTCTGACCAGGGTCGAGCCGACGATCCTCGACCCCGCCAACATCCAGGCCCGCCGGTGTCCAGCCGCCCCGACCCCCACCTCAGGAGAGAGGTGTGGCGCAGCTCGCAGGGGTTCCACGATCCACGTGGAGACGGAACGCCTGAAAGGATCAAAACACAGACTTGATTTCAAAACCTTGCACTTCCTAGTGGGATTGGTGAGCATGTTTCTGGCCCTTCACAATCAGATCTAGATAGGTTTAATAAGGGGGTGGATTTAATGGTACAATTAACATGAGTTGTTGTCCTTCGATGTTTCGTGTGTTTCCTTATTTCATGATGATCTTTGTAGAGTATAAGATGCCTGTATTTGCATTAGTTAGTACTGTGTCGTTATGATTTGTTTGTGTTTGTCCCTCCCATGTACTCCCTTATCTGCTTGCATTTGATTTACTTTTCCTTATTCAATAACATTTCATTTTGTTTCATCAAACTTGGTCGACAAGAGTTTTCTCTACATTGTAGTTCCTGCCCCAAAGACCAGAGTATAGAATCTAAGGGACGAGTGGGTCGAACCACTCAAGGTTTTACTGTGCAAGAGAGAGAGGCCTCTAGAGAGAGAAACCTCAGGGACATCTCTCAAGGAAAACCCCTTACCGAAAGTGGCGACCGCGGCAGGACTCTGGCAGCAGGATTGCAATGTAGTAGATCCAAGTGTGAATGGTCGAAATGCAATGGATGAGAGGATAGCGGATTATGTCTTTGGCAAGGTAAATCTCACTAAACAGTGGATTTCCGATCTCTTGCTGGATGGGTGTCCGGTGGACGCAGCCATAAGGTGGACAGAGTGCAAAGAGCATAAGAAGTCAGTGGAGAAGGCAGTGCGGCTGATGTGTTACAAGAAGCAGATCCAGATCTTGGACCAGGTCATTGCAGCACAGGCAGCCAGGATCACAACACAGGCAGCAGAGATAGAGGAAAAGGCCATGGGTGGGGAAAAACTCATCACAGCGCTTCACGCGCTGAATCAGGAACGCCAAGTGGTAGCTAGCCAACATCAGGCTAGGATAGAGTACCTGGAGTGCCAGGTTACTGAGGCAAAGATTAATGAAACAAGGATACGGGAGAAAAATGTCCGCCTCGCACAACAGCTAAGAGCGCAGGAGGAGAGAGTAGTGGAGGTTAAGGCAGCTTACAAGCTAGCCTTCGAGCACGGGTTTAAGAGCACAGACCACGGCCCCTGCCAAAAGACCATAGAGGACCTAAGAACGGCCCTGGTTAAGGCAAAAGGCATGGTGTGTCTCGTCAGCCCGAAAGCTAGTCACATGGACTTTTTAAAGGAATCAAAACAGCCGATTCCAGCTGAGGTAATTGTGGTACCAGCCACCGAGCCCCCAGCACTGCCGAGCTATAGTGAGACTTGGCCGGAAAAGGAGGGGGTAGCGAAAGAGGAGGTAGCCGAGGTGGAGTGTGAGGAAGAACCACTGGTCGGAAAGCCGGGACCGGCACCAATGTGTCCCGCTCGGCACCAGAGGTTCGGTCCCAATGCTGCCGATGGCAGTATCGGACCCCACCAGAACCAGCTCGTGTTGCCCTACGCTGGCCCGCAATTAAGGTCCATGGTGAGCCACCTCGCACGACTCACAGTATAGGGAGATCCCTCGCTTCATTTCAGGGAGATAGAGGACACAGCAGCCATTAATGACTGTGATGATCAGGAACAGGTGAAACTGTTGCTTTTCTCCCTGGATTGCACAATCCTTCAGTGCCTCTCAGAGGATAGTAAGAGGGGACGGAAAGGGTATGCGGATCTCAGAGAGGAAGTTTTAGAAGTAATGGGAGTGGCCAACGGTAGTCCGTTCGACCATGTGGAAGGGACCGTGCAGCTATCTGGAGAACCCCCACGGGTTTTCGCAGAAAGGCTGTGGCCAGTGTATCGATGCAGCTGTCCGGGTATGCCTGAACGGGCTGTAATGAGCGACGAACAGCAGGTTCATTGGCCCCGTTGCTTGGTTACCAACAGCTTGCCAGAGATACAGGCCCTAGCCGGATCTTGGTTTGATCCCCAAGGTCCCGGCGTCACGGAGGAGACAGTACTCCATCAGCTAAATGTAGCGTACAAGAATTGTAGAGGTCAGGAAACACCTCCCGAGAAGGGAAAGGTGCATGAGGCAAAACCCGCAGCCCCAAGCAAGAAGGAGTGGCGTCAGGAGGGGAATCGCCCTGTCCAAGCTGTTAGATCCGTGGTTCAGTGGATAAAGAATTACACGGATGCTGTATATAAACAAACAACAGGTCTTTACTGGAGGAGGGTCATCTCTAGACTGGAGTACAGAGGCATGCGCACAGCTTATATACCGGTGTGGTTACTGCCGGTAGTACAGTATACAGGAGCTGTAAAAAGTAGTTCTGACTTAAAGCACATACACTACAATTCCTCCCTATTTAGATTAATAATACCCCCTTAATATTCAAATAACAATTACATTTTTACATGTACATTCAATAACAAAAAGTCGATTTATAGATTCAGTCTCTGGGGCGGCTTCCTGACCCTTTCAGGATAGCGCCTTTCCGAAGGTTCTTGTTCTTGGTGCAGAGGCGATTCTGACCCCTTTTCATCGGGTAGTTCATCGGGTTCCACTGCTACTGGGTCTGAAGTAGATGCTACTGGTATGTCGGGTTCATCCCCAGGTACTCGAGACATGGGGTTGACGCCTTCCTGTGACGCTAAGATCTGATCGACGTGGCGTCTCACAATGTTCTCCCCTACATCCACTGTGTACATTAATGGCCCCTGCCTTGTACATATCGTTCCGGGTTGCCACTTCTCTGTTCGATAGTCACGGGCCAAGACTGGTTGCCCTACACTGAAGCTCCTTGTCGGCTTCTCGTTGATGTGCTGGAATTGTTTGTCCTCAACATTTCTTTGCACATTTGGTCTGAGCAAGTCCAGACGAGATCTCAACCTTTGGTTAAAGAACATCATGGCCGTGGTCTGGTTGGTAACTGCATGTGTCGCGTTTCGGTAGGCTAATAAGAAATTGTCCATCTTATGCTGTAGTGGAATTTCCTCATCGCACATGGCCTTTATCGCCTTCTTAAAGGTTTTACGAACCTCTCAGCCAATCCATTGGTGACTGGATGATACGGGGCGGATGTGTAATGCCTTACCCCATTCCTTTTCATAAATTTTTGGAACTCGTCGGACACAAACTGTGGTCCATTATCAGAGCAGATCTGCTCTGGCAAACCGTTTCTGGCAAATATGGTCCGTAGGACTGCAATCGTTTTCTCTGTAGTGGTTGAAGACATCTTTATCACCTCAGGCCACTTTGAATAGGCATCCACTGCTATTAAGGACATTGAGTCCATGAATGGACCAGCAAAATCAATGTGCACCCGTTGCCATGGAGAGGAGGGCCACTCCCATGGGTGTAGAGGGGCATGTGGTGGTGCATTTTGGACCTTCTGGCATCCTAAGCAGCTCTTAGTTAGGTCTTCGATTTGTTGATCGATTCCTGGCCACCACACATAAGCCCTAGCAAGGCTTTTCATTTTCACTCCCCCCAGATGACCTTCATGTAGCTCCTTTAGCACTCTCTCCCTTAACTTGGGTGGAATCACCATTCTGGATCCACACATCACTGTCCCCTGGCATACTGACAGCTGTTCTCTTCTGGATGAGAATGCTGGCAACAGTGAGTCGCTATGTGTTGGCCATCCCCTCACCGTCAATTCATATACCCGTGACAGCGTCGGATCATTACGGGTCTCCTTCTCTATATCCGCGTTTGTTACTGGCAATCGTTCAATTATCGACGAATAAAATATCTCGATAGGGTCCACTGCTGGTGCTTCCTCCACCGTAGGCAGTGGCAGGCGCGATAGCCCATCAGCGTTCCCATGCTCTTTCGTGCCTTTATATTCTATTTCATATTGATTCGCCCCTAGAAAAGGGACCATCTTTGTAACCGCTGTGCAGTCATTACTGGCACGCCCTTCTTAGGATTAAAGATGGAGACAAGTGGTTGCTGGTCAGTCAGCAAGGTGAACTTCTGCCCATGCAGATAATGGTTGAATTTTTTTACTCCCCATACTAGGCTGAGGGCCTCCCTGTCAATCTGGGCGTAGTTGTGCTCGGCTGAGGTTAGTGACCAAGACGCAAAGGCCACTGGCCTCTCCAACCCGCCTGGGAATTTGTGCGACAGCACCACTCCAATGCCGTAGGGTGATGCATCACATGCCAAACGAATTGGTAGTGCTGGGTTGAAATGGGCCAACACCTCTTTTGAAGTGATCAATTCTTTACACTTCTGGAAAGCTCGTCTACGTTCGTCATCCCACTTCCATGGTACCCCTGTTTGCAGTAGGGTGTTCCGTGGGTGTAGTACTGTAGACAAATTTGGTAAGAACTTGTGGTAATAGTTTACCAGCCCGAGGAACGACCTCAGTTGTGACACATTTTCCGGTGCTGGAGCCTTGACTACTGCCTCAATCTTGTCAGCGGACTTATGTAACCCCTCTTCATCGATGACGTGGACGCAATACGAGATCTGTTTCTGGAAAAACTCGCACTTGTGGCGATTAGCTTGTAGCCCATATTCGTTTAATCTGGCGAGCACCTTCTCCAAGTTAGCGAGGTGATCACTGTAATTTTCGCCAGTGACCAAGATGTCATCCAAATAACACTGGGTCCCTGGAATCCCTTGCAGGACCTGATCCATCGCCCTTTGCCAGATAGCCGGAGCCGAGGCTACTCCAAACACCAGCCGGTTGTATTGGTAGAGACCTTTCTGGGTGTTGATCGTAAGGTAACGTTTTGAAGCTTCTTCTACCTCCATTTGCAAGTACGCCTGGGCTAGATCAATTTTTGTGAAGCGTTTACCACCAAATAGCGAGGCGAAAATATCCTCAATTCGTGGAAGCGGATATTGCACCGTGTGAAGGACTGGGTTCACTGTCACCTTAAAATCCCCACAGATGCGGACCTTCTTTGGTTCCCCAGGCGTATTGCTCAACGACCTCTTCATTACAGGGATGATAGGTGTAGCCCACTCGCTCCAGTCCACTTTGGACAGTACTCCTGAACGTTCCAACCCTTCCAGCTCTGCTTCAACCGCTGGTCTGATCGCATAAAGCACTGGTCTGGCCTTCAGAAACTTTGGGCTTGCATTATCCTCTATTTTAATTGTTGCTGTTATTCCTTTTAGTGTTCCTAGTCCCTCCTGGAACACTTCTTTTGTGTCAGTTAGCATTTTTGACAGTCGTCCAGGTGTGACGTCGTCATCCTTTTTGGCCTCCACCTTCAGTGCCTGTATGGAATGCCAATCTAAATGTATCTTCCGGATCCACTCACATCCTAGCAGTGGTGGTCCTCCATTTGGCAATACATATATATCCATTTTAGGTATTTCCTGACCTTCATATGTCACTTTCACCCTTATTTTTCCTTTGGGGTAGACTTTTTGCCCCGTATACGTCTTCAAGACAATCTCTGTAGCTTTCAAGGGTATGTGTGAAAATAGCCGCTTGTAGTCTCTTTGATTCATGACTGTTAGAGCTGACCCTGTGTCCAATTCCATTTCCACTTGGACTCCATCTATCTTGAGTGTAACCCAGATAGTCTGGTGATCCTCTATTTCAGTTACATTATGTAGTTTCAGACAACCCAGCTCCTTGCTTCCGGAGTCTGTGTCACTTTTCTGTTCGTCTGAACCACTGTCCATCACCTGGTGTACCTTTTTGTACTTCTCCTGTGGAGATTTCTTACTGTTGGTTTTCTTCCCAGACCTGTAGGCTCTTGCTATGTGTCCTGCTTTCCCACACTGTCTGCACACTTGGTCCTTGAACCAACAATCTTTCTGGTCATGTGTTGTTCTGCCGCAGCGATAGCACTTCCCTGTTCCATAGGTCATTTAGTTGGTGCCGTATTCTTGCGGTCTCCTTTGTATCTCTGCAGCGCCCCTTGCGGCTGCTTCATGTGATACTGCCATATTGAAAGCTTTGTCCAGCGTAAGTTCCTTTTCTGATAAAAGCCGTTTCTGGGTTCCTTCACTTTGTAGCCCACACACAAACTTGTCCCTTAACGTGTCTGCTCGTCCCGCTCCAAACTGGCAGTATTTTGATAGCTTGCGCAGTTCCGTTAGGTACTCAGCATTGCTTTCGTCTTTGTGTTGGTTCCTTTTATGGAACTTAAATCGTTCTGCTATCAGCAGCGGTGTGGGGCTTAAGTGGTCCTGTAGGATTTCTACTATGCTTCCAAAATCCTTCTTTACCGGCTCCTCTGGGGTTATTAGATTTCGCAGTAACCCATAAGTTTTTGCACCCATGGAATTTAACAGAACCAGTGCTTTATTAGCAACTGGCACTTCATTCGCCCTGCAGTACACCTCAATACGTTCCACATATGTCGCCCAATCTTCGACTTCATTGTCGAACGTAAAGATACTGGCACTCTTCGGCATCCTTGGTTGTGCGTTAACTATCCCCAATGGTGCCTCCCGCGCTTCCCCTTCTTCTCCGCTGGCACGAAATGGCATCTCCCGCGCTTTCCTTCCTTCCCGCGCTCGCCCGTCTTCTCCGCTGCGGCTTCGCAAAATGGCATCTCCCGCGCTCTTCCTTCTTCTCCGCGTCTCAATGGCGCCTCCTGCGCTCTCGCTGCTTCTCCGTGGCTCAATGGCGCCTCCCGCGCTCTCCCTGCTTCTCCGCAGCTCAATGGCATCTCCCCTTGCTTCGCCCCGTGGACCCTGATCAGCCCGTGATCCCTGGCTGTGCTCTGCGCGTTCTTCTCTTGATATTTGTCGACGCCGCTCTAGAACCCGGCTGTTTCTTACCCTCTCTCTCTCCGGTTTGCAGTATTTTTCCTCGACGCCGCTCGGTGATCAATCCCCGGCTGCGCCCTGCTCTCTTCATCCTCTTTCTTACCCCGTCGATGCTGCCCGGCTCTCTCTCTCTGCCGTCGGTCGGCTCCAGCCGCCGCTGCTCGGGAAGGGTCTGCTCTGGACCTGTCGTCGGTCTCTTACTGCTCGTTGTGGCTGGGGAACCAAGCCCGGCTCTCCACAGCCTCCCCAGCGAGTTGGATCTCTGCCTGACTGCTGGGCGGTTGCTCGAGGTCGATGCCCGTGTTCCTGGACTCGACTATTTTTGTTGTTGTTTTTTTTTGTTTAATGTTGCAGGTAGATTCGCATCAACACTCGTCGCCACTGTTATATCCGTGGTTCAGTGGATAAAGAATTACACGGATGCTGTATATAAACAAACAACAGGTCTTTACTGGAGGAGGGTCATCTCTAGACTGGAGTACAGAGGCATGCGCACAGCTTATATACCGGTGTGGTTACTGCCGGTACTACAGTATACAGGAGCTGTAAAAAGTAGTTCTGACTTAAAGCACATACACTACACAAGCCAAGCTCAATTGCTACGGGTGTGGGAAGGATGGACATTGGCGCAAGGACTGTAGAAATCCATGGAAGGATAGTAAAGGCAGATTTCCCGCAGCCCAAGCCCAGGCCGCTGCCCCAGCACCAGACCAAACCCAAGCCGTAGCTTCTGCCCCAGCATAAGGAGCTGGTGCAGTTATGGCTCCCGCTGGGATTGAATCGATTTTAGAGACAATGCGGTCTCCGATGATTTCACAGGGGAAAATAGCTGACACCACCGGTCTTGTCGCTCCCGAAACCCCGACCGCTGTACCCAAATGACTAGAGCCGGCGCAGCCCGTTTACTTGTGTGCGCTGCGATATGATATATGGAGGCGACCCCTCGTGGAGATGGAAGTGCAGGAGGTAAAAGGGACCTATTTGTTGGATACGGGGGCATCGTGCACCGTGATCCACACAGATAACCCCACCGCCTCGCCTCTGTCCACTGGGGTTCCATATATTCTGTCGGGCTTCACAGGCAAGGAACAGGCTGGCGCACATTCCATTCCCCTCTCCATTCATTTAGGACCACTCCACACCAAGTGGAGGTGTATACTGATGAAGTGGGAGGTGGAGAATGGGAAAGGGATCCTCGGGTCCGATTTCTTGGTCAAACACGGGATCCTCGTGGACCTAAGAAACCATTGTCTTTGGGGAGCGGGTAAGGGTGAGCCGGGCAAGGTAGTCATCATCCCAGGGGAAGGGGAAAGAGGGACCCTGTGTACCGTGAAGCCAAAAGAGGGCTACGACCTCGAGCTCATGGTCTCAGGCGTCCCACAAGATTTGCAGGCATTTGTGTCCGACCACCTGACTACGTTTGCCACTCACAAGCACGATTGTGGGAGGGTCACCGGGTTTGAGGTCAGCATAGACGGGGACCCCATGGCACGACCCCAAAAACAGTACAACTTCCCCCGGGAAGCGGAGCCCGACATGGAGACAGCAATATCTTCACTGGTGCAGCAGGGCATGTTGAGACCGATAGTCACCCATGTGAACTCTCCGTTATGGCCGGTGAGGAAGCCGGACGATTCTTGGAGAGCCACGGTGGACTACAGAGTCCTCATAGCAACATCCCAGCCTGCGCGCTAACAGTAGCAGCAGTTGCCGACCTGATAGGAAGTATTCCAGCCTCCGTGACTACGTTCACGGTACTGGATATTTCTAATGGGTTTTGGTCCATCCCTTTACGGAGGGAGGATCAGTACAAGTTTGCCTTTACATTTAAAGGGCAACAGTGCACCTGGAACTGCTTGCCACAAGGTTTCCACATCAGCCCCAGCATTTTCCATCAATGCATGGCAGGGAGTTTAAAAGAGTTCAGCCAGCCCAATCAGCTAGTGCAGTATGTGGACGACCTGCTCCTGTTCACAGACTCAAGAGAGGAGCATGGCCCACTATTGGCCGAGTTATTGGAGCTATTAGGAAGAAAGGGTTTCAAAGTAAACCCAAAGAAGGCATGGATCGGCCAGCAGGAAGTGAAATTCCTGGGTCTGACCATCCGCGCCGGTGAGAGAGCCATAGATAAGGCCAGGCGGGAATCGGTGCAAAATCTACCGATCCCCAACACCGTAATGGGTGTGAGGTCCTTTCTGGGACTGACCGGGTACTGCAGAGACTTTATTGAGGACTATGCAGCCACAGCAGCCCCGCTGCTCCGACTCCTACACAAGGGAGTGGAGTGGTCCTGGGATGAGGGTTGCCAGGCAGCATTTGAGAAACTCAAGAGGGACTTGCAGACCGCGCCAGCCCTGGGGGCCATAGATGGGGGAGAGGAGTTTTTCCTGGAGGTAGCTGCTAGCGGGGATAGCTTGAGTGCTGTACTGCTTCAAGAGCGACACGGCAAGCTGAGGCCAGTGGTCTATTCCTCCAGGGTGCTCACTGATGTGGAAAGGAGCTTTTCCAATTGCGAGCGGCATCTCCTGGCCACGCATTGGGCTGTGAAAAGATCTCTGATCTTCACAGGCACCTCTCCCATCACTCTCCTCACCCATCACACACCTACCCGAATGCTTCTAGATGGAAGGATTAAGGATGGGACAGTAAGCAGTGCACGCATTGTGCGCTGGACCCTCCTCCTTTCACAGGTGGAGCTGAAGGTGAAGGGCCTCTGCGAGCCCAAGCTCGCGGCCAACATGGTATATCCCGGAACAGCCCATCGGTGTTCCGTAGAAGGGGTATGGGAGGTGGACGTAGGTTTCCGGGCCGGGATACATCCCACGGGCTGCGAGATCTACGTGGACGGTTCCAGCACGGTATCCGCTGGCGAGCGTCTCATGGGGTGTGGAGTTTATGACCCCACGGCAAACATTGCCCTGGCGATTAAGCTCCCCAGCACCATGAGCACCCAGCAGGCTGAATTGGCCGCGATAGTGTACGTCGTTACACACCCCGAGATCTTCCCCACCCCATACACGATTTGCTCGGACAGCATGTTCACATGCAACTCGTGTACGGAGCCATCTGGTCCCGCCGCGGATATACATCTGTGGACGGGCGACCCTTAACCGTGAAGCCCCTGTTAGAAAAGATCTTAGCTACGGTGGGAGAGAAAGGGGAAGTCTTTATCCACAAGGTAAAGGCCCATTCCTCCACGGAACCCTGCGGCGAGGGTAATCAGCAAGCGGATACGCTAGCCAGGAAGGGTGCCCGCACCGGTACCTTTTGGGATCCCTATGGGTCCAAACCCGTGGCAGTGATCCAAGGCAGGGATGGGACTCAAGGAACCACAGGGGTAACACTGCCCCCAGACCGCAAGACCATCCAAACCTTAGATCCAGCCCTAAGAACAGTCCTCAAGGCCATCGCTGAGGGCAAGGAAGTAGAGGGTCCATACGGTACAGCAGCCCTCTCCATCAAGGAAGGCATGCTGTTCCGAGAGGAACAGTGGGTTGTGCCGCAACAGCACCGGAGGGAATTCCTTCAACTGGCCCACGAGGGTCCAGGAGCAGGACACCCCGGGCCTGAGGTCACCTGGCAACGGGTGGAACAGGCGGGGTGGTGGCCGGGACTTCGGGACGATGTCCGCGAGTTCTGCGCCAATTGCCTAGTGTGCGCTGCAAAAAACCCAGGCCCCCAGAAAAGGAAGGTGCCCATGGGGCACATCAGGAGGGTAGAGGGACCATGGCAGTCGATACAGGTCGACTGCATCGGGCCGCTGCCCACCGCCCAGGGAGGCTATAAGTACTGCCTTTCTCTGGTGGATGTGTTCACCAAGTGGGTGGAAGCCTTCCCATGCCGAACAGCCACGACACTTAGTACTGCCAGGATCTTGGTCCGGGAGGTGTTCTCGCGGTGGGGACTACCACGATTTGCGGAGTCTGACCAAGGGGCTCATTTCACTGGCCAAGTGATGCAGGACAGCCTCATGCTCTTAGGCATTGAAGGGAAGTGGCACGTGGCCCACAACCCGCAGTCATCTGGGATTGTGGAGCGCATGAACCGCACCTTAAAGGAAAAGCTGAGGAAGGAGATGAGGGACTCGCTCCAGAAATGGGCGGAGGCCTTGCCTCTAGTCCTCATGGGGATCCGGGCTAGCCAGTCTAAAAGTACGGGGTACTCCCCGCACGAATTAATGACTGAGAGTCATGCGAACCCCCACCCATGTACTAGCCCCGGTGCTCACTGAGGGGCAGCTCCAAGAGGTGAATCGGGATAAGTTTGCCCGGAACCTTTCTGAGCACCTGAAACAGATCTATGGGCAAGCGGCTGGGAACATGGGGAGGCAGCATCAGGGCAACCGATTGCTGCTTGAACCCCGAAAGACAATTGAGTGGGAAGTTGGAGATCAGGTCATGGTGAGAAACTATGCCCGAGTAGGGAGTTTAGAACCACTGTACATGGGCCCTACAGCATTGTAGACAAAGCCAGCCCCATGGTATATGCAGTGAAGTTGCCCCGGCGCACTAAATGGTTTCACATCAATCAGTGCAAACTGTTTAAACCAGGTGCAAGAACATCAGCGACTGAAGCCAGGTCTGATGGTAAAGATCCTCAGCCTGAGGCGCGTGATGAGTCACAGACCACACAAGCTGGCGTTGTAGCCTGCTTGGAAGGAGAAGCTGTCCCGCCCACCTGGGGGGAGCTTTCCCCTATGGCCTGGGACTTGGACGAGGAGGGGCCTGATATAGAATTAATTGGTGCCTGAGCGGACTAAGTGATATACAAAGTCGACGCGTACCCAACTTAACTCTCTGCTTTAAATAAACCGGACACGGACACCAAGCAAAGGAGAACAGTATTTATTATACTACAGAGCTCTGGGAGAAGCGCTAACACCTTATGGATGTGATCGCCAAACTTCTCAATTTTGCAATAGCAGCCGTGCTCCTTTTATACCATTTAAAAACAGGAAAGATACCATATTACATTTGACCAATCGGGCACTTTAGCATTCTTTAACTTTGGCCAATCCGATAGCTTAGCAACCCTTAATCACATTCTATCAAAAACAAGTTGATCATATTATTATACCGTTAGCAAACAACTTAATTATATTACTGTTCTGTGCAAGTGACATCACACGTTTGATGTAAGCAGATCAAGTCAGCTGCCTGTTGTGCCAGTGTCTGCAAAATGTTAATGAATGTCCAGAATTTCAGCAGGCACTACGGTGCCATTTTAAAATTTCCTCCAACAGCCCTCCTTTTGGTCCTGGAGCACGATCCTCTTGCTCCCAGATGACCATTGTTCTTCGTTTCTTCACAGGGTTGGTTTACAACCACTGACTCGTCTCGTGAGAACTGGCCGTTCCAGCCACGTCATCATACGTTTCTTCTTCTTCACCCATATTTCTGGGCAGGAGGTCGGTGTATTCTTTGACAGAAACTACTGGCAGCACAGCTTTCACAGCAGTTTGACAGCACATTTTAATGATACTCAATGCACAGCACAGCAGTATACATATCACAACCATGATCAATATCATTTGCACTAGCCAAGCACCCCAGCCTGATCCTCCCAGTAACCAATCAAACCATCTGCCTCCAATATTGGATTGATGGAGCAAAGCTACTTGTTTTTGAATATGGTCCGCTAGGTTGGTAATATTTTCAGAACTGTCTGGGATGTATGTACAGCATTCTGCTCCGATCATGGCACATGTACCTCCCTGTGCAGCTAGTAGGTAATCTAGTGCCATTCTATTTTGTAGGGCGACAGTTCTTAGGGCTATCATTTCGGCACTCATCTCTCTCAGGGATTCAGCCGTGTCATTGGCTACTCCCTCAATTATGGTTGCCAATAACCATATTTCTTGAGAAGTAAACATTATTCCAGCCGTGGGGAACATAGCTCCTAGTACCACCTGCCAGGTGGGAAGTTCTCTTTTAGTACGACTATGCTTGTGGTGGTCTTTCAATTCCTTTATGTGGTGTATATATGGTACTACATACCCCAAATAGCATGATCCTGCCCAATTCTCTGGTAGCCAGGGGTATGCTCTATGACCGCATATGAAGTATGTCCCATTATAGGCTGTCATTATCTGTCCCGGTTGTTCGGGGTTTATGTTGGCGCGGAAGATGGTAAAACCCATCTGGTTGTCAGTATTTGTTCGCCTGGTCCCATTCCATGGTTTATTATTGGTCAAATTCATCAAATTGGTGGTATTGATCCACCAGCTTTCCATGGAATTTCCTGCATTATATGTGGTAAAATTTTGTATACAATGACCTTTCCCCACATCAATTCTGATCCCTTCAGTCTGTTCTGTGCCGCGCTCCCAACATATTTCCCCGATCGGCTGGCCCTTTCCTGACGTATTGGTAAGAACTAAAAAGGGGGGTTCTTTCGTATAATTATATGTTGGCTTATACCATTCTTTAAAATTTTCTAACGAATATCCTCCCCCCCGGAACTCATTCCTTAGGCTAGTCCATTTCTGTTCCCAGGTTTTTCCGAAGGTGGATAAAGTGGTATTTTTCTGTTTCGTATGATTTCTATTAATTATCCATTCTGCCATATCTGTGAGGTTCAAGGGTATTGGTCGCAAGGGTATCCCTCCTTTCGCATGAGTGGGAGTATGGCTACATACCCAACAGGCATCTATCCCACTCCGTTTGGCATACTTATATGACATATATAAAAACGTATTTACATGCAATCCCCGTTTTCTACGCGGTTCTGTCGCCGCATCTCCCGTAACAATACGTATCAACGCAACTATACACAGTAACTTATACATGTTTTTGATGCAATATTCTTCTTCCAGTTATTGCCGAAGGGGTCTCCCTCCTTTTTTTTCTGTGGAACAGATTCAGAACAGTGGGGGTAATTATTCACGTTCATGTCCTTTATATAACTTCAACTGAGTCCAATGTTTCCATATGCCCTTTCCCCTTATGCCCAGACAGGCACAGGTGTCTCCACTAATTATAATTTCATACGGCCCATTCCATTTCGGTGCAAACCCTGGTTTTCCTGGTAGGACCTTTAGCATCACCCTACTCCCTGCGGAAGGGACCTGGGGTGCTATGGTGGGATCATCATCCTGTTTTTCCTGATTATCTCTCACGTTTTTTCGCATTCCCTTAAGTTGGGAACTTAATTCCCTTACAAATTGTTTTAATTTATCCTTTAATGGGCCGACATCGGCTCCACCTGTTATGACGCCTTCTGGTAATTGCATCGCTCGTCCTGTCATTAGTTCATAAGGGGTTAATCCTGTAGTTCTGTTTGCCGTAGCACGCAACTTCATCAGAATGATGGGCAGGACTTCTGTCCATGTTTTTCCCGATGTTTCCATGGCCTTTGCTAGGCTATTTTTAAGCGTTCTGTTCATCCTCTCTACCATCCCCGAGCTCTGGGGGTGGTAGGGTATGTGGAATTTTTGTTTAATTCCCATTAACTGACATGTTAAATTCATTATACTTCCAGTAAAGTGTGTTCCTTGGTCCGAATCTATTTGCACCAGCACTCCCCACCGAGGGATTACTTCTTCAGCTAATATTCTGGCTACCGTCAGGGCAGTGCAGTTTCCAGTAGGGTATGCCTCCACCCATCGGGTAAACTGATCAATTATTACTAAACAATAGGTTTTCCCACGAGAATTTGGAAGGGGTCCCGTGAAGTCAATCTGCAATTGCTCCCACGGTCCCTTTGGCCTTGGTTGGTGTCCCATCTTAATTTTGATGGGTCTTCCCGGGTTATGTTGGGCACAAGTGAGGCACCTTTGGCAATACCTCGCTATGTCTCGCCCCATTCCCTTCCACCACCATTCCTTACTAATAATCCCCGTCATGGCTTCCTTGCCCGAGTGGGCAAGCCCATGGTTGATCTCCAACAGCGTCTGTTGTATACATTCTGGGGCGACAACCTTACCTTCCTTTCTCCATACTTTATCCGTTCCTTTGATGGCACCCTGTGCTTCCCACTTACTCTTTTCCTGATCCGTGGAGTCCTCGTGTAACTCTGCTAAGCTCACCTCATCTTCCTCTTTATATAAGGCGGCTATGGGTGCTTCTATCATTGTTTGTTCTAAAGCGTCTTGCGCTGCCTGATCTGCTGCTTGGTTTCCCCGGTGGTGTGGCCATTCTGGACTACTCTGATCTGGTTCTTTCTGGTGTGCCTTAATTTTAATTATTACTACCTGCTTTGGTTTTTCACTTGCCTCCAGGAGTCTTTTAATTCTCTCCTGGTGTTTGATGGGGTTACCTCCTGTGGTTATAAACCCTCTTCTACCCCAAGATGTCACGTAGTCATGTACTACCCCAAAGGCATACCTACTATCTGTGTAGATATTTACTACCTTTCCTTCAGACCTCTCTAAAGCTCTTGTGAGGGCTTCTAACTCAGCCACTTGGGCTGATAGTCCTCCGTCTATCCTTCCTGATTCTAGGGTTTCCAGTTGTTGGTTAACTACTGCCCAACCTGTCCGGGGTAGACCCTCTACATATTTTCTTGACCCGTCGACATACAACTCCTCGTCGACTTGTTCCAGAGGAGTGTCCTTAATTTTGTCTTCCTCTAGATTCATATCTACATCTCCATAATTATGGGGTTCTCCTTCCCCTAATATTCCTTCAGCTGGATTTTCACCAATGTCTCTAACAATGGTTAGAGCTTGTATAGGTGGGAGGAGGACTGCCTCCCATTTTGTTCTTCGTAAATTTGATACAGACCTTAGTTTTCCTGTGTTAAGCATTTCCACCAAGGTATGCTTGGTGTGTAAGATGATGTTTCCTGTCATTACTATAGGTTCACTGATTTTCACCGCCCAGGCTGCGCAGTCCAAAGTGGCTATACATCTAGATAAACCTGCAACCACGGGTCCTTCCGCGGTTGAGTAATATGCTATGGGTCTGCGTTTATCCCCATGTGTCTGGGTTACTACTGCCGAATAAAATCCTCCCTCGTTATTACAATGGATGTGAAAGTCCTTGCACATATCCGGGAGTCCCAATCCTGGGGCTGAGATTAAAGCTGCCTTTAACTGATCATAAGCTTCTTCTTGTTCTGATCCCCATTCTATGGATTCAAGAGTGGGTTTTCCTCCCTTGACTAATCTCTGTATGGGTTCTGCCAATTTAGCAAACCCTGGGATAAAATTTCTACTGTAATTAAATAATCCCAAGACCTTTCTAACTCCTCTTACTGTTACGGGCCTTGGCATTTTCTGCACCGCATCTTTTCGGTCTATGGGCATTTCCTTGAGTCCTTGGGAGATCAAGTGACCCAAGTATAGGACCTGAGGTTGTCCTATTTGTGCCTTCTTGGGGCTTATTTTTAAGCCGGCTGATTCTAAACCTTCTAATATTAGGGTAAGGACCTCTTTGTGTGACTCTTCCGTGTCCGAAGCAATTAATATGTCATCTACATATTGTAATACTGTGCTTGACTCTGGGATGGGAATTGTTGCCAACATATTACTCATCACCCGGTGAAATATAGCCGGGCTGTTATGAAACCCCTGCGGTAAACGGGTCCAGGTATACTGGCAGCCGTCCACTGTAAAGGCAAATTTTTCCTGTGATTCCTGGTCCAAAGGCAGGGACCAGAATCCGTTGGCTATATCCAATACTGTAAATATCTTATGTTCCGGGGACAATCCATTCAAGATTGTAGCCGAACTGGCAACAATCGGGTGTAATTTCGGAGTCACTTTATTTAGAGCCGTGTAATCTATGGTGAGCCTAAAGCTCCCGTCCGGCTTTCCTACTGGCCAGGTAGGTGAGTTAGTGGTGCTTGTTGTTTCTCTCAAGATTCCTTTTTCTACTAAACCCTTTACTATTTCTTTTACAGCCTTTTTAGCTTCTGGTTTTATTGGGTATTGCTTATGTGGGGTATGTTCCGGTCCTGGAGTACTAATTGGTTTTATATTAGCCTTTCCAGTATCGAATTTATTCTGAGCCCATACTCCAGGAACATTTTCACAAATTAGTCCATAAATTCCTCGCTCTGTTTTCCAATCCCTAGTGGTAACAGTGGCTATTCCCACTGTTCCCAGGTTGTTAGCTATTTTTGCTACTTTCTTTTCTGCCGTCAGGTCGGGGCCAGGTTATTTTCCCTTTTCCACAATCTATGAGAGCTTGATACTCTTTCATAATATCATTTCCTAATATAGTTCCCTCATGAGACCTGTGCACATCGAATCTCATGGGCAAGTACATGTTTCCTACGTCTACCAATTGGGTAGTACTTAAAAAGGCTTGGGTTAGGTTTCCGCTCAACCCTCGTAACCATGTTGACTGGTGAGTTGTCGGGAGTGGGAGATCGGTGACAGATACGGAGGCGCCTGTGTCCACTAGCATTTCACATTGTCGGCCCCCTACTAGTGCAGACACGTAAATGCGTCCCTCTTTTTTGGCCTTAATGGGGGCCATAGGACTTCACTTCTGTTCTTTAAACTTTTGCCACTGCTTCCATTCCTCCCAATCTTTGTCGCTCATGGTTTCTCTACTAGGTCCTGGGGTGGGTTTCCCGTGTTTGCTAAAGCATGTGGCTTCAAAGTGGCCTGGTTTGCCACAATAACCACAGGTCTTTTTAACTCCCCCTTTGGATTCTCTGCATTCCTTCGCAAAGTGCCCTGCCTTGCCACAATTATGGCAGGTTCCTCTTTTTGGTTTAGCGCCTTGGTCTGACGTAGATACTGCCCCTATCTTTTCTTGTTTTACGGATTTATTTGCGTCCTGTTGCTTAAGTTGTCCTTCCAGTCTAGTTGCCCATCGAACCACCTCGTCATAGCGTTCGTGTGAAATCAACCCGGTTTTAAGGACCGCTTGGTGTCCAGCTGATAGTCCATCTTTGTATGCTTGTACAAAGCCTGGATCATCTCGCGTCATATCTCCTGCTATTCCTGAGCTCTCCTCAAAAATAAGGAACAATCTTTCTCCGAATTCAGAAGCCCCCTCTCCCTTATTTTGTTTAGCTGATGTTATTCTACCCCAATTGGTCGGGGAATCTCCAAGGGCTGTTTGTATGGCAGTTTTAAAAGCCTGACGAGCTACTTCTTGTTGTTCATGGGTTGCTGACAAGGGTTGTTGGTTTACCCATCGACCCCCTAAATAGTCCTGATTGGGCTGTGCATTATCTTGGGGTACCAATCTCCATTTATCCGCGGGACAGGCTGCCCGGACTAGTATATGTACGTCCCGGAGATGGAGGTCATGTGCTAGTATCATCTGGTCTAATTTAGTCCAGAACTGGGCATTTCTACTTCTTGGTTTTAGGGGCCCTAAGGCATCAACTATCTGTTGTTTTTCTCCTGGAGTGAAGGTTTTATAATAATGTTTTGTTCTTGGGTTGTTGCCGCCATCTCCCGTAGTTCCTCCCCTTGTTACCGGAGCCATGTCATTAATTTCATCCTCATCACTACTTTCATTATTCGAGGGGGCGGTAGGGGCGGAGGGCCGTAGGCTGCTATATGGCGGGAGCGACATGTTATTCCCTGCCTCCATTTCTTTAAGTGTTCGTTTTAAGTCACTTACTTTCTCTTTGAGAGACTTGTTTTCTTCCTCTGTCCTCTTACACTTTTCTTTAACTGTATTTACTTGTTCTAGCAGACCATTTAACTGGTGTACTAACATTACTCCTGCCTTCTTAGTCTTATCTTTAGTCTGGAAGTTCCACCAGACTCTTTGGCATTCTAAAGACTGTGTGATATCCCACCCGTCTTTCTGCATACACTTAATAGTAGATTGTCTTTTTGTCATAAAGGTGTGTGACAGGGTCCCTTCTGGTCCCTTCTTAACTTGTTTACCTTCCATAGGATTTCCCTCGGATCCTTTTTGGACCTCTTTATCTTTCTTCCCCATATTTGAGAGAGAAAATATACTCACGGCCACGGATCACAGTCTGAGCATTTCTCAGACGAATCGCGTG
This sequence comes from Somniosus microcephalus, assembly GCF_052327205.1. Classification (NCBI taxonomy): domain Eukaryota; kingdom Metazoa; phylum Chordata; class Chondrichthyes; order Squaliformes; family Somniosidae; genus Somniosus; species Somniosus microcephalus. The sequence continues at coordinate 265,634,818 of NC_140987.1, forward strand.
TTTTCACCACCACGAGCTTCAATACTCACGGCCACGGATCACAGTCTGAGCGTTTCTCAGACGAATCACGTGTTTTCACCACCACGAGTCCGGTCTCTGGTTAGACGGCATCAGTGTCTCACCGGCAACCGTATCTTATCCTATAACAAATTTAGGCATAACAACACTACACATTTATCCTTCACAAAGACAATCCTTAACTTATACTTAATTAAAATACTAAACTGGTATCCTTTCTGGTAGTCCGGTCCTCTAAGATTCTTTTGATGAGTTACTAATTACCCGAGACACCCCGTCGAGCGTCCCCCGTAATTTCCACTCACCCTGCTCGCAGCGCCAAATTGATATAGAATTAATTGGTGCCTGAGCGGACTAAGTGATATACAAAGTCGACACGTACCCAACTTAACTCTCTGCTTTAAATAAACCGGACACGGACACCAAGCAAAGGAGAACAGTATTTATTATACTACAGAGCTCTGGGAGAAGCGCTAACACCTTATGGATGTGATCGCCAAACTTCTCAATTTTGCAATAGCAGCCGTGCTCCTTTTATACCATTTAAAAACAGGAAAGATACCATATTACATTTGACCAATCGGGCACTTTAGCATTCTTTAACTTTGGCCAATCCGATAGCTTAGCAACCCTTAATCACATTCTATCAAAAACAAGTTGATCATATTATTATACCGTTAGCAAACAACTTAATTATATTACTGTTCTGTGCAAGTGACATCACACGTTTGATGTAAGCAGATCAAGTCAGCTGCCTGTTGTGCCAGTGTCTGCAAAATGTTAATGAATGTCCAGAATTTCAGCAGGCACTACGGTGCCATTTTAAAATTTCCTCCAACAGCCCTCCTTTTGGTCCTGGAGCACGATCCTCTTGCTCCCAGATGACCATCGTTCTTCGTTTCTTCACAGGGTTGGTTTACAACCACTGACTCGTCTCGTGAGAACCGGCCGTTCCAGCCACGTCATCATACGTTTCTTCTTCTTCACCCATATTTCTGGGCAGGAGGTCGGTGTATTCTTTGACAGAAGCTACTGGCAGCACAGCTTTCACAGCAGTTTGACAGCACATTTTAATGATACTCAATGCACAGCACAGCAGTATACATATCACAACCATGATCAATATCATTTGCACTAGCCACGCACCCCAGCCTGATCCTCCCAGTAACCAATCAAACCATCTGCCTCCAATATTGGATTGATGGAGCAAAGCTACTTGTTTTTGAATATGGTCCGCTAGGTTGGTAATATTTTCAGAACTGTCTGGGATGTATGTACAGCATTCTGCTCCGATCATGGCACGTGTACCTCCCTGTGCAGCTGGTAGGTAATCTAGTGCCATTCTATTTTGTAGGGCGACAGTTCTTAGGGCTATCATTTCGGCACTCATCTCTCTCAGGGATTCAGCCGTGTCATTGGCTACTCCCTCAATTATGGTTGCCAATAACCATATTTCTTGAGAAGTAAACATTATTCCAGCCGTGGGGAACATAGCTCCTAGTATCACCTGCCAGGTGGGAAGTTCTCTTTTAGTACGACTATGCTTGTGGTGGTCTTTCAATTCCTTTATGTGGTGTATATATGGTACTACATACCCCAAATAGCATGATCCTGCCCAATTCTCTGGTAGCCAGGGGTATGCTCTATGACCGCATATGAAGTATGTCCCATTATAGGCTGTCATTATCTGTCCCGGTTGTTCGGGGTTTATGTTGGCGCGGAAGATGGTAAAACCCATCTGGTTGTCAGTATTTGTTCGCCTGGTCCCATTCCATGGTTTATTGTTGGTCAAATTCATCAAATTGGTGGTATTGATCCACCAGCTTTCCATGGAATTTCCTGCATTATATGTGGTAAAATTTTGTATACAATGACCTTTCCCCACATCAATTCTGATCCCTTCAGTCTGTTCTGTGCCGCGCTCCCAACATATTTCCCCGATCGGCTGGCCCTTTCCTGACGTATTGGTAAGAACTAAAAAGGGGGGTTCTTTCGTATAATTATATGTTGGCTTATACCATTCTTTAAAATTTTCTAACGAATATCCTCCCCCCCGGAACTCATTCCTTAGGCTAGTCCATTTCTGTTCCCAGGTTTTTCCGAAGGTGGATAAAGTGGTATTTTTCTGTTTCGTATGATTTCTATTAATTATCCATTCTGCCATATCTGTGAGGTTCAAGGGTATTGGTCGCAAGGGTATCCCTCCTTTCGCATGAGTGGGAGTATGGCTACATACCCAACAGGCATCTATCCCACTCCGTTTGGCATACTTATATGACATATATAAAAACGTATTTACATGCAATCCCCGTTTTCTACGCGGTTCTGTCGCCGCATCTCCCGTAACAATACGTATCAACGCAACTATACACAGTAACTTATACATGTTTTTGATGCAATATTCTTCTTCCAGTTATTGCCGAAGGGGTCTCCCTCCTTTTTTTTCTGTGGAACAGATTCAGAACAGTGGGGGTAATTATTCACGTTCATGTCCTTTATATAACTTCAACTGAGTCCAATGTTTCCATATGCCCTTTCCCCTTATGTCCAGACAGGCACAGGTGTCTCCACTAATTATAATTTCATACGGCCCATTCCATTTCGGTGCAAACCCTGGTTTTCCTGGTAGGACCTTTAGCATCACCCTACTCCCTGCGGAAGGGACCTGGGGTGCTATGGTGGGATCATCATCCTGTTTTTCCTGATTATCTCTCACGTTTTTTCGCATTCCCTTAAGTTGGGAACTTAATTCCCTTACAAATTGTTTTAATTTATCCTTTAATGGGCCGACATCGGCTCCACCTGTTATGATGCCTTCTGGTAATTGCATCGCTCGTCCTGTCATTAGTTCATAAGGGGTTAATCCTGTAGTTCTGTTTGCCGTAGCACGCAACTTCATCAGAATGATGGGCAGGACTTCTGTCCATGTTTTTCCCGATGTTTCCATGGCCTTTGCTAGGCTATTTTTAAGCGTTCTGTTCATCCTCTCTACCATCCCCGAGCTCTGGGGGTGGTAGGGTATGTGGAATTTTTGTTTAATTCCCATTAACTGACATGTTAAATTCATTATACTTCCAGTAAAGTGTGTTCCTTGGTCCGAATCTATTTGCACCAGCACTCCCCACCGAGGGATTACTTCTTCAGCTAATATTCTGGCTACCGTCAGGGCAGTGCAGTTTCCAGTAGGGTATGCCTCCACCCATCGGGTAAACTGATCAATTATTACTAAACAATAGGTTTTCCCACGAGAATTTGGAAGGGGTCCCGTGAAGTCAATCTGCAATTGCTCCCACGGTCCCTTTGGCCTTGGTTGGTGTCCCATCTTAATTTTGATGGGTCTTCCCGGGTTATGTTGGGCACAAGTGAGGCACCTTTGGCAATACCTCGCTATGTCTCGCCCCATTCCCTTCCACCACCATTCCTTACTAATAATCCCCGTCATGGCTTCCTTGCCCGAGTGGGCAAGCCCATGGTTGATCTCCAACAGCGTCTGTTGTATACATTCTGGGGCGACAACCTTACCTTCCTTTCTCCATACTTTATCCGTTCCTTTGATGGCACCCTGTGCTTCCCACTTACTCTTTTCCTGATCCGTGGAGTCCTCGTGTAACTCTGCTAAGCTCACCTCATCTTCCTCTTTATATAAGGCGGCTATGGGTGCTTCTATCATTGTTTGTTCTAAAGCGTCTTGCGCTGCCTGATCTGCTGCTTGGTTTCCCCGGTGGTGTGGCCATTCTGGACTACTCTGATCTGGTTCTTTCTGGTGTGCCTTAATTTTAATTATTACTACCTGCTTTGGTTTTTCACTTGCCTCCAGGAGTCTTTTAATTCTCTCCTGGTGTTTGATGGGGTTACCTCCTGTGGTTATAAACCCTCTTCTACCCCAAGATGTCACGTAGTCATGTACTACCCCAAAGGCATACCTACTGTCTGTGTAGATATTTACTAACTTTCCTTCAGACCTCTCTAAAGCTCTTGTGAGGGCTTCTAACTCAGCCACTTGGGCTGATAGTCCTCCGTCTATCCTTCCTGATTCTAGGGTTTCCAGTTGTTGGTTAACTACTGCCCAACCTGTCCGGGGTAGACCCTCTACATATTTTCTTGACCCGTCGACATACAACTCCTCGTCGACTTGTTCCAGAGGAGTGTCCTTAATTTTGTCTTCCTCTAGATTCATATCTACATCTCCATAATTATGGGGTTCTCCTTCCCCTAATATTCCTTCAGCTGGATTTTCACCAATGTCTCTAACAATGGTTAGAGCTTGTATAGGTGGGAGGAGGACTGCCTCCCATTTTGTTCTTCGTAAATTTGATACAGACCTTAGTTTTCCTGTGTTAAGCATTTCCACCAAGGTATGCTTGGTGTGTAAGATGATGTTTCCTGTCATTACTATAGGTTCACTGATTTTCACCGCCCAGGCTGCGCAGTCCAAAGTGGCTATACATCTAGATAAACCTGCAACCACGGGTCCTTCCGCGGTTGAGTAATATGCTATGGGTCTGCGTTTATCCCCATGTGTCTGGGTTACTACTGCCGAATAAAATCCTCCCTCGTTATTACAATGGATGTGAAAGTCCTTGCACATATCCGGGAGTCCCAATCCTGGGGCTGAGATTAAAGCTGCCTTTAACTGATCATAAGCTTCTTCTTGTTCTGATCCCCATTCTATGGATTCAAGAGTGGGTTTTCCTCCCTTGACTAATCTCTGTATGGGTTCTGCCAATTTAGCAAACCCTGGGATAAAATTTCTACTGTAATTAAATAATCCCAAGACCTTTCTAACTCCTCTTACTGTTACGGGCCTTGGCATTTTCTGCACCGCATCTTTTCGGTCTATGGGCATTTCCTTGAGTCCTTGGGAGATCAAGTGACCCAAGTATAGGACCTGAGGTTGTCCTATTTGTGCCTTCTTGGGGCTTATTTTTAAGCCGGCTGATTCTAAACCTTCTAATATTAGGGTAAGGACCTCTTTGTGTGACTCTTCCGTGTCCGAAGCAATTAATATGTCATCTACATATTGTAATACTGTGCTTGACTCTGGGATGGGAATTGTTGCCAACATATTACTCATCACCCGGTGAAATATAGCCGGGCTGTTATGAAACCCCTGCGGTAAACGGGTCCAGGTATACTGGCAGCCGTCCACTGTAAAGGCAAATTTTTCCTGTGATTCCTGGTCCAAAGGCAGGGACCAGAATCCGTTGGCTATATCCAATACTGTAAATATCTTATGTTCCGGGGACAATCCATTCAAGATTGTAGCCGAACTGGCAACAATCGGGTGTAATTTCGGAGTCACTTTATTTAGAGCCGTGTAATCTATGGTGAGCCTAAAGCTCCCGTCCGGCTTTCCTACTGGCCAGGTAGGTGAGTTAGTGGTGCTTGTTGTTTCTCTCAAGATTCCTTTTTCTACTAAACCCTTTACTATTTCTTTTACAGCCTTTTTAGCTTCTGGTTTTATTGGGTATTGCTTATGTGGGGTATGTTCCGGTCCTGGAGTACTAATTGGTTTTATATTAGCCTTTCCAGTATCGAATTTATTCTGAGCCCATACTCCAGGAACATTTTCACAAATTAGTCCATAAATTCCTCGCTCTGTTTTCCAATCCCTAGTGGTAACAGTGGCTATTCCCACTGTTCCCAGGTTGTTAGCTATTTTTGCTACTTTCTTTTCTGCCGTCAGGTCGGGGCCAGGTTATTTTCCCTTTTCCACAATCTATGAGAGCTTGATACTCTTTCATAATATCATTTCCTAATATAGTTCCCTCATGAGACCTGTGCACATCGAATCTCATGGGCAAGTACATGTTTCCTACGTCTACCAATTGGGTAGTACTTAAAAAGGCTTGGGTTAGGTTTCCGCTCAACCCTCGTAACCATGTTGACTGGTGAGTTGTCGGGAGTGGGAGATCGGTGACAGATACGGAGGCGCCTGTGTCCACTAGCATTTCACATTGTCGGCCCCCTACTAGTGCAGACACGTAAATGCGTCCCTCTTTTTTGGCCTTAATGGGGGCCATAGGACTTCACTTCTGTTCTTTAAACTTTTGCCACTGCTTCCATTCCTCCCAATCTTTGTCGCTCATGGTTTCTCTACTAGGTCCTGGGGTGGGTTTCCCGTGTTTGCTAAAGCATGTGGCTTCAAAGTGGCCTGGTTTGCCACAATAACCACAGGTCTTTTTAACTCCCCCTTTGGATTCTCTGCATTCCTTCGCAAAGTGCCCTGCCTTGCCACAATTATGGCAGGTTCCTCTTTTTGGTTTAGCGCCTTGGTCTGACGTAGATACTGCCCCTATCTTTTCTTGTTTTACGGATTTATTTGCGTCCTGTTGCTTAAGTTGTCCTTCCAGTCTAGTTGCCCATCGAACCACCTCGTCATAGCGTTCGTGTGAAATCAACCCGGTTTTAAGGACCGCTTGGTGTCCAGCTGATAGTCCATCTTTGTATGCTTGTACAAAGCCTGGATCATCTCGCGTCATATCTCCTGCTATTCCTGAGCTCTCCTCAAAAATAAGGAACAATCTTTCTCCGAATTCAGAAGCCCCCTCTCCCTTATTTTGTTTAGCTGATGTTATTCTACCCCAATTGGTCGGGGAATCTCCAAGGGCTGTTTGTATGGCAGTTTTAAAAGCCTGACGAGCTACTTCTTGTTGTTCATGGGTTGCTGACAAGGGTTGTTGGTTTACCCATCGACCCCCTAAATAGTCCTGATTGGGCTGTGCATTATCTTGGGGTACCAATCTCCATTTATCCGCGGGACAGGCTGCCCGGACTAGTATATGTACGTCCCGGAGATGGAGGTCATGTGCTAGTATCATCTGGTCTAATTTAGTCCAGAACTGGGCATTTCTACTTCTTGGTTTTAGGGGCCCTAAGGCATCAACTATCTGTTGTTTTTCTCCTGGAGTGAAGGTTTTATAATAATGTTTTGTTCTTGGGTTGTTGCCGCCATCTCCCGTAGTTCCTCCCCTTGTTACCGGAGCCATGTCATTAATTTCATCCTCATCACTACTTTCATTATTCGAGGGGGCGGTAGGGGCGGAGGGCCGTAGGCTGCTATATGGCGGGAGCGACATGTTATTCCCTGCCTCCATTTCTTTAAGTGTTCGTTTTAAGTCACTTACTTTCTCTTTGAGAGACTTGTTTTCTTCCTCTGTCCTCTTACACTTTTCTTTAACTGTATTTACTTGTTCTAGCAGACCATTTAACTGGTGTACTAACATTACTCCTGCCTTCTTAGTCTTATCTTTAGTCTGGAAGTTCCACCAGACTCTTTGGCATTCTAAAGACTGTGTGATATCCCACCCGTCTTTCTGCATACACTTAATAGTAGATTGTCTTTTTGTCATAAAGGTGTGTGACAGGGTCCCTTCTGGTCCCTTCTTAACTTGTTTACCTTCCATAGGATTTCCCTCGGATCCTTTTTGGACCTCTTTATCTTTCTTCCCCATATTTGAGAGAGAAAATATACTCACGGCCACGGATCACAGTCTGAGCATTTCTCAGACGAATCGCGTGTTTTCACCACCACGAGCTTCAATACTCACGGCCACGGATCACAGTCTGAGCGTTTCTCAGACGAATCACGTGTTTTCACCACCACGAGTCCGGTCTCTGGTTAGACGGCATCAGTGTCTCACCGGCAACCGTATCTTATCCTATAACAAATTTAGGCATAACAACACTACACATTTATCCTTCACAAAGACAATCCTTAACTTATACTTAATTAAAATACTAAACTGGTATCCTTTCTGGTAGTCCGGTCCTCTAAGATTCTTTTGATGAGTTACTAATTACCCGAGACACCCCGTCGAGCGTCCCCCGTAATTTCCACTCACCCTGCTCGCAGCGCCAAATTGATATAGAATTAATTGGTGCCTGAGCGGACTAAGTGATATACAAAGTCGACACGTACCCAACTTAACTCTCTGCTTTAAATAAACCGGACACGGACACCAAGCAAAGGAGAACAGTATTTATTATACTACAGAGCTCTGGGAGAAGCGCTAACACCTTATGGATGTGATCGCCAAACTTCTCAATTTTGCAATAGCAGCCGTGCTCCTTTTATACCATTTAAAAACAGGAAAGATACCATATTACATTTGACCAATCGGGCACTTTAGCATTCTTTAACTTTGGCCAATCCGATAGCTTAGCAACCCTTAATCACATTCTATCAAAAACAAGTTGATCATATTATTATACCGTTAGCAAACAACTTAATTATATTACTGTTCTGTGCAAGTGACATCACACGTTTGATGTAAGCAGATCAAGTCAGCTGCCTGTTGTGCCAGTGTCTGCAAAATGTTAATGAATGTCCAGAATTTCAGCAGGCACTACGGTGCCATTTTAAAATTTCCTCCAACAGCCCTCCTTTTGGTCCTGGAGCACGATCCTCTTGCTCCCAGATGACCATCGTTCTTCGTTTCTTCACAGGGTTGGTTTACAACCACTGACTCGTCTCGTGAGAACCGGCCGTTCCAGCCACGTCATCATACGTTTCTTCTTCTTCACCCATATTTCTGGGCAGGAGGTCGGTGTATTCTTTGACAGAAGCTACTGGCAGCACAGCTTTCACAGCAGTTTGACAGCACATTTTAATGATACTCAATGCACAGCACAGCAGTATACATATCACAACCATGATCAATATCATTTGCACTAGCCACGCACCCCAGCCTGATCCTCCCAGTAACCAATCAAACCATCTGCCTCCAATATTGGATTGATGGAGCAAAGCTACTTGTTTTTGAATATGGTCCGCTAGGTTGGTAATATTTTCAGAACTGTCTGGGATGTATGTACAGCATTCTGCTCCGATCATGGCACGTGTACCTCCCTGTGCAGCTGGTAGGTAATCTAGTGCCATTCTATTTTGTAGGGCGACAGTTCTTAGGGCTATCATTTCGGCACTCATCTCTCTCAGGGATTCAGCCGTGTCATTGGCTACTCCCTCAATTATGGTTGCCAATAACCATATTTCTTGAGAAGTAAACATTATTCCAGCCGTGGGGAACATAGCTCCTAGTATCACCTGCCAGGTGGGAAGTTCTCTTTTAGTACGACTATGCTTGTGGTGGTCTTTCAATTCCTTTATGTGGTGTATATATGGTACTACATACCCCAAATAGCATGATCCTGCCCAATTCTCTGGTAGCCAGGGGTATGCTCTATGACCGCATATGAAGTATGTCCCATTATAGGCTGTCATTATCTGTCCCGGTTGTTCGGGGTTTATGTTGGCGCGGAAGATGGTAAAACCCATCTGGTTGTCAGTATTTGTTCGCCTGGTCCCATTCCATGGTTTATTGTTGGTCAAATTCATCAAATTGGTGGTATTGATCCACCAGCTTTCCATGGAATTTCCTGCATTATATGTGGTAAAATTTTGTATACAATGACCTTTCCCCACATCAATTCTGATCCCTTCAGTCTGTTCTGTGCCGCGCTCCCAACATATTTCCCCGATCGGCTGGCCCTTTCCTGACGTATTGGTAAGAACTAAAAAGGGGGGTTCTTTCGTATAATTATATGTTGGCTTATACCATTCTTTAAAATTTTCTAACGAATATCCTCCCCCCCGGAACTCATTCCTTAGGCTAGTCCATTTCTGTTCCCAGGTTTTTCCGAAGGTGGATAAAGTGGTATTTTTCTGTTTCGTATGATTTCTATTAATTATCCATTCTGCCATATCTGTGAGGTTCAAGGGTATTGGTCGCAAGGGTATCCCTCCTTTCGCATGAGTGGGAGTATGGCTACATACCCAACAGGCATCTATCCCACTCCGTTTGGCATACTTATATGACATATATAAAAACGTATTTACATGCAATCCCCGTTTTCTACGCGGTTCTGTCGCCGCATCTCCCGTAACAATACGTATCAACGCAACTATACACAGTAACTTATACATGTTTTTGATGCAATATTCTTCTTCCAGTTATTGCCGAAGGGGTCTCCCTCCTTTTTTTTCTGTGGAACAGATTCAGAACAGTGGGGGTAATTATTCACGTTCATGTCCTTTATATAACTTCAACTGAGTCCAATGTTTCCATATGCCCTTTCCCCTTATGTCCAGACAGGCACAGGTGTCTCCACTAATTATAATTTCATACGGCCCATTCCATTTCGGTGCAAACCCTGGTTTTCCTGGTAGGACCTTTAGCATCACCCTACTCCCTGCGGAAGGGACCTGGGGTGCTATGGTGGGATCATCATCCTGTTTTTCCTGATTATCTCTCACGTTTTTTCGCATTCCCTTAAGTTGGGAACTTAATTCCCTTACAAATTGTTTTAATTTATCCTTTAATGGGCCGACATCGGCTCCACCTGTTATGATGCCTTCTGGTAATTGCATCGCTCGTCCTGTCATTAGTTCATAAGGGGTTAATCCTGTAGTTCTGTTTGCCGTAGCACGCAACTTCATCAGAATGATGGGCAGGACTTCTGTCCATGTTTTTCCCGATGTTTCCATGGCCTTTGCTAGGCTATTTTTAAGCGTTCTGTTCATCCTCTCTACCATCCCCGAGCTCTGGGGGTGGTAGGGTATGTGGAATTTTTGTTTAATTCCCATTAACTGACATGTTAAATTCATTATACTTCCAGTAAAGTGTGTTCCTTGGTCCGAATCTATTTGCACCGGCACTCCCCACCGAGGGATTACTTCTTCAGCTAATATTCTGGCTACCGTCAGGGCAGTGCAGTTTCCAGTAGGGTATGCCTCCACCCATCGGGTAAACTGATCAATTATTACTAAACAATAGGTTTTCCCGCGAGAATTTGGAAGGGGTCCCGTGAAGTCAATCTGCAATTGCTCCCACGGTCCCTTTGGCCTTGGTTGGTGTCCCATCTTAATTTTGATGGGTCTTCCCGGGTTATGTTGGGCACAAGTGAGGCACCTTTGGCAATACCTCGCTATGTCTCGCCCCATTCCCTTCCACCACCATTCCTTACTAATAATCCCCGTCATGGCTTCCTTGCCCGAGTGGGCAAGCCCATGGTTGATCTCCAACAGCGTCTGTTGTATACATTCTGGGGCGACAACCTTACCTTCCTTTCTCCATACTTTATCCGTTCCTTTGATGGCACCCTGTGCTTCCCACTTACTCTTTTCCTGATCCGTGGAGTCCTCGTGTAACTCTGCTAAGCTCACCTCATCTTCCTCTTTATATAAGGCGGCTATGGGTGCTTCTATCATTGTTTGTTCTAAAGCGTCTTGCGCTGCCTGATCTGCTGCTTGGTTTCCCCGGTGGTGTGGCCATTCTGGACTACTCTGATCTGGTTCTTTCTGGTGTGCCTTAATTTTAATTATTACTACCTGCTTTGGTTTTTCACTTGCCTCCAGGAGTCTTTTAATTCTCTCCTGGTGTTTGATGGGGTTACCTCCTGTGGTTATAAACCCTCTTCTACCCCAAGATGTCATGTAGTCATGTACTACCCCAAAGGCATACCTACTGTCTGTGTAGATATTTACTACCTTTCCTTCAGACCTCTCTAAAGCTCTTGTGAGGGCTTCTAACTCAGCCACTTGGGCTGATAGTCCTCCGTCTATCCTTCCTAATTCTAGGGTTTCCAGTTGTTGGTTAACTACTGCCCAACCTGTCCGGGGTAGACCCTCTACATATTTTCTTGACCCGTCGACATACAACTCCTCGTCGACTTGTTCCAGAGGTGTGTCCTTAATTTTGTCTTCCTCTAGATTCATATCTACATCTCCATAATTATGGGGTTCTCCTTCCCCTAATATTCCTTCAGCTGGATTTTCACCAATGTCTCTAACAATGGTTAGAGCTTGTATAGGTGGGAGGAGGACTGCCTCCCATTTTGTTCTTCGTAAATTTGATACAGACCTTAGTTTTCCTGTGTTAAGCATTTCCACCAAGGTATGCTTGGTGTGTAAGATGATGTTTCCTGTCATTACTATAGGTTCACTGATTTTCACCGCCCAGGCTGCGCAGTCCAAAGCGGCTATACATCTAGATAAACCTGCAACCACGGGTCCTTCCGCGGTTGAGTAATATGCTATGGGTCTGCGTTTATCCCCATGTGTCTGGGTTACTACTGCCGAATAAAATCCTCCCTCGTTATTACAATGGATGTGAAAGTCCTTGCACATATCCGGGAGTCCCAATCCTGGGGCTGAGATTAAAGCTGCCTTTAACTGATCATAAGCTTCTTCTTGTTCTGATCCCCATTCTATGGATTCAAGAGTGGGTTTTCCTCCCTTGACTAATCTCTGTATGGGTTCTGCCAATTTAGCAAACCCTGGGATAAAATTTCTACTGTAATTAAATAATCCCAAGACCTTTCTAACTCCTCTTACTGTTACGGGCCTTGGCATTTTCTGCACCGCATCTTTTCGGTCTATGGGCATTTCCTTGAGTCCTTGGGAGATCAAGTGACCCAAGTATAGGACCTGAGGTTGTCCTATTTGTGCCTTCTTGGGGCTTATTTTTAAGCCGGCTGATTCTAAACCTTCTAATATTAGGGTAAGGACCTCTTTGTGTGACTCTTCCGTGTCCGAAGCAATTAATATGTCATCTACATATTGTAATACTGTGCTTGACTCTGGGATGGGAATTGTTGCCAACATATTACTCATCACCCGGTGAAATATAGCCGGGCTGTTATGAAACCCCTGCGGTAAACGGGTCCAGGTATACTGGCAGCCGTCCACTGTAAAGGCAAATTTTTCCTGTGATTCCTGGTCCAAAGGCAGGGACCAGAATCCGTTGGCTATATCCAATACTGTAAATATCTTATGTTCCGGGGACAATCCATTCAAGATTGTAGCCGAACTGGCAACAATCGGGTGTAATTTCGGAGTCACTTTATTTAGAGCCGTGTAATCTATGGTGAGCCTAAAGCTCCCGTCCGGCTTTCCTACTGGCCAGGTAGGTGAGTTAGTGGTGCTTGTTGTTTCTCTCAAGATTCCTTTTTCTACTAAACCCTTTACTATTTCTTTTACAGCCTTTTTAGCTTCTGGTTTTATTGGGTATTGCTTATGTGGGGTATGTTCCGGTCCTGGAGTACTAATTGGTTTTATATTAGCCTTTCCAGTATCTAATTTATTCTGAGCCCATACTCCAGGAACATTTTCACAAATTAGTCCATAAATTCCTCTCTCTGTTTTCCAATCCCTAGTGGTAACAGTGGCTATTCCCACTGTTCCCAGGTTGTTAGCTATTTTTGCTAGTTTTTCTTTTCTGCCGTCAGGTCGGGGCCAGGTTATTTTCCCTTTTCCACAATCTATGAGAGCTTGATACTCTTTCATAATATCATTTCCTAATATAGTTCCCTCATGAGACCTGTGCACATAGAATCTCATGGGCAAGTACATGTTTCCTACGTCTACCAATTGGGTAGTACTTAAAAAGGCTTGGATTAGGTTTCCGCTCAACCCTCGTAACCATGTTGACTGGTGAGTTGTTGGGAGTGGGAGATCGGTGACAGATACGGAGGCGCCTGTGTCCACTAGCATTTCACATTGTCGGCCCCCTACTAGTGCAGACACGTAAATGCGTCCCTCTTTTTTGGCCTTAATGGGGGCCATAGGACTTCACTTCTGTTCTTTAAACTTTTGCCACTGCTTCCATTCCTCCCAATCTTTGTCGCTCATGGTTTCTCTACTAGGTCCTGGGGTGGGTTTCCCGTGTTTGCTAAAGCATGTGGCTTCAAAGTGGCCTGGTTTGCCACAATAACCACAGGTCTTTTTAACTCCCCCTTTGGATTCTCTGCATTCCTTCGCAAAGTGCCCTGCCTTGCCACAATTATGGCAGGTTCCTCTTTTTGGTTTAGCGCCTTGGTCTGACGTAGATACTGCCCCTATCTTTTCTTGTTTTACGGATTTATTTGCGTCCTGTTGCTTAAGTTGTCCTTCCAGTCTAGTTGCCCATCGAACCACCTCGTCATAGCGTTCGTGTGAAATCAACCCGGTTTTAAGGACCGCTTGGTGTCCAGCTGATAGTCCATCTTTGTATGCTTGTACAAAGCCTGGATCATCTCGCGTCATATCTCCTGCTATTCCTGAGCTCTCCTCAAAAATAAGGAACAATCTTTCTCCGAATTCAGAAGCCCCCTCTCCCTTATTTTGTTTAGCTGATGTTATTCTACCCCAATTGGTCGGGGAATCTCCAAGGGCTGTTTGTATGGCAGTTTTAAAAGCCTGACGAGCTACTTCTTGTTGTTCATGGGTTGCTGACAAGGGCTGTTGGTTTACCCATCGACCCCCTAAATAGTCCTGATTGGGCTGTGCATTATCTTGGGGTACCAATCTCCATTTATCCGCGGGACAGGCTGCCCGGACTAGTATATGTACGTCCCGGAGATGGAGGTCATGTGCTAGTATCATCTGGTCTAATTTAGTCCAGAACTGGGCATTTCTACTTCTTGGTTTTAGGGGCCCTAAGGCATCAACTATCTGTTGTTTTTCTCCTGGAGTGAAGGTTTTATAATAATGTTTTGTTCTTGGGTTGTTGCCGCCATCTCCCGTAGTTCCTCCCCTTGTTACCGGAGCCATGTCATTAATTTCATCCTCATCACTACTTTCATTATTCGAGGGGGCGGTAGGGGCGGAGGGCCGTAGGCTGCTATATGGCGGGAGCGACATGTTATTCCCTGCCTCCATTTCTTTAAGTGTTCGTTTTAAGTCACTTACTTTCTCCTTGAGAGACTTGTTTTCTTCCTCTGTCCTCTTACACTTTTCTTTAACTGTATTTACTTGTTCTAGCAGACCATTTAACTGGTGTACTAACATTACTCCTGCCTTCTTAGTCTTATCTTTAGTCTGGAAGTTCCACCAGACTCTTTGTCATTCTAAAGACTGTGTGATATCCCACCCGTCTTTCTGCATACACTTAATAGTAGATTGTCTTTTTGTCATAAAGGTGTGTGACAGGGTCCCTTCTGGTCCCTTCTTAACTTGTTTACCTTCCATAGGATTTCCCTCGGATCCTTTTTGGACCTCTTTATCTTTCTTCCCCATATTTGAGAGAGAAAATATACTCACGGCCACGGATCACAGTCTGAGCATTTCTCAGACGAATCGCGTGTTTTCACCACCACGAGCTTCAATACTCACGGCCACGGATCACAGTCTGAGCGTTTCTCAGACGAATCACGTGTTTTCACCACCACGAGTCCGGTCTCTGGTTAGACGGGACCAGTGTCTCACCGGCAACCGTATCTTATCCTATAACAAATTTAGGCATAACAACACTACACATTTATCCTTCACAAAGACAATCCTTAACTTATACTTAATTAAAATACTAAACTGGTATCCTTTCTGGTAGTCCGGTCCTCTAAGATTCTTTTGATGAGTTACTAATTATCCGAGACACCCCGTCGAGCGTCCCCCGTAATTTCCACTCACCCTGCTCGCAGCGCCAAATTGATATAGAATTAATTGGTGCCTGAGCGGACTAAGTGATATACAAAGTCGACACGTACCCAACTTAACTCTCTGCTTTAAATAAACCGGACACAGACACCAAGCAAAGGAGAACAGTATTTATTATACTACAGAGCTCTGGGAGAAGCGCTAACACCTTATGGATGTGATCGCCAAACTTCTCAATTTTGCAATAGCAGCCGTGCTCCTTTTATACCATTTAAAAACAGGAAAGATACCATATTACATTTGACCAATCGGGCACTTTAGCATTCTTTAACTTTGGCCAATCCGATAGCTTAGCAACCCTTAATCAAATTCTATCAAAAACAAGTTGATCATATTATTATACCGTTAGCAAACAACTTAATTATATTACTGTTCTGTGCAAGTGACATCACACGTTTGATGTAAGCAGATCAAGTCAGCTGCCTGTTGTGCCAGTGTCTGCAAAATGTTAATGAATGTCCAGAATTTCAGCAGGCACTACGGTGCCATTTTAAAATTTCCTCCAACAGGCCCGAACAACAAGGTCCCGCCCTCGACACGATTCTGGAGGAGGTGGAGTCGGAGGACGGAGGTCCCGCCCTCGACACAAGCGTGGGGGAGGTAGAAATTGGGGGCAGAGATTCTCCACCTATAGGGATAGGTGAGGAGGAGTCGTCTGCCACAGGCCCAATTCCCGAAGGGGCGGAGCCTGAGGGGAGGGAGCCAAAGCCCACAGTCGTGGAAGAGCCATGGGCTGTGAGAGCTAAAGTCCCACCCGAAGGTCCACTCGCCAAGGGAGCCTGCCCAAATCCCAAAGGGGCGGAGCCTGAGGGAAGGGAGCCGAAGCCCACAGTCGTGGAAGAGCCACGGACTGTGAGGGCTAAGGTCCCACCCGAAGGTCCACTCGCTAAGGGAGCCGCG
This sequence comes from Somniosus microcephalus, assembly GCF_052327205.1. Taxonomy (NCBI): domain Eukaryota; kingdom Metazoa; phylum Chordata; class Chondrichthyes; order Squaliformes; family Somniosidae; genus Somniosus; species Somniosus microcephalus. The sequence continues at coordinate 265,651,148 of NC_140987.1, forward strand.
CCCAAAGCACCTTTTCGCAGGTCGACTCGTACGCCTCAGCCAGTAAAACCTTGGCCCGAGTCCCCCGTTCTCAGTAAACGCCGACTTCAGAAATCCATGAAAAAACACAGTCCTCGATTAACAGCAAAAGGCTGCGGGGAACCTGAGCTACAGGTCACTGCAGCCCCACCACTGGGAGCGGCGAACTGCAGTCCAATCAGGGATTAGGCAAGCCGCCCGGGGACGGGTGGCGCTGTACATAAGTTAAGGTTAAGTTTAAGTTTAAGGTGTGTAAATATTAAGGGGATTAGAGTTTAGGTAGTTTTAAATCTGCCCAGTATGTGTGCTGATTTGGATCGAGGTCGAAAGACCCGATCAAGCCGTCACCCAAGCCAGAATCTCTCGGGAGCCTGGCTATATTGTGTGATTTATTACAGGAGCCAGTAAAGATGAGAGGGATCCTCATCGCGTTCGTGCCGATCGGGTGGAGCTGGGCCTATCGGTGCCGCACTAAGGACTCTACCATCTATGGGTGCTCTGGCAACAGAGGCCCCATCGCGACTGACGGAACCGGCTCACGGGACGCTGAAGAGACTGCTGCCTACTTCCATGAAGGAAGATGGCCAGGCTGGCTGGGGTCGGACTCTACTGAATACACCAGCCAGGCGGGGTTTGCGTACAGAGAAACATCTCTGATGTGCCCAGGGTGCGGATCATTGCACCCAGGATCAGCCTCACCGTGGGCAAGAAGATTTGTCTTGTTTGCCACGGACATGTACCTTTGGACCGTTGGTGGTGGCTGCGCAAGTTGAGCAGCACCATGAAGAATTCCACTGTGGAATGGGAGAGATTGGGTAACAACACTAATCGGACAATAACGGGAACTCACGGGGGGTTGAGTGTCTGTTGGGACAAATGGTGGGAACCAGATGAGGGGATCTACATCTGTCTGTGGGGTTCAGAACGCGCTTGCCCCACAGGCGTCTCCATCTTTTTCCAAAGACAGTGGCAGGATGCTGGACAAGGAATGAGGTGGGTCGTCAGCACACGGGCGTGCGGAGTCCCATACTCACAGATCCCAGTAAACGCCACCGAGCTCATCACCCGACCCCGCAAGCCCCTGCCCACAGTTCCGGTAGCTAAAGCCCTCAAGGAAGGGTGCCCCACCATGACAAAGGGACCCAGGAACGGATTGGTATTGGTACCCACAGGCCAGGTACTGTACCAAGGGGTCCACTACGCGGTGGCTTCGGTGATTTTAAACCTCACCGAGGTACGATTGCCAGCGTGGTGCCCCAGGGAAACGGAGCAATTATACCAGGTCCTGTTAACAAACATGTTGAAACAGTTTTACGAATTCGACTTTGCCGATGTCGACAGAGCCGAATTGTACACCACACCACATGAGGTCTTGGACAGGATAGGGAGGCAAAGAAGGGGTGCAGTAAATGATATTTTCACAGCTTTTTATACAGGAACTTCCGTCATCAACACACTGGATGACGTGGAGCTGCAAACCCAGATTAATGGTTTAAAAACACAGTTAAGAAAGATACTGACTGACGAGAATAAGGTAGTGGGTTCTGAGTTACACGAGGACCAGGCCATGACACTACACTTAAAAGAGATAATAGCTGAGCTGGAGAAACACGCCAGAATGGTAAATGCCCTCATTAGGGAGGATCGGAATGCGTCCGACCAAGCTGCGCAGAACGAAGCTAGTGTGCAATAAAGGGCGTGGTTACTGGGCGAGGGCCGCAGTAATCTGGAGGATTTAAAGCAAGGTTTTGTCCCCTCCTGGATCAGCAACAAGCACCTCGCAGCCCTCCACCCTGACATTGAGTCCGTGCCAGCTCAGACTAGCTTCAGAGGCCTACCCAGTCCCAGTGGACTGTGGATGGTCTAATCACACCATTATGGGTATCGTGGTAAGAATGCCGGTGATGGGTAAGACAGCAAAACCCGCCCCATTATACAGGGTGGAGAACATTGGAGTAATTCAGGGGGGTGCGCACATTCGCTACACAGGGGTCCCACCTTACATCATTCGATGGGAGCATGCAATGACGGGTACTGACCTCTCGGGGTGCCGGAGCCGGGGAGCACACATCATCCTGTGTCCCTAGCACTTGAATGCCCATTCAAAACCACAGTGCAGGTTCAGAACTGCTAACGCGAAGCCTATAAATTGCACCATGGAGGCAATGGCACAAGGCCATGTGCCCCCGCAGGTGGCATATATAGGAGGTGGGACATACTGTGTCACCACTGCAGTGCCCCACTACCAGCATGGACAGCACGGTTGGTGTCCGGTTAGTGACAGCAGCTTCTGTTTCAAGCCCAGGGCAGAAGTTCAAGTGGCCCAAGAGCGAATTGTCCCCATTCCTGAACCTTCCACTGTTCACATCACTGTGAAAGAGAATTTCACCGATCAGTAGCGTTTCGTTGCACATTTTGGATATATCATTCCCCCTCTCCCTGAACACCTCACCAAGATATTAAAAGCCGTTGTTATTTCACAGAAACACTTCTACACACTGGAGCAGAAGACTTTAGAGATAGGGGCAGACATATTGGACATAGTGGTGGGAACTGTTCACTAATATAGAAGTCCCTTCTTGGATTAGGATAGCCTCCACATTCTTGTAGTGTGCCAGGTTATCATTGTAGTTTATTTGCTGTTTGTACACTGTAAAAAGGTCAAACATTCGCAAAAGTATGAGAATAGAGGGGAATGGAGGGAGCATTATGTGCGGGTAGAAGAAGAGACACCCGTTTAGATTTTGCTGCTTTGTATAAAGTTAAAGTTTCCCTCCCTCCTCTGTATTATTTTGATATGTATTCATGTGCATTTTGAATTTTTTGTGTGTGTACTTAATTTTATTATTGCATTTGAATTAGATGTGTTGTTGTTATTAGAAGGTAATGTGTATGCACTAGGTGATGTAGGGGCATAAGGACCCCCTCCACGCCTGGAAGTAAGTTGTTAGATTTTTAACTCCAAGGTATTGCCATCTATAGATGCTTAATGTACACTAGGTTTTTCTTAAATGGGAAATGCATGTGTCGTGGTGTCATAGATAGGTAAATACTGGGGATGGTTAGATTGCGGAAAGTCAGAAAATTTTGCTCACCCAGAATTATGATACTTCAAGCAAGTTATGTATCATCACGGGGGAGTGTAGGATTTGCAAAATTGTACTTTGTATTAATAAGGGTCAAATGGCAGAAGAGGCCATGATTTTAAAGACTGTTTTAAAAGAAGCCCAGAAAAAGGGGCATACAAAATGGCCGCCATACCATGTGACCAGCTTATTGGGACACATTAAAATGGTTCCTGCGCAACCTCAGACAGCTTTGTGGATTCAACCCACAGTAAGTTCTGGAAGCCGTTTCTGAGAGAACAAAACCAGACCCACCCATATACATATGGATTAGATGCAGATCCAGTCAAGATCGGCCTGGAGACAGAGGCCATCTAAATGTTGACCCAGACAAAAGGGGACAATTTCATATTCATGAGAACAGCACCAAGGACAAGATAACGAGATCAGCAGGCCATTAAAAACAATGAAGGTCATTCCAGACCAGAGATGGGCCTTTACCGGCCATCGAAAACATTTTAAAATATAATAATTACCCCGCTGTGCTCCCAGCCCACCAGAAGTTAAACAAAGACTAAACTGATTTTGGGCAGGAGATGGAAGCTTCTGGAAGAAAGGTATATCTGGAAGACTTTTTGGGCAGTGGAGGCAAGCTTGAACACAGACACAGCTTCGGAGAGAGAACTGGTGGGTGAAGAGGAGTCGCTTCGGGAGAAGATCAGCAAACTCCTCTCCACCATTGGAGGAGGAAGAAGAACCAAGCCAACATCAAGAAGGCCGTTTCGAAGCCGGCGTCCCGCCCCGGGGAAACACATCGGGAGATCATCGACCATCCCCGGGCCGTTGCCGAAACGAGAGGCCATCGACCCAACTTGAGAGAAGAAACAAAAAAATAAAGCCCCAAGAGAAGAAACCTTCCAGCCACTCCGGCTCGAAAAGAGACAGTAACGAACCAAGGAAATCAATGGGAGCTAGCCCAAGGCTCCTCTGACCAGGGTCGAGCCAACGATCCCCGACCCCGCCAACATCCAGGCCTGCCGATGTCCAGCCGTCCCGACCCCCACCTCAGGAGAGAGGTGTGGTGCAGCTCGCTGGGGCTCCACAATCCACGTGGAGACGGAACGCCTGAAAGGATCAAAACACAGACTTGATTTCAAAACCTTGCACTTCCTAGTGGGATTGGTGAGCATGTTTCTGGCCCTTCACAATCAGATCTAGATAGGTTTAATAAGGGGGTGGATTTAAGGGTACAATTAACATGAGTTGTTGTCCCTCGATGTTCTGTGTGTTTCCTTATTTCATGATGATCTTTGTAGAGCATAAGATGCCTGTATTTGCATTAGTTAGTACTGTGTCATTATGATTTGTTTGTGTTTTTCCCTCCCATGTACTCTCTTATATGCTTGTATTTGATTTGATATTTTTCCTTATGCAATAAAATTTCATTTCGTTTCATCAAACTTGGTCTACAAGAGTTTTCTCTACATTGTAGTTCCTGCCCCAAAGTCCAGAGTATAGAATCTAAGGGGCGAGTGGGTCAAACCACTCAAGGTTTTACTGTGCAAGAGAGAGAGGCCTCTAGAGAGAGAAACCTCAGGGACATCTCTCAAGGAAAACCCCTTACAGACTAGGGATTAAATGTTAATATCCACCCGTGGATTCGTAAAGTATCACATATATTTGTGGCAGCACAGCTAGTTTTGGTTCTTGGATATGTTTTTATGATTTGCTCATCCTGCAGAAGACGCCATGCCCAGCACATAGTAAAGATACTTGAGGAAAGGAAGAACCTGATGAGCACTGGAATTTAACCACTGACATCAGACACCTGTTCCTCCCTAACCCATCGGCCGATCACCGAGGAGAGGGCAGGACGAATGGGTATAATTTAGTTTAAGATGGTCTCATGGGCTGGGGCAGCAAAGGACCAAAGGGGGGTTTGAAGTGGATTTTTAGAAATCACACTTAGTAGAAGCATAGCATTATGGGTAAGAATAAGTAGTCAAGGTATTTTTGCCTGACAACAGCAGGCTAAATGCATATAAGCTTTGCACACAGCTCAGCATGTAACCACAAAAAGAGACAAAGATAGGAAATGCAGAAGGAGACGCACTGATACTAGCCATTGGGAAATAGGGAATTCATAGGGTGGGCACCTGGCGGTTCAAACTACCACCCAGGCTGTTCATTGTATAAACTACTGATGATAAAATAAGGATGCGGCAAGAAATAACTTGAAAAACAAGTGACACAAAACAGAGAGATGTCACGCGAAAGTATGAATCATTGTAGTTTGTAAGCTTAAATACCGGAGACCAAAGACAATCGGAGAGACAGCCAGGTATGAGCTACGGGAGCTCTAAGCTGTTCTCCCTGATCAGCCTTTAGATACCTCCGCGGACTGTTTGTATTGTACTGTTGAATAATTTTGTGTTTTAAATAAACTGCTTGGCTCTTTACCATTTACAGACTAGTGTGCGGATTTAATTAATTTTATTTTGCCACAACAATATTTACAGTGTGAACAACAACAACTTGCATTTATGTAGTGCCTTTAACATAGTAAAACACCCCAAGGCACTTCACAGCAGTGTTAGAACATAAGAACATAAGAAATAGGAGCAGGAGTAGGCCAATCGGCCCCTCGACCCTGCTCCGCCATTCAATAAGATTATGGCTGATCTGATCCTAACCACCAATCCACTATCACAGAACCATCTCCTGAATCTAACAGAATTAGACACATGAAATAGGAGCAGGATCAGGCTACAGGGCCATGACCGATCCGGACCTAGACTCATGTCCAAATTCCTGCCCGCTCCCCGTAACCCTTAATTACCTTTACTTCTAGGAAACTGTCTATTTCTGTTTTAAATTTATGTAATGATGTAGCTTCTACAGCTTTTTGGGGCAGCATATTCCATGGACCTACCACCCTCTGAGTGAAGTAGTTCCTCCTCGTCTCAGTTTTGAAAGAGCAGCCCCTTATTCTAAGACTATGCCCCCTAGTTCTAGTTTCACCCATCATCGGGAACATCCTCCCCGCATCCACCCGATCCAACCCCTTCACAATCTTATATGTTTCAATAAGATCGCCTCTCATTCTTCTGAACTCCAATGAGTAGAGTCCCAATCTACTCAACCTCTCCTCATATGTCCATCCCCTCATCCCGGGGATTAACCGAGTGAACCTTCTTTGTACTGACTCGAGAGTAAGTATGTCCTTTCTTAAGTATGGACACCAAAACTGTATGCAGTATTCCAGGTGCGGTCTCACCAATACCTTGTACAACTGAAGCAATACCTCCCTATTTTTATATTCTATCCCCGTAGCAATGAAAGCCAACATTCCATTGGCCTTCTTAATCACTTGCTGCACCTGCATACTAACCTTTTGAGTTTCGTGCACCAGGACCCCCAGATCCCTTTGTACTTCAGTACTTTCCAGTTTCTTGCCATTAAGATAATAACTTGCTCTACGATTTTTCCTGCCAAAGCGCATAACCTCACACTTTCCAGTATTGTATTCCATCTGCCAAATCTCTGCCCACTTACTTAGCCTGTCTATGTCCCCTTGCAGGTTTTTTATGTCCTCCTCACTCACTACTTTCCCTCCCATCTTAGTATCATCTGCAAACTTTGATATGTTACACTCGGTCCCCTCCTCCAAATCGTTAATATAGATTGTAAAGAGTTGGGGACCCAGCACTGACCCCTGCGGAACACCACTAGTTACTAATTGCCAGTCTGAGAATGAACCATTTATCCCAACTCTCTGCCTTCTGTTAGATAATTTGACACCGAGTCACATAAGGAGATATTGGACAGTTGGTCAAGGAGGTTGGTTTTAAGGAGCGTCTTAAGGAGGAGAGAGAGGTAGAGAGGCGGTGAAGTTATAGGGAGGAAATTCCAGAGCTTTGGGCCTAGGCAGCTGAAGGCACGGCCACCAATGGTGGAGCGATTAAAATCGGGGCTGTGCAAGAGGCTGGAATTGGAGGAGTGCAGAGATCTCGGAGGGTTGTAGGGCAACTTTATGGATTCGTCATATTTAATTATATATCGCCAAATCTTTAATTCGATTGACTAAAATGCTCACGGTCACAGCGCTTTATTTTCTGCTGGGTGCTAATGGGCAGTTGTAGGTTACGCCTTCAAAATCATTACCACAAAATGTAATCCTGCTGCCTACTCATTGGCTAATCTGCATGCAACATGGAACATTACTGTTCTGCGAGAGGCAGTGTTAAACCTTTGTACTGATATGGTAATGAGAACAACACTATAATTAAATATTGATTGCTTTGCTTTTTAAAAACTTACTTTGTGTCAGGATGAATTAACCGGTTTGTATCATTAAGGTGCCCAGGGAACTATCCTCTCATGAATTTCACTTACAACATAATGAAATATAAACAATTTGGCCCAGATTTTTCTCATTCTTTCATTGCAACAATGGTGTAAGTATGGCATAATGTCGATTTTCAGCGGTAAAGATTGAGGAAATTTTCGCATAAGTGCCGGTTTTTATGCAACACCCGAATTTACTCGATCCTTTGTGCTGACTGGATGTTGGCAAAACGGGCATAAAAATGGGCATAGATTTTGGCATAATTTCCGCATAAGTGAGAGCGATGGAAATTCCGAGCCTTTATTTAATAGGTCAATGCCAGTGTCTACCTCTGTTGCCTTTGAATGTTAACTAACAAAAATATATATTGCAACAAAAGGAGCATTCAAATGTTACATATTGAGAATTTCTTTGTTCATTTACTAATTAAATTCTCAACCTCTTATTAATTAATGCCAACTCAGAACCATTCTTATTGTTAACAAATTGCACATTAAAGCTACAAAGCTCTGATGAGGAAGACAACAATGGAAAACATATTTTCAATCAAATATATTAATTATTCCGCACAAATTGAGGAACATTTGTTGCTTTCATTTTATTTTCAATTGTAAAAATGTTTAAAATAAAAACAAGGAGCTCTTTTTTGTTTACCCATCCAGATCAAATTAAAATAAATGATTCAACAAGCAGAGTTTTGAAACCTATTGGAAATCTTCACTGTGGTTGCAATTAAACTCGTTCAGAGCATAATTTATAAACAAAGACTTGCCTTTATACAGCGCTTGAGGATGTCCCAAAGCAATTTACAGCCAATTAAGTACCTTTTGAAGTGTAGCCACAGTTGTAATGTGGGAAATGCGGCAGCCAATTTGCGCACAGCAAGCTCCCACAAACAGCTTGGTGATTGTAGTGTGCAAATTTTTTTTTATTTGCTTATGGGATCTGGGTGTCGCTGGCAAAGCCAGCATTTATTGCCCATCCCTAGTTGCCCTTGAGAAGGTGGTGGTGAGCCGCCTTCTTGAACCGCTGTAGTCCATGTGGTGAAGGTACTCACACAGTGCTGTTAGGGCGGGAGTTCCAGGATTTTGACCCAGCAACAATGAAGGATCGGCGATATACTTCCAAGTCAGGATGGTGTGTGACTTGGAGGGCAACTTGGAGGTGGTAGTGTTCCCATATGCCTGCTGCCCTTGTCCTTCTAGGTGGAAGAGGTTGTGGGTTTGGGAGGTGCTGCCGATGAAGCCTTGGCGAGTTGCTGCAGTGCATCTTGTAGATGGTACATACTGCAGCCACGGTACACCAGTGGTGGAGGGCGTGAATGTTTAAGGATGGGGTGCCATTCAAGTGGGCTGCTTTGTCCTGGATGGTGTCGAGTTTCTTGAGTGTTGTTGCAGCTGCAGTCATCCAGGCAAGTGGAGAGTATTCCATCACACTTCTTACTTGTGCCTTGTAGATGGTGGAAAGGCTTTGGGGAGTCAGGAGATGAGACACTCATTAATATTTTTACTGCTAACGCAACAACCCCCACCCCATCTTGATCATTGTTAATGAATAACAATGAGGCGCTTGAAAATACTTCTCACAATTATCATGAACATAGTTGAGAAATGCCTTCTAAAATAATAGGATGATAAATGATCATAAAGTAGCCTTGAAAAATGTTACTGGCTATTTCTATAAGCCTCCTGTTGTAGGATCACATCACAGCTTTAAGCATATCAGTGTCAAGGTAACTTTCTGGTAGTAACAACCTTTGAGACCTTTTTGTGGGATTGATATGAAAAGACGTATTTGAGTCTGCCTGAACTACTTTAAAAAAACTAATTGATCTCCTTTGATGTTGCGCATGGATGGGTGAAGAACAAGTGTAGTCTTTAGGTGAAAGGAGATCAGAGGGCAGGTTATAACTGGACCAGGGTATACAGATGTAATTCAGTCCTCATTTTAAAATATCACACGCTATCCTTATTTCCATGTAATCCTTTGATGAAACGTATGGCAATTTGGGTAATAGAGAAGTAGAGTTGGCTGTGGAAGAGGAGCTTCTCTACAGTAAAGGCTGAGGACTTGGGAGATGCTAAACCAGCTCGCTACTGTGCCACCAGCGCAAAGGTGGAAACTCAACGTGACAAGATTACATAGGCACTTTTCCATTATAAATGTGGACGAAGGAATTTATAATCGAAAACACAGCAACCTCATACAGATCTATGAATTTCATTATATTATAAATAGTGTATTAGTTAACTAGAGAGTTCATGTTAAATAAATAGTTCATTAAATTTTCACACAAGTTTGTTCAATTAACAGTACTTGGCATGAAATAGTAATAGCTTTTTCTGTTGCATCATTGCTCCATGCTTCATCTTGTCCTAGAGACTTTTCTAAAGCATAACCCATTTTGACATGTTTGTTATTTTTGATCCTCTCTTGTCCGGTCGATTGTTGGAAGGCAAAAAAGGTTAAACAGCTCATTATTGGGAAAGTTCCTCTGCCATTTGGACTGTAACCATGGTAAAAAAATGTAACTGCTGATAAGCAATTTTTCATTTAAAAGGAATTAAAAGCTATTTTGCTGTCAAAAAAAACACATATAACTAGTGCAGATTTAAACTGGTTTCTGAAATTTTAATTTGTATGGCTGTACCAAAAATATTCACCTATCAAGTATTCATAAGTGGAGAAATTGGAACATTTGTATTTATTCGAGTTGCATAAATAATGACTTCATCGCTGCCTTCTAAGTTTAATTTGGAAACCCGTAAGACCTTGTAAAAAAAATATTTCAGGCAGGGACAAATTCAGCATTTTCCAATTAACTTCCTCTGAACTATAACTTACATAACTAATACATTGCTCCAAGTCACAAAACTGTGGTGGAAAGGGTGGACAGCTTTAAGTTCCTCAGAGTCCACATCACGGAAGACCTCTCCTGGTCCCTCAATACCTCCTCTTTGGTGAAGAAGGCCCAGCAGCGCCTATATTTCCTAAGGAGGCTGAAGGGATGTAACCTGTCACCCCTGATCCTCTCTAACTTTTACCGCTGCACAATAGAGAGCATCCTGACGAACTGTATCACAGTATGGTATGGCAGCTGTAGCTACTATGACCGGAAAGCCCTGCAGCGGGTAGTCAAAACTGCCCAACGCATTACCGGCACCCGGCTACTGACCATAGAGCACATATACCAGAAACGCTGTTTACGGAGGTCACTGACCATCATCAAAGACCCTACTCACCCCAGCCACAGTCTGTTCACCCCCCCTGCCATCTGGGAGGCGCTACAGATGCATTCGCACCCGAACGACCAGATTTAGGAACAGCTTCTTTCCCAGGGCTGTCATCCTACTGAACTCCACAAATAAACTCTAAAGCCTGCACATCTGCCAATGCACTGTATTGTGTTTATGTTAATGTATTACAAGCCAAATGAATGTTGAATGTTTAAATGTCTTAATCTAAATGTACACTCTCGGGAGCCGCAAGCCTACATTTCGTTGTACTGTACTTGTGCACTAACAATGACAATAAAGTTGATGATTATTATTATTATTATTATTATTTTCTTCAACTTTCAGAAATGTCCAAGACTTAATGGCTTGGAATTCGCGGTCAGTGGCGAGGCAAAGGCGGTCGTATCTGGCCCCGAAGAAAGCGGCGCACAGAGATCTCGCGAGAAGTTTGGCTTTTTCGACATGTAAGTGACCTAAGTGCAGTGTAGTGGGGATCCCCTGCTGTGACATCAGCAAGCTGTCTAAGCAGCCAATCGCATTGCAGAATTCTCAGACAGTGAAGCAAGAAATGAAAACCTGCTTTCATCCCGACTCAAACATGGGGTTAAGGTAGAACTTGAAATACCATGAACAAACATTAAAAAAACCATTCTTTTTAAAGTTTCCTAAAAATTGTAATTTTTATCATAATGGAGAAATTTGAAACTCCATAAAATTAAAATTTGTTTTTCAGGGCCAAGGGGGAAAATTCGGTTGATTTGAGCCTCCTGTTAATGCCTTAAGAGGGAGCTAATGTAACGTAAAGCAGCTAGTGCCCAGGTGTGGTGCTGATAACGCCTCCCATGAAATTCAGCAGGAGGTTAGCGGCGGTGGTAACCGTTAGCGCCCCGTAGTGCTGCGACTCTGGCAATGACATAATCACCATGAGCAGCGCTTCACTTGTGCCCCAGCCATGATCTTTGGTAGCACCCCCTGACTTACCGCCCGACGCTATGTCCGACAGGGTCAGGGGAGCGTATGTGCGGCCGGGGTGGCACAAATTAATGGGGCGGTGCCGGGCGGCCATTTTTTTGTTGGCCGCCTGCCAGCACCTGTCCCCATTGCTGTCCCCGGCCTCCAGTGTAACCCCTCTCGGGGTGCCGGCTGCACCCTGTGAGCCCGGCACACCTCTTGAGTGCCAGGCTCTTTTACCAGCACTCCAATCCCAGGTGGCCCAGCTGGGCCCTGGGTCACGCTGCGCTAGGCCCCTCCCCTTGCAGTACCGCGGCACAATGTGCCGCAGGTGGCACGTAGCACCACGTTATTCACTCACACTGAATTTCAGGTGGGGGGGTTGCTAAATTTTCTGGGGCACTAAAAGTAGCGGCTTGGCGAAGTTAGCGCCCCAAAGGGGGCGCGACTCAATTTTGCTGCCATTTGTTTAGCAGTCAATACGATGTTAAAACCACAGTTACACCTAATCCAACAAGGCCTAGGCCTAGAAATTCATTATAGCCACTTTTGGGGCGGTAAAGTCGGGCGGCCGCTAAAGTTTGCGCCCGGCGCAAAGTCGAGGCCACTTTGCCGATATTCATTAGCTTCGCCCTAAGAGTTTGCTCGAGCGCAAAAACTGGCGATGCACGCCTCTCTTTAGGCACTAAGCCGGAGGTGCTGAGCGATACCGCCGAGGCCGGGCGCAGCGCAGGTGCGGCCATTTCTTGATTGACAGCAGACACCCTGGCGCCGGCCAGCTCTTAAGGGGGAAGGGTCGAGTTGGTCTGCTGCCACGCCCTGGACACTGCAGCCCTCCAGCTAGGCCTGAACACTGCTGCTGGACCCAAATAGCGCCTGAAAGGATGGAGAAGGCCCGTGAACGAGCGCAGCGCTTCTCAGAGCATGATCTGAGGGTGCTGGTTGGCGCTGTGGAGAAGAGACGCCATATCTTGTTTCTGGACAATGGGAAGAAGCAGGCGGCCCGCGTCTACCGGAAAGCCTGGAGGCATGTCGCCACCAGGGTGGCATCCAACAGTGAGGTCCCCAGGAGCTCTGTACAATGCCGCAAAAAGCTAAATGACCTCGCCAGGATTGTCAGGGTGAGTACCCATTCCAGTGTCCTCCTCATCCTTGCATGTGCACCTCACATTATGGGCAAAGGGACCTGAAAGCCCTAATGGCCAGCCCTCATCCAGCAGCTATGGGACAGGCATAAACATCAATTGCACATTCTGCACTTAACACACTGGCCAAGCTATTCCACCATGGGAGGCAGTGCACACAAGATCAGGGCTACACACTGGCCAGGCTATTCCACCATGGGAGGCAGTGCACACAAGATCAGGGCTACACACTGGCCAGGCTATTCGACCATGGGAGGCAGTGCACACAAGATCAGGGCTACACACTGGCCAGGCTATTCCACCATGGGAGGCAGTGCACACAAGATCAGGGCTACACACTGGCCAGGCTATTCGACCATGGGAGGCAGTGCACACAAGATCAGGGCTACACACTGGCCAGGCTATTCCACCATGGGAGGCAGTGCACACAAGATCAGGGCTACACACTGGCCAGGCTATTCGACCATGGGAGGCAGTGCACACAAGATCAGGGCTACACACTGGCCAGGCTATTCCACCATGGGAGGCAGTACACACAAGATCAGCGCTACACACTGGCCAGGCTATTCCACCATGGGAGGCAGTGCACACAAGATCAGGGCTACACACTGTACTTAGAGGCCGTCCTTTCTCTTGCAGGCCAAGCTGGCCAATAATAAGAGACTGAGACCGGGGGAGGTGGACCCCAGATCCAGCAGCTCACCGAGCTGCAACAGCATGTGGAGCGCATCATGGGTGCCCGGGTGATTGGCCCCGTTGCATCTGGAGATGCCGACCCTGTTCTGGGCACCAATGGTAAGGACATCAGCTTTTGGACCTCTCTCGTCCCACTTGCGCATCAGATCTACAGTCTTTGCCACTGTCCGACCAATGCGCTGAATGCCACCACTCATGCATCCCTCGCTGACGCCCTCTCCTCACTCTAAAGCTACTCTTGTGCCTTCCTGCTTTCAGATGGTGAGGAGGAGGTCCCTGAAGTTGCCAGTGACAGCCCCTCAGAAGAGGAGGAGGAGGAGGAGGAAGAGGAAGGCGGCCCATCAGGGGAACCCTCAGCCGCGGCAAGCCATGCCAATGTAGGGGACACGTCTTCCCTGGAGGGGAGCCTGGGGGAAGTGTCGGAGGGGAGTGTAGCTCCTGGGACCAGCGGCCTGCAGAAATGCGGGAGAGGGGTGGAAGCTCAGCGGCCTTCTCCCCAGAGGGAGGAAGGGTCGGAGGGGAGTCCAATTGCTGGGCCCAGCGGCATCCAGCAACGCAGGAAGGGTCGGGCAGCTCGGCGGCCTTCGCCCCAGAGGGAGAGTCCGGCCTCCAGTCCGGAGACGGTCACCGCCGAGGAGCTGCGCCTCCTCGAGGACATGTCCGCGGACTCGGAGCGCCGGCACATGGAACTCATGGGGGTAGTGGCACGGATGCCTGAGGCCATCGAGTCCCTGTCTCGGAGTGTGACCGAATTCGGGGCCTCACAGGCCACCAGCTTGGCGGAATTCGGGGCAGATCAGGCAGCGAGTCGGGCGGAATTCGGGGCAGCTCAGGCAGCGACTGGCCAGGTGATCAGTGGTGCCGTGCAGTCACTGGCTGCTCTGATGCGGTCACAGAACAGGGCAACACGGGCACTCACTGCTGCCACACTCGCTGTGTCAGCCAGGCATCGCCAGGGCACCCGCCGCACTGCAGCAGCGCAGCGGTCTGTCCCTCGGCAGATTGCTGCGCATGCTGCAGTGCTGGCCCGGGCGAGTGCCAGTGTCTCAGGCAACCAGCGAGCGCCTGCCATCCACCAGCTTGCCCCCATTCCTCCAGCCGCCACTGCCACTCCCCCAGTGGAGCTGCCACGAGCTGCTGCAGCGACTGATGCTGCCCAGCCACAGCTGCAGCATTCACCAGCCGGCCCCTCGAGGGCCAGACCTCATCTAGGCCGACCCCCAAGGGCATCTGCCGTCATGACATGTGCCCCTCAGGAGCCTTCCCCCAGCCTTGCAGCAGCCACTGGCCTCACTTTGAGGAGGAGCAGCAGGGCGTGCAGGGGCCGCCAAAGTTTGCAGAAGGCATCGCCCTCGCGGGCCACAAAGTAGAGGGTGTGGCCAAATGTTTTGTTTTTTGGAATGGGTGTTTTGTGAAGGCCGAGGATGAAGGCCATTTTTGTTTACATCTTTTGTTAATCCTCCCCAGGTTGTGGGAGTGAGTCATGTGTGTGAGTGTTTTTTGGGGGTTTCGTCTGTTTTTGGTTTTCATGTGGGAAGGGCCCTGAGTTTGTACAATAAACCATTTTATTTATTCAGATTGTCCATGTTTGATCTTTGAAGTGTTTGTTGCCTTAACCGGCTGAGGGCTTGTGGAGCGGCTGCAATCATGTTCTTTCATTGGCACAAGCCATTCCCTGACAGGGGGCCTAGAAGTGACGTTCAATAAGCCGCCGATGGGCGGCCCTTGGACCTTCTGCCTCCCTCCTGGGCTGGTACTCCTCCTCCTCCTCCTCCTCCTCATGCTCCTCCTGCTCCTCCTCCTGAGGTGGTGGTCCAACGTGAGGTGGCAGTGCCTGAGTCCTGCGGATAGCCAGGTTGTGCAGCATGCAGCAAACGACGACGAATTGGGAGACTCGCTCCTGCGAATACTGGAGGGCTCCACCGGAGCGATCCAGACAGCGGAACCGTTGCTTCAGGATGCCGATTGTTTGTTCGATGATGTTCCTGGTCGCTTGATGGCTCTCGTATGCCTCTTCAGCAGGGGTCCTGGGCGCGCGGAGCCTGGAACATGTCAGCCACAGTTGTCTGTCGCAGGATAAAGGCATCGTGGCTGCTGCCTGGAAAGCGGGCATTGACAGCTAGGATGCACTGCCTGTGGTCACACACCAGCTGTACATTGAGGGAATGGTAGCCCTTCCGGTTGCGGTAATCCTCGGCATGCTCCAGAGGTGCCCGCAAAGCCACATGCGTGCAGTCAATGGCGCCCTGCACCATGGGGAAGCCCGCTATTCTTGCAAATCCCACTGCACGCTGCTGCTGCTTGTCCAGGGTCATGGGGAAGGAGATGAATTGACGTCTCCTTCTGAAAAGGGCATTGGTCACCTGGCGGATGCAGCAATGCACGGCGAACTGGGAGATGTTAGCGATGTCCCCAGCAGCGGATTGGAAGGAGCCGGTGGCATAGAAGTTGAGAGCCACCGTCACCTTCACTGCCACCGACAGAGACATCCTGCGCCTCAGCTGTGGATGCAGATCTCTGTGAAGCAGCTGGCAGATCTCTGCAACCACCTCCCTTCTGAATCGCAGCCTCCTAACACACTGCGCGGCAGACATGTTGAGATAGGAGAACTGCTGGTGGTATACCCTGGGTGGGTAAGGCCTCACTTGGCGACGCCTGTTGCCCCCTCTGCGTCTAGCCAGGGCTGCCACTCTCTCACGGCGCCTGTAAGCCCTTCCGACATAATGCTGGAACTCAGCGTTGGCACCCAATGCAGCCCCCATAATATGCTGGCAAACACTGAGATCTCAATGAAGGCAAAGAGAATTGCAAAGCTCTGGCCTGAAGCCAAAAATACCTGTCCTAGTGTTGGGCCAAAGCAGTAAGCTCTCTTCCTTTGTCCCGCTCCAAAAATCCGTTGCACAAGAGTGAGTGCTGTAAAATGGCTGCCCTTTATAGTGCAGGGTAAGTGCCCTTTAATTTGCGCTCCCCACGGCCCGCCTCGGCTGTGTACCGTTCCACTCAACAGTCGTTAGGGCCGCCCGGCGCACAATGGGGCGGCGCGAGTGAAGTTCTGGTTCCGGGCGCACAAAGGGCGTTGCACGACGAAACGACGTCATGATCTGCGCGCGCAGATAAGCGCGCGCAATGACTTTGCACCAGCGCTAAATGTCTACTGAAGTTGGGGCGAGGCGCAGATCGCGCTGCGCCCGGGCGCTAAGTGCCTAGCGCTCGAGATCTGCTCCTCCTAAGGCGCTAACGGCTGGCGCAGCCAACTGAATTTCTAGGCCCTAATGTTTAACATGTTTAACGTCCTTGGTGGAGCAAAATTTGGCTGCTTTGCGCCTGCCATTAGCGCTTCCATGGGGTGCTAATGGGATGCAAATGGGCTTTTGGCCGGGCGCGGCTATATTAGCTCCCTACGTTAAATTGGGCCAGGTTTTTGTGGAGGCACTAACCCCCGCTCCTATAGGTACTGCCCTGCTCGGCCATGCCCAGCGATGATGATGTTATCACCATGCGCAGCGCCCCGTTAGCGCCCTGGATGCAAAATTCGGCCGTGCCCCTCACTTACCGTTGCCGTTAACAACAACAGCATCAGTTGTCAAGTTGCAGTCGGGAGTCGGTTCTGTGCATGCTATTTAAAGGCACCATCTTGGGGAAATTTTTTGTCGGCCATAACTCTGCTGAGACATTGTCAGACAAGATGCTGAAAATATCGCTGCAATTTTAGCGCCAAAGGCTGTCATTAGTGTTAATAATTGCTGTATTTAACTCAGTGAATATTTGTGAAAACCATTTATACACTTTAATGGAGGCTTTGTTGGCAGTCGACCACCTGCTCCGTCGTGAATGTCGGAGGCTTCTTAGGAGGAGAGCACTGCAGGGACAAAGGCCTGGAGATATGCAGGGAGAGAGGCCTGGAGATATTCAGGGAGAGAGGCCTGGAGATATGCAGGGATAAAGGCCTGGAGATATGCAGGAAGAGAGTCCTGGAGATATGCAGAGAGAGAGGCCTGGGGATATGCAGGGATAAAGGCCTGGAGATATGCAGGGAGAGAGGCCTGGAGATATGCAGGGATAGAGGCCTGGAGATATGCAGGGACAAAGGCCTGGAGATATGCAGGGAGAGAGGCCTGGAGATATGCAGGGAGAGCGGCCTGGAGATATGCAGGGATAAAGGCCTGGAGATATGCAGGAAGAGAGTCCTGGAGATATGCAGGGAGAGAGGCCTGGAGATATGCAGGGATAAAGGCCTGGAGATATGCAGGGAGAGAGGCCTGGAGATATGCAGGGATAGAGGCCTGGAGATATGCAGGGACAAAGGCCTGGAGATATGCAAGGAGAGAGGCCTGGAGATATGCAGGGAGAGAGGCCTGGAGATATGCAGGGAGAGAGGCCTGGAGATATGCAGGGATAGAGGCCTGGAGATATGCAGGGACAAAGGCCTGGAGATATGCAGGGAGAGAGGCCTGGAGATATGCAGGGAGAGAGGCCTGGAGATATGCAGGGACAAAGGCCTGTGTAATGTATATATAGAATGTATATACCTTTAAGGGGGGAACTACTTTTTACAGCTCATGTATACTGCAGTACCGGCAGTGACCACACCTGTATATAGCACTGAGTAGTAATCTGTACAGTTCAGTTCCAGAGTGAGCCAAATTGATTAAACACCTGTTGTACCATTCCCCTGCAGTCCTGTGTCTTATTACTGACGGACACAACATTGGCGACGAGAAAAATTCGATCCTACCTGCAATTCTGCATCTCCTCCCAGGGATTTATTCCTGGAGACCAGAAGATTGGAGGTCAAGGCCAGAGACACGGGTGTTGACCATGGACAACCGCCCAGTCATCCATCAGAGCAGCAGAGACATGAGAATTGCGGGGGAGGCTGTTGAGAGCCAGGCTTGGCTTTCCAGTCACGGTGGTCCAGCGAAACGGGCTGGCAACAGGTAGTGCGCAGACCCTTCCTGGACAGCGGCGGGCTAGAGCCCGACCGAGCGGCACAGCAAAGGGCCGAGCAGCGTCGACGGGGGAGAGAGAGAGAGGGCAGAGCGCACAGGGCGCAGCCTGTGTTCAGGGGCCGAGCAGTGTCGAGGAGAGAGAGAGAGAAGCACAGAAACCCGCGAGGCACCGCCATTGCCACGAGGACCACCGAGAGCAGCGTTGGCAGCAGCGTAGGAAGGCCCGCGGAAAACTCGTTGGCTGCAGCGGGGGAGGAAGGAAAGCGCGGGAGATGCCATTTTAAGCCATTTTAAACCACACCCAAAATGCCAAAGAGTGGCAGTATCACCGCATTTGACAATGAAGTCGAAGATTGGACTACATGTGTCGAACGAATAGAGGTATACTGCAAGGCAAATGAGGTGCCAGATGACAAGAAAGCACTGGTATTGTTAAACTTAATGGGTGCAAAGACATATGGCTTATTACGAAATCTAGTAACCCCAGCGAAGCCAGTGGAAAAGAGTTTTGGACACATAGGGGGAGAAATTGGGTGAGTAGCGCCACCTGTTACCGCCAAAAGAGGCAGGCAGTGGCTGTAGCGCCACTGGCTGCGCCTCCCGCGATATTCAGGAGGGGCGCTAATGGTGGCGCTGGCCTGTTGCGCTGCGCCACCACCGATGACATCATCGGTGTGCGCAGCGCCCCATTCGTGCCCCGTTTGCAATATTTGGTAGCGAATGCCGCAGTTGCGCCGTTCGCTACCCGCGCCCGGTTCACGGGGCCTTACTGTGCCGGCAGCGGCGCAAGTTAAGGTGGAGGTGCGGGGCGGCCGCTTTTTCGGCGGCCGCCTGCCAGCACCTCCGTCCCCAGCCTCCTAACGCCCCCCCCTGCGTCATTGCTGGCTGTTTCCCGAGAGCCCGGCACTTCTCCTTGGTGCCGGGCTCATTTGCCAGCACTCACGAGCGGGGATCACGCTGTTGCAGGCACCTCCCCCTTAACAGTGGGAGGAAGGCCTGCATTACCGCAGCGTGCCGTGCCGCAGCGCATGGCACTGCGGCACGTTGCGCTGCGATAATCAGTTTCAGCGCCCTAAGAGGGAGGCGGAGCGCCTCGAGCCTTGCCCCGTGTCCCTCGAGGGGCACTGAAACTGAATTTCTGGCGATCGGTATTACTCTGATCGCTGCGCTAAATCCTGCGCTCAGGCGCCTTTTGCACCATTTTGGCGCCCCAACCCAATTTCTAGGCCATAGTGACGATACTACAGGAACATTTAAACCCCACACCGCTGCTGATAGCAGAAAGATTCAAGTTTCACAAACGGAACCAGCATAGGATGAAAGCAATGCTGAATATTTAACAGAACTGCGCAAACTATCGAAACACTGCCAGTTTGGAACGAGACTGGCAGACACCTTAAGGGACAAGTTTGTGTGTGGGCTTCAAAGTGAAGGAACCCAGAAATGGCTTTTATCTGAAAAGGACCTTACGCTGGACAAGGCTTTCAGCATTGCGGTATCATATGAAGCAGCAGCACGGGGCGCTGCAGAGATACAACAGAGACTGCAAGAATATGGCACAAACAAAATGTCATACAGAACAGAGAAGTGCTATCGCTGCGGCAGAACAACACATGACCACAATGATTGCTGGTTCAAAGACAAAGTGTGCAGACAGTGTGGAAAATTAGGACACATAACACAAGTCTGCAGGTCAGGAAAGAAAACCAGCAATAAGAAATCTCCAAAAGAAAAGTACAAGAAGGTACATAAGGTGATGGAGAATAGTTCAGATGAACAAAAGAGCGATACCGACTCTGAAAGCAGGGAGCTGAGTTGTCTGAAACTACATAATGTGATCAAAACGGAGAATCACCGAACCATTTGGGTCACTCTCAAGATAGCAGGAGTCCAGGTAAAAATGGAATTGGACACAGGATCAGCCCTAACAGTCATAAACCGGCGGGACTACGAGCGGCTATTCTCACACATACCCTTGAGAGACACAAAAATTATTTTGAAGACGCACACGGGGCAAAAAGTCTACCCCAAAGGAAAAATAAGGGTGACCGTTATATATAATGGGAAGGAAACACCACAACTAGACCTGTATGTATTGCAAGATGGAGGACCACCATTACTGGGACGTGAATGGATCCGGAAAATACAGCTAGATAGGCATTCCATACAAGCACTGACTGTGGCTGCCAAAAAGGATGATGACGTCACACCTGGGCGACTGTCAAAGATCCTAACCGACGCGCAAGAAGTGTTCCAGCAAGGACTCGGAACACTAAAAGGCATGACAGCAACAATTAAAATCGAAGAAAACGCAAGCATAAAAATTTTTAAGGCCAGACCGGTACCTTATGCGATCCGCCCAGCCGTCGAAGCAGAGCTGGAGAGTTTGGAACGTTCAGGATTACTGTCCAAGGTAGACTGGAGCGAGTGGGCTACGCCCATCGTCCCTGTGATGAAAAAGTCGTTGAGCAGCATGCCTGGGGAACCAAGGAAGCTTCGCATCTGTGGGGACTTTAAGGTAACAGTGAACCCAGTCCTTCACAACGTACAATATCCACTTCCGCGGATTGAAGATATTTTCGCCTCGCTATCTGGAGGGAAACGCTTCACTAAGATTGATCTGGCCCAGGCATATCTGCAAATGGAGGTAGAAGAAGCATCAAAAAAATACCTCACAATCAACACACATAAAGGTCTCTACCAATACAACCGGCTGGTATTCGGGGTAGCATCAGCTCCGGCTATTTGTCAAAGGGCAATCGAACAAGTCCTACAAGGGATCCCAGGGACCCAGTGTTATTTGAACGACATCCTGGTCACGGGCGGAAATGACAGTGATCACCTCGCCAACCTGGAGCAGGTGCTCACTAGATTGAAGGAATATTGGCTCCGAGCTAACTGCCACAAATGCGAGTTTTTTAAAAAACAGATCTCGTATTGTGGCCACGTTATCGATAAAGAGGGGTTACATAAGTCCCCAGAAAAGATTGAGACAGTAGTCAAGGCTCCAGCACCGGAAAACGTGTCACAACTGAGGTCGTTCCTCGGGCTGGTAAACTACTACCATAAGTTCTTGCCAAATTTGTCTACAATACTACACCCACTGAAGACCCTACTGTAAACTGGGTTGCCATGGAAATGGAGTGACGAATGTAAACGAGCTTTCCAGAAGAGCAAAACAATAATCACATCGAAAGGGGTATTGGCCCACTTCAACCCAGCACTATCAATTCGGTTAGCGTGTGATGCGTCACCCTACGGCATTGGAGCGATGCTGTCGCACAGATTCTCGGATGGATCAGAGAGGCCAATAGCCTTTGCGTCTCAGTCACTAACCTCAGCCGAGCGTTACTACGCCCAGATTGACAGGGAGGCCCTCAGCCTAGTGTGGGGAGTGAAAAAGTTCAATCACTATCTGCACGGGCAGAAGTTCACTTTGCTGACTGACCACCAGCCCCTTGTCTCCATTTTTAATCCGAAGAAGGGCGTTCCGGTGACGACTGCGCAACGACTACAAAGATGGTCACTCTTTCTAGGGGCGCACCACTGAGATTGAATATAAGGGCACGAAACAGCATGGAAATGCTGATGGGCTATCACGCCTGCCACTGCCTGCTGCGGAGGAAGCACCAGCACATGGCGACTCACTGTTGCCAGCATTCTCGTCAAGAAGAGAACAGCTGTCACTGTGCCGGGGGACCTTGATGTGTGGATCCCGAGTGGTAATTCCACCGAAGTTAAGGGATAGAGTGCTCAATTGTTAAATCCGTGAATCTTGATGTATGGTGTCCTTCAATAAATAAACAGAGACTGCAGAGGAACAATCAACGGTGTTTACTGGATGAGGGTTACTCTAAAACTAACGGTACAAATCCCTACTCAGGGTTTATATACAGGTGTGGTCACTGCCGGTACTACAGTATACAGGAGCTGTAAAAAGTAGTTCTCCCCTTAAAGGTACATACACTACAATTCCTCCCCTTTTAGATTAACAGTACCATAACATTCATTTAACAATTAAATATCAACTAATTACAATTAACACTTTTAACATGCAACATTAACTGAAAATAATCTATTTATAAATTCAGTCTTTGGGGAGGCTTCCTGATCCTTTCTGGATAGCACCTTTCCTGAGTGTCTCGCTCTTGGTGCTGAGGCGATTCTGGCCCCCTGTCATCGGTTGGTTCATCAGCTTCCGATGCTACTGTTTCTGGGGTACATGTTACCGGTATGTTGGGCTCATCACCAGGTACGTATGGGCGAGACATGGGGTTGACTCGTTCCTGTGACTCGAGGATCTGGTCAACATGGCATCTCACAATGTTCTCCCCAACATCCACTGTGTACATTAGTGGCCCCTGCCATGTGCATATCGTTCCTGGTTGCCATTTCTCTGTTCGGTAGTCGCGGGCCAAGACTGGTTGCCCTACATTGAAGCTCCTTGTCGGCTTCTCATTGATGTGCTGGAATTGCTTATTCTCAACATCTCTTCGTACATTTAGTCTGAGCAAATCCATACGAGATCTCAACCTTCGGTTAAAGAACATCATGGCCGGGGTCTGGTTGGTGACTGCATGTGTCACATTTCTGTAGGTAACAGGAAATTGTCCACCTTGTGCTGCAGTGGAATGTCGTCATCGCACATGGCTCTTACTGCTTTCTTAAAAGTTTGTACGAACCTCTCAGCCAATCCATTTGTGGCTGGATGATACGGGGCGGATGTGTAATGATTTGCCCCATTCCTCTTCATAAATCTTCGAAACTCCTCGGACACAAACTGTTGTCCGTTATAAGAGCAAATCTGCTCTGGCAAGCCGTCCCTGGCAAATATGGTCCGTAGGACTGCAATAGTTTTCTCCGTGGTGGTGGAGGATATTTTGATCACCTCATGCCATTTCGAGTGCGCATCCACGGCTATTAAAAACATTGAGTCCATGAATGGACCAGCAAAATCAATATGCACCCGTTGCCATGGAGATGAGGGCCAATCCCATGGGTGTAGAGGGGCATGTGGTGGTGCATTTCGGACCTTCTGGCATCCTGAGCAGCTCTTTGTCAGGTCCTCGATTTGCTGATCGATCCCCGGCCACCACACATAAGCCCTAGCAAGGCTTTTCATTTTCACCCCTCCCAGATGGCCTTCGTGAAGCTCATTGAGCACTCTCTCCCTTAACTTGGGTGGAATTACCACTCGGGATCCACACATCAAGGTCCCCTGGCATACTGACAGCTGTTCTCTTTTGGATGAGAATGCTGGCAACAGTGAGTCGCCAAGGGTTGGCCATCCCTTCACCGTCTAGTCATATACCCGAGACAGTGTCGGGTAATTTCGGGTCTCCTTCTCTATATCAGCGTTAGTTACAGGAATAACAACAGAAAATGCTGGAAAAACTCAGCAAGTCAGGCAACATCCGTGGAGAGAAATTTGAGTTGACGTTTCGGGTTTGACCCTTCTTCAAAACTGGAGAGAAAAGGAACTAGATCGAAGGCAGGGCTGCGATCGGACAAAAGAATTAAAGAACCAAAAGAAGTAAAAGAGATTAGAAGCTAGACGAGATGGTAATAGGCTGTGATTAGGTGTAAAGTGTACTGGCAGGGCAAAAGATAGCTGCCAGGTGTGAGAGAGAAACAAAAGGAAAGGGGGGGGGGGAAAGGAAAGGAGTGGAAAAATATAATGAAAATGAAATGGGGGCCGAGGTTATGATCTGAAATTGTTGAACTCGATATTGAGACCGGAAGGCTGCAGACTGCCTAATCGGAAGATGAGGTGCTGTTCCTCGAGTTTACGTTGAGCTTCCGTGGAACAGTACAAGAGGCCAAGGACGGTGAGGTCCGAGTGGGAATGGAGCGGTGAATTGAAATGACAGGCGACCGGAAGCTCGGGGTCACCCTTACGGACTGAACGGAGGTGTTCCGCAAAGCGGTCACCCAATCTGCGTTTGGTCTCCCCAATGTAGAGGAGACCGCATCGTGAGCAGCGAATACAGTATACTAGATTGCGAGAAGTACAAGTAAATCGCTGTTTCACCTGGAAGGGGTGTTTGGGGCCCTGGACAGTGGGGAGGGGGGAGGTATAGGGGCAGGTGTTACAGGCAAGCTTTCAATTATAGTCGAATGAAATATTTCGACAGGGTCCACTGCTGGTGCTTCCTCCGCAGTAGGCAGTGGCAGGCGTGATAGCCCATCAGCGTTTCCATGCTGTTTCGTGCCCTTATACTCGATTTCATATTGGTTCGCCCCTAGAAAAAGGGACCATCTTTGTAGCCGTTGCGCAGTCATCACCGGAACGCCCTTCTTTGGATTAAAGATGGAGACAAGTAGTTGGTGGTCAGTCAGCAAGGTGAACTTCTGCCCGTGCAGGTAGTGGTTGAACTTTTTCACTCCCCACTCTAGGCTGAGTGCCTCCCTGTCAATCTGGGCATAATTACGCTCGGCTGAGGTTAGTGACCGTGATGCAAAGGCTATTGGCCTCTCTGAGCCGTCCGAGAATTTGTGCGACAGCACCGCTCCAATGCCATAGGGTGATGCATGACACGCCAAACTAATTTGTAGTGCTGGGTTGAAATGAGCCAACACCTCTTTTGATGTGATCAATTCTTTGCTCTTCTGGAAAGCTCATTTACATTCGTCATTCCACTTCCATGGTACACCCGTTTGCAGTAGGGTGTTCAGTGGGTGTAGTACGGTAGACAAATTTGGCAAGAACTTATGGTAGTAGTTCACCAGCCCGAGGAACGACCTCAGTTGTGACACATTTTCCGGTGTTGGAGCCTTGACTACTGCCTCAATCTTTTCAGGGGACTTATGTAACCCCTCTTCATCAATAACATGGCCACAATACGAGATCTGCTTCTGGAAAAACTCGCATTTGTGGCGATTAGCTCGGAGCCCATATTCCTTCAATCTAGTGAGCACCTGCTCCAGGTTGGCGAGGTGATCAATGTCATTTTTGCCCGTGACCAGGATGTCATTCAAATAACACTGGGTCCCTGGAATCCCTTGCAGGACTTGATCCATTGCCCTTTGCCAAATAGCCAGAGCTGATGCTACCCCGAACACCAGCCGGTTGTATTGGTAGAGACCTTTATGAATGTTGATCATGAGGTACTGTTTCGAGGCTTCTTCTACCTCCATTTGCAGGTACGCCTGGGCCAGATCAATCTTAGTGAAGCGTTTCCCTCCAGATAGCGAGGCGAAAATATCTTCAATCTGCGGAAGTGGATATTGTACCATGTGAAGGACTGGGTTCACTGTCACCTTAATGTCCCCACAGATGCGAACCTTCTTTGGTTCCCCAGGTGTATTACTCAATGACCTCTTCATTACAGGAACGATGGGTGTAGCCCACTCGCTCCAGTCCACTTTGGACAGTGCTCCTGAACGTTCCAAACCTTCCAGCTCTGCTTTGACGGCTGGGCGGATTGCATAAGGCACCGGTATGGCCTTAAAAATCTTTGGGGTTGCATTTTCCTCTATTTTGATCGTCGCTGTTATGCCTTTTAGGATCCGAGTTCCTCCTGGAACACTTCTTGTGCATTAGTTAGCATTTTTGACAGTCGTCCAGGTGTGACGTCATCATCCTTTTTGGCATCTACAGTCAGTGCTTGTATGGAATGCCAATCTAGCTGTATCTTCCGGATCCATTCACGTCCTAGTAGTGGTGGTCCTCCCTCTGGCAATACAAATAGGTCCATTTTTGGCGTTTCCTTGCCGTTATATATAACGTTCACCCTTAATTTTCCTTTGGGGTAGACTTTTTGCCCCGTGTGCGTCTTCAAGACGATCTCTGTATCTCTCAAGGGTATATGTGAGAATAGCCGCTTGTAGTCCGTTCGGTTTATGACTGTTAGGGCTGATCCTGTGTCCAATTCCATTTTCACTTGGACTCCGGCTATCTTGAGCGTGACCCAGATAGTTTGGTGATCCTCCGTTTTGATCACATTATATAGTTTCAGACAACTCAGCTCCTTGCTTCCGGAGTCTGTATACCTTTTCTGTTCGTCTGAACTACTCTCCATCACCTTATGTACCTTCTTGTACTTCTCCTGTGGAGATTTCTTGCTGCTGGTTTTCTTTTCCGAACTGCAGACTCTTGCTATGTGTCCTACTTTTCCACATGGTCTGCACACTTGGTCCTTGAACCAGCAATCCTTATGGTCGTGTGTTGTTCTGCCGCAGCGATAGCACTTCACTGTTCCGTATGCCATTTCATTTGTGCCATATTCTTGTGGTCTCCGTTGCATCTCAGCCGCACCCCGTGCTGCTGCTTCGTGTGATACTGCCATGCTGAAAGCCTTGTCCAGCGTAAGATCCTTTTCTGATAGAAGCCGTTTCTGGGTTCCTTCACTTTGAAGCCCACACACGAACTTGTCCCTTAAAGTATCTGCTAGTCCCGTTCCAAACTGGCAGTGTTTCGATAGCTTGCGCAGTTCCGTTAAATACTCAGCATTACTTTCATCTTTATGCTGGTTCCTTTTGTGAAACTTAAATCTTTCTGCTATCAGCAGCGGTGTGGGGTTTAAGTGGTCCCGTAGGATTGACACAATGTTTTCAAAATTCTTTTCCGCTGGTTTCTCTGGGGTTACTAGGTTTCGCAGTAAGCCATACGTTTTTGCACCTGTTTAATTCAACAACACCAGCGCTTTCTTGTCATCTGGCACTTCATTCGCCTTGCAGTATACTTCAATGCGTTCGACATATGTCGTCCAATCTTCGACTTCATTGTCGAACACTGTGATACTGCCACTCTTTGGCATTTTTTTTTTTTTTTTTTTGGTGTGGTTAGACCGGCTCAAAATGGCGTCTCCCGTGCTCTCCCTTTTTCTCCGCTGGCTCATAATGGCGTCTCCCGCGCTTTCCTTTCTTCTCCGCTGCGGCTCAAAAATGGTGTCTCCCGCGCTCTCCCTTCTTCTCCGCTGCGGCTCAAAAATGGCGTCTCCCGCGCTTTCCTTTCTTCCCCCGCGGGCGCTGCTCAGCCCTTGAACACCGGCCGCACTCTGCGCGTTTTCCTGCACGCTTCTCTCGTTGCCGGCGCTCGGTCCTGAACCCCGGCTGCGCCCCGTGCGCTCTACCCTCTCTCTCTTTTTTCTTTTTCCGTCGACGCCGCTCGGTCTTCAACCCCGGCTGCGCCCTGTGCGCTTTACCCTCTCTTTTACACCGTCAATGCTGCTCGGCCTTCCCCTGTGCCGTCGGTTGGCTCCAGCCGACGCCGTCTGGGAAGGGTCTGCGCCGTACCTGCCGCCAGCCCGTCTCACTGGAGTCTCCGCCGGATGGTCGACGCCCGTGCCCATGGAATCGGCCTTCTTCTGCAGAGTTGCAGGTAGGTTCGAATCGACTCGTCGCCAATGTTAAATCCGTGAATCTTGATGTATGGTATCCTTCAATAAATAGTCAGAGACTGCAGAGGAACAATCAATGGTGTTTACTGGATGAGGGTTACTCTAAAACTAACAGTACAAATTCCTACTCAGGGTTTATATACAGGTGCGTTCACTGCTGGTACTACAGTAGACAGGAGCTGTAAAAAGTAGTTCTCCCCTTAAAGGTACATACACTACATCAATGAGCTTCATGAGGGTCATCTGGGAGGGGTAAAAATGAAAAGCCTTGCCAGGGCTTATGTGTGGTGGCTGGGAATCGATAAACAAATCGAGGACCTGACCAAGAGCTGCTCAGGATGCCAGAAAGTCCAAAATGCACCACCACATGCCCCTCTACACCCATGGGAGTGGCCCTCATCTCCATGGCAATGGGTGCATGTTGATTTTGCTGGTCCATTCATGGACTCAATGTTTTTAATAGCTGTGGATGTGCACTCAAAATGGCCTGAGGTCATCAAAATGTCCTCCACCACAACGGAGAAAACTATTGCAGTCCTACGGACTATTTTTGCCAGGAACGGCTTGCCAGAACAGATTTGCTCCGATAACGGACCACAGTTTGTGTCCGAAGAGTTCCAGAGGTTTACGAAGAAGAATGGGGTAAGGCATTACACATCCGCCCCGTATCATCCAGCCACAAATGGATTGGCTGAGAGGTTCGTGCAAACCTTTAAGAAGGCAATAAAGGCTATGTACAATGACAACATTCCGCTGCAGCATAAGGTGGACAATTTCCTGTTCGCCTACCGGAATGCGACACATGCAGTCATCAACCAAGCCCCGGCCATGATGTTCTTTAACCAAAGGTTAAGATCTCGCCTGGATTTGCTCAGACCAAACATACGAAGATTTGTTGAGAGTAAGCAATTCCAGCACATCCATGAGAAGCCAACAAGGAGCTTCAATGTAGGGCAACCAGTCTTGGCCCGCGACTGCCAAACAGAAAAATGGCAGCCAGGAACGATATGCACACGGCACGGCCCACTAATGAACACAGTGGACGTTGGGGAGAACATCGTGAGACGCCATGCTGACCAGATCCTAGAGTCACAGGAAGAAGTCAACCCCATGTCTCGCCCATACGTACCTGGTGAGGAACCCGACGTACAGGTCGCATCTACCTCAGAAACAGTAGCATCGGAAGCTGATGACCCAACCGATGACAGGGTGCCAGAATCGCCTCCGCACCAAGAGCGAGACACTCGGGAAAGGCGTTATCCAGAAAGGATCAGGAAGCCTCCCCAAAGACTGAATATATAAATGGACTATTTTTAGATAACGTTGTATGTTAAAAGTGTTAATTGTAATTGGTTTGATATTTAATTGTTAAATGAGTGTTATGGTACTGTTAATCTAAAAGGGGAGGAATTGTTATGCATATATAGAATGTATATACCTTTAAGGGGGGAATTACTTTTTACAGCTCATGTATACTGCAGTACCGGCAGTGACCACACCTGTATATAGCACTGAGTAGTAATCTGTACAGTTCAGTTGAAAAGTGAGCCACGTTGAGTAAACACCTGTTGTACCATTCTCCTGCAGTCTTGTGTCTTATTACTGATGGACACAACAGCCTGGAGATATGCAGGGAGGGAGGCCTGGAGATATGCAGGGACAAAGGCCTGGAGATATGCAGGGAGAGAGGCCTGAAGATATGGAGGGAGAGAGGCCTGGAGATATGCAGGGGCAAAGGCCTGGAGATATGCAGAGAGAGAGGCCTGGAGATATGGAGGGAGAGAGGCCTGGAGATATGGAGGGAGAGAGGCCTGGAGATATGCAGGGAGAGAGGCCTGGAGATATGCAGGGAGAGAGGCCTGGAGATACGCAGGGGCAAAGGCCTGGAGATATGCAGAGAGAGGCCTGGAGATATGCAGGGAGAAAGGCCTGGAGATATGCAGGGAGAAAGGCCTGGAGATATGCAGGGACAAAGGCCTTGAGATATGCAGGGAGATAGGCCTGGAGATATGCAGGGAGATAGGCTTGGAGATATGCAGGGACAAAGGCCTGGAGATATGCAGAGAGAGGCCTGGAGATATGCAGGTGGAAAGGCCTGGAGATATGCAGGGACAAAGGCCTGGAGATATGCAGGGAGAGAGGCCTGGAGATATGCAGGGGCAAAGGCCTGGAGATATGCAGGGAGAGAGGCCTGGAGATATGCAGGGACAAAGGCCTGGAGATATGCAGGGAGAGAGGCCTGGAGATATGCAGGGAGAGAGGCCTGGAGATATGCAGGGAGAGAGGCCTGGAGATATGCAGAGAGAGGCCTGGAGATATGCAGAGAGAGGCCTGGAGATATGCAGGGAGAAAGGCCTGGAGATATGCAGGTGGAAAGGCCTGGAGATATGCAGGGATAAAGGCCTGGAGATATGCAGGAAGAGAGGCCTGGAGATATGCAGAGAGAGGCCTGGAGATATGCAGAGCAAGGCCTGGAGATATGCACGGACAAAGACCTGGAGATATGCAGGTGGAAAGGCCTGGAGATATGCAGGGACAAAGGCCTGGTGGTATGCAGGGAGAGAGGACTGGAGATATGCAGGGACAAAGGCCTGGAGATATGCAGGGAGAGAGGCCTGGAGATATGCAGGGACAAAGGCCTGGAGATATGCAGGGACAGAGGCCTGGCGATATGCAGGGAGAGAGGCCTGGAGATATGCAGGGAGAGAGGCCTGGAGATATGCAGAGAGAGGCCTGGAGATATGCAGAGAGAGGCCTGGAGATATGCAGGGAGAAAGGCCTGGAGATATGCAGGTGGAAAGGCCTGGAGATATGCAGGGATAAAGGCCTGGAGATATGCAGGGAGAGAGGCCTGGAGATATGCAGAGAGAGGCCTGGAGATATGCAGAGCGAGGCCTGGAGATATGCACGGACAAAGGCCTGGAGATATGCAGGTGGAAAGGCCTGGAGATATGCAGGGACAAAGGCCTGGAGATATGCAGGGAGAGAGGGCTGGAGATATGCAGGGACAAAGGCCTGGAGATGTGCAGGAAGAGAGTCCTGGAGATATGCAGGGAGTGAGGCCTGGGGATATGCAGGGAGAGAGGCCTGGAGATATGCAGGGACAAAGGCCTGGAGATGTGCAGGAAGAGAGTCCTGGAGATATGCAGGGAGAGAGGCCTGGGGTTATGCAGGGAGAGAGGCCTGGAGGTATGCAGGGACAAAGGCCTGGAGTTATGCAGAGAAAGATTCCTGGATATATGCAGGGAAAAAGTCCTGGAGATATGCAGGGACAAAGCCTGGAGATATGCAGGGAGAGATTCCTGGATATATGCAGGAACAAAGGCCTGCAGATGTGCAGGGAGAGAGGCCTGTAGAAAGCCAGCAACTTGTGGCCAGAGGGAGAAGGCACAACAGGGCTAGTAACAGGAGACCTTACCCTCCCAGGGTATTGCGGCAGCAGTTCTCGTACCCCCATTTCAATGAGGAGCTGTGTCTGCGAAGGCTGCGCTTCAGCAAGGAGGTGGTAACAGAGCTCTGCCACCTCCTCCAGCCAGACCTCGAGCCTCAGACCAGGGTGAGGACGGCTTTCTCAGTGGCTGCAAAGGTGACCATCGTGCTCAACTTCTATGCCAACGGTTCATTCCAATGTGCAACAGGAGACATCTCCATCGTCTCCCAGTATGCCGTGCATCGCACCCTTCAAGATGACTCGGATGCACTGTATCGAAGGAGAAGGTACTACATTTCCTTCCCTATGACCAGAGAGAAGCAGCATAGAATCATAGCTAGAATCATAGAAATTTACAGCACAGAAAGAGGCCATTTGGCCCATCGTGTCTGTGCCGGCCGACAAAGAGCTATCTACCCTAATCCCACTTTCCAGCTCTTGATCGGTAGCCCCGTAGGTTATGCCACTTCAAGTGCATATCCAAGTACTTTTTAAATGTGATGAGGGTTTCTGCCTCTACCACCCTTTAAGGTAGTGAGTTCCAGACCCCACTCTGAGTGAAAAAGTTTCTCCTCAAATCCCCTCTAAACCTCCGACCAATTACTTTAAATCAATGCCCCCTGGTATTGATTCTGCCGCTAAGGGAAATAGGTCCTTCCTATCCATTCTATCTAGGCCCCTCATAATTTTATACACCTCAATTAGGTCCCCCCTCAGCCTCCTCTATTCCAAAGAAAACAACCTCAGCCTATCCAATCTTTCCTCATAGCTAAAATTCCCCAGTTCAGGCAACATCCATGTAAATCTCCTCTGCACCCCCTCTAGTGCCATCATATCCTTCCTGTAATGTGGTGACTAGAACTGTATGTAGTATTCTAGCTGCGGCCTAACTAGTGTTTTATACAGTTCAAGCATAACCTCCCTGCTCTTATATTCTATGCCTCAGCTAATAAAGGCAAGTATCCTGTATGCCTTCTTAACCACCTTATCTGCCTGTCCTGCTCCCTTCAGGGATCTGTGGACATGCACTCCAAGGTCCCTCTGATCCTCTGCACTTCTCAGTGTCCTGCCATTTATAGTGTATTCCTTTGCCTTGTTAGCCCTCCCCAAATGCATTATCTCACACTTCTCCAGATTGAATTCCATTTGTCACTGTTCTGCCCACCTGACCAGTCCATTGATATCTTCCTGCAGTCTACAGCTTCCTTCTTCAGTGTCAACCACACGGCCAATTTTGTATCATCTGCAAACTTCTTAATCATACTTCCTCTATTCAAGTCCTGTAGGGGGTGGTGTGGTTGGCACGTGCACCCAGTCAGTTATGCCCCTGACTGTTTGTGAGCGGTTCGAATCGCTCCCACGCCCCTGGGTTCTCGACACCGGACTTAGGTACAGACGGCGATGCAGAAAAGACTCGAGTAGACATGTGGTTTGGATGTGAGAAAACCAAGATTTTATTGAAATAGAAATCAACACAGTCTTATGAGAAGTTACTAGTATAACATTACAGGCAAATACAAAATAACTATACTTATACAGGGAATGGGGAACACACGGCACATCGAGGGAAAACAACTATCTTAACAATCCCCTTATCCTTATCACACCCCTTATACGTAACTAGATTAAGCTATGAGGGGCCAGAATTCATGCTCACCAATCCAAAATAAAGCCAACTGTTAACGAGCGCGAGTTTTAAAGTCTGGTCTCTGGTCCTTCAAGGTACTCTGTCGCCACGTGATCTTCCGGGGCGCGGTGCTGGAGCTGTTACTGTGACACACCTTCTCCCCTCCGCTGCCGTCATCGTCTCGTCGCGATGGGTTCTCCTCTTCTTCTCCCTCGGGCGGTCGTCAGCGGCACCGTTGTGCCTACAGGGCAGTTGACAGTTTTAACTTCCTAGATTTTCCTACCCAAGCTTAAGAACGCCAGTCTATTCATCGTGGCGTGGCCACCTGTGTTATCGCAGTGTTCAACGAGGTACTTGTCTTCCCAAGCACCAGCTTATAACTAGGCGCTTGGTTTTCTTATCGATACGCTTTTCGCTGCCCTGCTCTGCCCTTATCGAGTTATTATCGTCTTCTTCGTCTCTACTCGTCTCGTCTCGTCGGAATACTATACAAGTCCTGGGCTACCTGCTCAACTTCATCTCGCCCCTTTTCTGCGGCCTGGGTGTCCCAGATGACGAGGGACTCGGGTCTCGTTCCCCTCCCCGGCTGTTGGTATGGTGTACTTTACTGCTGAAAACTCACCACGGGGAGCGAGGAGAGACCTGCCACGAGGCTGGGGCACGAGTGAGCCCGGAACCAAGAGTGAGGGCTAAGCGCCAGAGAGCAGAGGGCAGAGCAGAGAGAGAGATTGCTACCCGGGGCCTTCAGTTATACTCCTTTCGAAAACCCTTACCTGCGCGCCAAATCAGGATAGTTCATTGTTCCAATCTTGGTGGGCCAGTTTAAATAATTGTAGCAATCTAAACTAACTGTTTTTCGATGGCCGTTGATTGCACCTACTGGCCTGATGTCTGAGCTGTATTGTTATTACTGCATCTTAATCGGCCTGTCCAGCCTCAATGGCTTCCTTAAGCTGTTTCCGATTATATATGCAAACAACTTGATGGCCTCAAGTATAGGCCTAACTGGTTTTGATCTGTCTCCGATTTGGCTTAATGCATATTCAAAGTCCTGCTGTCTGCTTTTCAAAATACAAAAGTCCTTCTTCACAGAAACTTGCATTTTAGGTTTCGATTTCCCCACAAGCTGCTTGTGCCACAGAGTCCAAGCTTTTAAAATCTTGCAGGCATTTGGTCATGAGTGCGGACGCCATCTTTGGGTACCCTTTTAAAAATGTCCATGCAGGGTTCCTTTTACTAATTATGACCTTGGGGGAAATGTGGAAATTTTGCGAATCATACAGTACAAATCATTGATACATACCACAAAAAGCAAAGGACCCAGTACTGAGCCCTGCGGAATCCCACTGGAAACAGCCTTCCAGTCACAAAAACAACCTTCGACCATTAGCCTTTGTTTCCTGCCTCTGAGCCAATTTTGGATCCAACTTGCCACTTTGCCTTGGATCCCATGGGCTTTTACTTTCGTGTAAAAGGTTCCTGCTCCACTGACCTATTGACACTGCCCTGGGGCAGCACCTCAGCATTCGCACCAATCTACTGTAGCACAGATTGCTGGCCTGCTGCGACACCGTGAGATCCCCAGTGGACTGTGGTGGATCCAGTGATGGCAGTCAGAGCGCGCGTGACATCCAGCTGAGACTGCATGACAGAACCAAGACATTGTGTGGCATGCAGCTGAGACTGCGTGAGAGCAGTCTGAGCTTCGATGCCACCAACCATTGTCTGCATTACAGCACTAAAAATTTGCGTTGCTTCCCCCTGTGCTGCAATGGAAGCTGCCACATCGCCCATAACACGTGTCATGAGGTCTGGATCTGCACGGTCTCTCTGGGAGTCTACCATCCTTTGCAAACTGGCAATGATGGGTTCCATGGTGTGCGCAGAGCTCTGTGCAATGCTGGAGGCGGACTCCTCCATGCTCCTTACCACTGCCGATAGGCTCTCAGGCACCCTTGCCATTGCAACTATCATCTCGGAGTGCATGGCCATCACCCTTCTTCTAAAGGCCTCCCCATCGAGGTCCTCATCTGAGTCCTGTGCAGCAGAACTTGTGCGCAACTCTCCCTCCGGGGAGATGGCTCCCGAGTTTCCCTTTCCCCTTTACCTTGCTGCAGCCCACTAGGCCCCAGTGCATCACCCAGTGCAGAACCCTGTGCTAAGCTAACCTCTAAAGAACACGTAGTGCCAGTCTCTGAGCTGGTGTCTGCAGGTGAGAAATGCTGTGACGCAGTGCTTGGCTCCTCCTCCTCTTCCTCTCCCTCCTGAGTGTGTTGGGGGGGCTCGGGTACAGGCTCCACATCTGCTGGGAGATTATCAGAAAGTGTTGTGTATGTAATATGTGTGCTACTTTGAACCTATGGACAGGACTGCACTACTTGTTGGGCGTAGTGATACGCAGTACCACTCCTGGCCATAGGGGTATAAATAGTACTGTGGGTACTGATCTCCCCTCAGTTCCCGCCTGTGGGCATGAAGTAAAGACCTATGTATAGTCCCTACCTCCAACCAGTAAAGACCTGTTTGAGTTATACGTTTAAGTCTTTGTGTTAATTGTTCAATACAATACACATACTTAACACTGGCGACGAGTCAGGTTCTTACCCTGCGGCAGTTGAAGAGAGGTTTCAAACATCACCACCCCACTAGAAGCGACAGGCTTTAGGACTCTGAAGCCTCCATCAGCGACTGAGCACTGGAGTGCAGCAAACATCCTGACAGCTTCCAGCGACTGACAGAAGTCTTTCTGCAGTTTCCTTGTTCAACCTAGGTGGTGGGGTAAGCCGTGCAGTGTTGGCTGCAAAGACAGGGCTGGGGAAGTTGGAGAAGATAAGGGCGATCGCAATCCCTGATAAGAGCCGCGGTGAAACGCGCGAGCGGGTAAGCCAGAGCCCGGGAGGGAGCGAGCAAGAGCCGCGCGAGCGGGTGAGCCAGAGGCCGGGAGCCGCTTCAAGTGCGAGGCGCAGCGCGGGCCAGCGATCGGAACCAAAGATAAGGCCGCACTCGGACTGAAAGGCGCGGCGGCTGCAGAAGCTCAAGGTGCGAGAGCCGCGGTGCACAGCGCGGGCTATCGATCGCGGCGAAGATAAGGGCCGCACTCGGGGGCTGAAGGGAGACGGCGTCGGGGGACGGGTGAAGACCGCCAAGCGCGGGAAAACCGCCATTTTGTGGGCGGAGGACGATGGCAAGAGCGGGAAGCCGCCATCTTTGATAACAAGTAAAAAAAATAAAATCTGAGAAATTGCAAATCTACAATGCCTAAACACGGGAATATTAGCACCTTTGATAGTGACCTCGAAGATTGGGCCATATATGTTGAAAGAGTAAAAAATTATTGTAAGGCCAATAAAATTCATGACCAAGATAAAGCTCTAACATTATTAAATTTAATGGGTGCGAAGACATACGGGCAATTGAAACACCTGTTATCACCAGATGAACCGGCGGATAAGACGTTCGATGAGATTGTTACTGTCCTGAAAGATCATCTAAACCCCACGCCGCTGATGCTAGCGGAACGATTTAAATTTTACGACAGAAGGCAGCTACAGCATGAAAGCAATGCTGATTATTTGCTGGAATTGCGTAAATTAGCGAAATATTGCCAGTTTGGAACGTGACTGACAGAGGCACTTCGAGACAAATTTGTGTGTGGTTTATTTAAACAGGATACACAAAAGCGACTGCTCGAGGAGAATGAGCTGACGCTTGAGAAGGCGGTCACTATGGCAGCAGCACACGAAGCCGCAGCGAGAGGCACGGCAGTAATGCAGCTACGGTCACCGGAGCTCAGTGCACACAAATTGGGTGTGAGTTCTGGCAAATGTTATCGTTGTGGAAAGACAACGCATGATCAGAACCAGTGTTGGTTTAAAAACCAAGAATGTAGAACTTGTGGTAGGCTTGGACATATAGCTAGAGTATGCAGGTCAGGGAAGAAGACCAGCAACAAGAAGTCACCGCAAGGAAAATACGCAAAGGTACACAAGGTGACCGAACAGGAGTCCGATTCAGACGCTAGCAGTAATGAACTGGCTAGCTTAAGCTGTAATGAACTGGCTAGCTTAAGAGTACTCAACGCTGGTAAGGGTGCAGACCTCCAGACAATTTGGGTCACTCTTCAGATAGAAGGAGTCCAAGTAAAACTGGAATTGGACACTGGATCGGCATTGACGGTCATAAATAAGAAAGATTACGGAAAGTTATTCCAACATATTCCCCTACAGGATACGGGGATTATATTGGAAACATACACGGGGCAAAGAGTGTACCCCATCGGGAAAATAGAGGTTGCAGTGGTCCACAAGGGCGAAGACAGTCAAATAATGGACTTATATGTGATATCTGAAGGAGGTCCTCCACTACTAGGACGGGAGTGGATTAGGAAAATGAATATGGACTGGCATTTCCTACAAACAATAACGAGTGAGAACTCGGTGAAGATAGTCGGCCCAGACTCTGGAACGGATGATGGTAAGCCCAACTCAGGTGCAAAAGACAAAGTTTCAGCACAGAATTCCACTGAGCAACAACAACATAGTTTAACTGTGGATTCTGAGTCTGGCAAGTCTACTGATGTGCCCATTTCTGAGGGACACCGGGCTCGAACTCAACTCCATTTCAAACTACAACAGCAATTAGAACAAATGCTTCGCCGTTGTGAGCAAGAGTTGAATGCAACGAAAGAGTTCTTTGATATAGAGTTGGAGAATCTGGAATGACAACAGAAGCAGCTGATGGAGAAAATGGAGCAGGAGCACACAAAACGTCTGATGTCAGAGGAGTTAACGGTCAGCCAACTCCTGCATATGCTGAAGGACAGGACTCTGAAATGGGAAAAACTTGAACACGAACTTCAATATTCAAACGAAAGGGGTTCGGAGCTCTCAAAGGTTATTGGAAGAGCTGAGGTGGCAACACAGACTGAGATGACTGCAACAGAGCAGCCCTTGGATGCCAAAAGTACGCTGACTCACGTCAACGTAGAACAACAGACCGCTGAAACAGCTGCTCCGGTAGAGGGATTGAATAGTCCGATCAATCAATCTCCAAAAGAAGTTGAAGTAGTAAAATCTCAAATGAGGTCATTAGTAAACGACTTGCTGAAAGCCCAGAAAAAGCTGGATGAAGAGGTACGCATGAAGAAGTCTCTTCAGGAAAGATGTCTGGACTTGGAACAAAAGCTGGCTAACGCCCAGCTGGGTATGGAGGAAATAGAAGACCCTCTCACTGGCCTAGATCAGGACGACACCGAATATTACTATGTCCTGTCCTGCCCAACTTGTAACTTCGACTCCCACCATACAGAAATCATGGAGGAGCACCGAAAGTCTACGGAACATCGGGAGAAGGTGGCTCTACTACGGAAAAAGGAGGGAGAGAAGGAGGAACTGCGCATGCAGCTGGCAGCTGACAGTGGAGCCCAGAGAGTCTCCAAGAAGCAGAAAAGGAAAAGTCGAAACAGAAGATGACCCATCTGAACCATTATTACCTCTACCAGATCACACACGTGGTCCCTCCGAACGGAGCCAATTCAGTTCGGAAGTTCAAACTGTTAAATCCATGGAAGGCCTATTGAATGAGTCACTCCAGCAACGTGAACCGACTCCACCACAGAGATTGAATCTGTGAACTGTTTTCCGCAGAGACTGAATCTGTGATCTGTTTTGACATGAAGTTATCTATGTATCTATGTTATTCTGTTATGTAAACCTGAAGTTATATATGTATATATGTTATTGCGTTATGTTAAATGGGGAGATGACTGTAAAGCTAGGAAGGGAGGAATGTTGTGTATGTAATATGTGTGCTACTTTGAACCTATGGACAGGACTGCACTACTTGTTGGGCGTAGTGATATGCAGTACCACTCCTGGCCATAGGGGTATAAATAGTACCGTGGGTACTGATCTCCCCTCAGTTCCCGCCTGTGGGCATGAAGTAAAGACCTATGTATAGTCCCTACCTCCAACCAGTAAAGACCTGTTTGAGTTATACGTTTAAGTCTTTGTGTTAATTGTTCAATACAATACACATACTTAACAGAAAGCATAAATGGCACAAGGCTCGCATTAAAGTGAGGGCAGGGGGGCAGGTATGGAGCAAGGAAGGCAGACAGTATCAGGAGGTGGAAAGTGATAAATACTCCTGCTTTGATGGGGAAGTGGGATGAGAAATAGAGAGGGGATAAAGATACCGTTGTTGTCCCCAGCTGGTCTCCGCCGGCCACAGCGCCCACCGCCTGCGGGCCAATGAGCCTCAGCACTCGCTCCACATCTCATGAACGAATAAAAAAAAGATCAGAGATGTCTCACAGTTGAGGTTCCCTCCCTCCAGTCTGCTGTTGCTCCCTCGTATTATGTGCCATCTTGGCCTGCAAAAGAAAGGAACTTGTGTGAGCGACAGGCCAGCTATGTCAGTGGAAGATATGCCTGCCGTGATTGAATAGCTTTGAATGTAGGCAAGGTGTGAGATGAGGATGTGAGTTTGAGTAGATGCAGATGCTTGGTGGTTGACTGGTGGTTTGTACAGTGTGCACAGACAGAGGTTCAGAGGCTGGTATGTAGGAGGTCTGCAAGCATGTACTCACCTTCACCACCCGACTGAGGTCGTTGAATTTCTTCCGGCACTGTGTAAGGGTTTGGTGTATGACAGTGCTGGCCGACACCTCCTCGGCCACATCTCGCCAGATGGCCCTGAATATTTGTGGTGATTGCCTCCTGCCAGATGAAGGGAACAGCGATTCCCTCTCTCCACTGCCCCGACCAATGTCTCCAATTCCACATCGCTGAATCGAGTAGCCCTCTCCTTCTCCTTTGCAGCAGCCATGGCACAAGCCTGTCTCAGTAGCTGAGAGGTCGCACTCAAGAGCAGCAATGCTGACAATGAGCAGCTGCAGCTTGAAATGACCTCCCCTTTAAGAACTGGAATGAGCTGGAGTCAAGGCTTGAAGGCTGATTGTTGAACGCAAGTCAGCTGAGATTGGGTAGGGCTCTGGCAATACTGCCCCTGCCGCACTCCACTGTGACCACCAGCACCTCATTTACTGCCCCGCTTCACTCCTGGGGCCAAGATGCCCAATTTTGCAACATTTTTCAATGGATTTCGCTGGGCGCTAACTTTCCAAAAAATTAAAAGTTAGCATCCCAAACGGGGTGCTACCGAAATTCGCGCCCCAAGTTTTCATCAGTTTCACTGATTTCATGTATTACACTGGTTACCGGCTATGGGGTGGGGTTTCACAGTGTAGCCAGTGTCGCAGCAACGAGTGACTGACTGCAACTTCAGGATTTCCACGTTAGGATGCTCATGCGCTAAATCCTGAAGTTGCGGTCAGTTTCAAAGGTAAATAACAGCGAACGCTGTTCGTTCGCTATTATTACCCACCACAAATTCTGGCCCAGTAATTTTTGAGTTACTGTGGAAAATCCATTTTCAAATTTGACCAAT
This sequence comes from Somniosus microcephalus, assembly GCF_052327205.1. NCBI lineage: Eukaryota > Metazoa > Chordata > Chondrichthyes > Squaliformes > Somniosidae > Somniosus > Somniosus microcephalus. The sequence goes on from NC_140987.1 coordinate 265,691,403, forward strand.
TTGAACATGCAAACAGGGCCTACTCAGTAATATGAAAACCCTGATAGCATATTAATCTCAAAGCTTTGATTTGTATAATTAATTAATGTATACACTCGAAGCTGAATTATTTCAGTTATTGATACATATTTATATTAGTGAAAATGTTGCATCTGTATGGAAATAGTGCTGCAGTTTCATATGTTGTAGTGCAGCTACCTAAGCTCTAAGCTCTAGAAATCCCTCACTAAACCTCTTCGCCTCTCTACCTCTCTCTCCTCCTTTAAGACACTCCATAAAACCCACCTCTCACCTGTCTTAATATTTCCTAATGTGGCTCCCTGTCAAATTTTTGTTTGATTACCCACATGTGAAGCACCTTGGGACGTTTTACTACGTTAAAGACGCTATATAGGTGCAAGTTGTTGTTGTTGTTGTAGAATCGATTCCATGCCACCAGTCGGATTGCAGAATCACAGACCACTGCCCTTTCAGTCTGTCCATCCCTCCCTGGCCTCGCCCCTCCCTAGCCCTGTAACCTCGTCCAGCCCTACAAGCCTTCGAGATCTCTGCACTCCTCCAATTCTGACATCTTGCACATCCCTGATGTTAATCGCTCCACCATTGGCAGCTGTGCTTTCGGCTGCCTGGACCCCAAGCTCTGGAATTTCCTCCCTAAACCTCTCCGCCTCTCCACCTCTCTTTCACCTCCTTTAAGATGCTCCTTAAACCCTACCTCTTTGACCAAGCTTTTGGCCAACTGTCCTGATATCTCCTACTGTGGCTCGGTGTCAATTTTTGTTTGATAATCGTTCTTGTGAAGCGCCTTGGGACGTGTTGCTATGTTAAAAGCATGATATAAATGCAAGTTGTTGTTGTCCATTCAACCAATTAGATCCCCAAACCATTCATCTAATGTTATTTTTGATTGGCGAATTTTCCCGAGTGAACTGATCACATTCTGCTGCGTACAGCCACCATAACAGTTCTTGAGCCACCCTACTATATACTCGCATCAAAATACAGATGAGTGAAAATTCCCCTAATCCAGGTTCACCTCACTTTCTACAGTGGAAATAGTCAGTTAATTCCCATTCCGAGCGTCCCTGCTTTGTCTTTGGCTTCCCTGAGTATCAATCGGTCTCTATTTTCCAACTCCCAATGGGCTTCAACCTTCCCCAGCTTCCTAGTGGCCTCCAGTTGGTGCACTGGTGAACAGTTCCACATTCACATACAGCGTGGTGCCCCATTGTAGTTTCCTAGCAGCTGTGTCTCCAACTTCTAGTCTGCAACGCACCAATTCAATGCAATTCATCCCTTAAGCAGTGAAGACAAGAATTTAGTCAGTGACAATAAATGAGAGTAAGCTTTCTTTCCAAGATCTCAGAATAGGGCCAGAGTTGACATCAGAAACTGCATGCCAGACCCTGAACAACCCATGAGCAACACCACATGAGATCATAGAATCATCAGACAGCACAGAAGGAGGCCATTCAGTCCATCATGCCTGTGCCTGCTCTTTGAAAAAAGAAGCTTACAATGTTATGAAGAATAGTAGTAAGCCTGAGGATTGGGAGAGTTTCAGAAGCCAGCAAAGGTTAACCAAAAATTGATCAAAAGGGAAAAAATAGAATATGAGAGAAAACTAGCAAGAAATATAAAAGCAGATTGTAAGAGCTTCTACAAGTATGTAAAAAGGAAGAGAGTAGCAAAAGTAAACGTTGGTCACTTAGAGGCTGAAACAGGAGAAATTATTATGGGGAATAAGGAAATGGCAGAAACGTTAAACAAATATTTTGTATCTGTCTTCACAGTAGAAGACACAAAAAGCATACCAAAAATTATGGAGAACCAAGGGTCTAATGAGGGTGAGAAACTTAACGTAATTAATATAAGTAGAGAAAAAGTACTAGTGAAACGAATGGGACTAAAAGCTAACAAATCCCCTGGCCTACATCCTAGGGTTCTAAAAGAAGTGATTGAAGAGATAGTGGATGCATTGGTTTTGATCTTCCAAAATTCCCTAGATTCTAGAAGGGACCCAGCGGATTGGAAGATAGCAAATGTAACACTGTTATTCAACAAAGGAGGGAGAGAGAAAACAGGGAACTACAGGCCTGTTAGCCTGATATCAGTCATCGGGAAAATGCTGGAATCCATTGTTAAGGAAGTGGTAACAGGGCACTTAGGCAATCATAATATGATTAGGCAGAGTCAACATAGTTTTGTGAAAGGGAAATCATGTTTGACAAATTTAATAGAGTTTTTGAGGATGTAACTAGCAGGGTAGATAAAGAGGAACCAGTGGATGCAATATATTTGGAATTCCAAAAGGCATTCGATAAGGTGCCACACAAAAGGTTATTACACAAGATTAGGGGTCATGGGGTTGGGGGTAATATAATTGCATGGATAAAGGATTGGTTAACAAACAGAAAACAGAGAGTAGGGATAAACAGATCTTTTTCAGGTTGGCAGGCTGTAACTTGTGGGGTGCCGTAAGTATCAGTGTTGGGGCCTCAGCTATTTACAATCTATATTAATGACCTAGATGAAGGGACTGAGTGTAATGTATCCAAGTTTGTTGATGATACAAAACTAGGTGGGACAGTAAGCTGTGAGGAGAACACAAAGGACTGGATTTTACCAGCCCTGAGGAGGTGGGTTTAGAGGCAGGACTGCCGGAAAAATGGCAGAAACTAGGAGTGGGTACTGACCCCGCTCCCAACCCACCTCCATGCTGTCTTCCTGGGAGGCGGGTCCCCGAGTCGCGCAGGGACCCAACTCCTCGAGGCGGGAAAGGGATTAGAGCCAATCAACTGCCTGTTAACAGGTAGTTAATAGGCAATTTTTAAGCTTATCCCCATTTTACGCCTGCAAGTGAGGGCTTCCCGACAGCTGCGAACCTCACCAGGGTCAGCGAGGTGAGCAGTGGGTCTGCGGGGGTGAGAGGGATCGAAATGTCTGCTGTAGAGGCGAGTGATGAGTGCAAGTGTGGAGAGGTAAGTATGAGAGGTGAGTGTAAAGAGTTAGAAAAAGTTTCCTTACCTTTGCTTCTTCCTGCAGGCTCCAACCCTTGGGGATCTGGAGGTGCCTCATCTCAATGGCAGAGATGACAGAATGGCTGCTGCAATCTCAGATACAGCAGCCATCTGCTTTCTGCTGAGGAGAGAGGTTTTGGTGAGTCTTTTATGCAAGGGCTCATCTTAGGACAGAGATTGTCAGTGTTTGTCAGCTTCTTAAAGCTGTCAAACGCTGACAATTCATCTGTCAAAAATGTTTCGACAGATGAAACGTCATATGCTGACGCCCTCTGTCACCGGTTTTCCCTTAATTGGCCTACTAAACCCGCAGGGCAGGCTTAACAAGGTCAATCAAGGGAAAATATCATGGGTTGGTCAGACGTTGCTGGCGGCGGGACTAAAACCTGAAAGCCAGCAGTCCCGCCCCCAACGCGCTCCCATTGACAAAATGCAGCCCAAAGAGTCTGCAAAGGGATATAGATAGACTAAGTGAGTGGGCAGTAAGGTGGCAGGTGAAGTATAATGTAGGGAAATGTGAGGTTATTCACTTTGGTAGGAAGAATAGAAAAACAGAATATTTTTTAAATGGTGAGAAACTTTCAAATGCTGGTGTTCAGAGAGATGTGGGTGTCCTCATGCAAGAAACACAGAAAGCTAGCATGCAGGCACAGTAAGCAATAAGGAAGGCAAATGGCATGTTGGCCTTTATTGCAAGGGGTGTAGGGTTCTTAAAATTCCCACATTCCCCAAAGTTATGGATAAAGGGACCCTGTATGGACAAGTTATGAAAAGACAGGGTACCCAAAATGGCTTCTGCAACATCGTGACCAAAATTACAGGATTTTAAAAGCAAGGCTCGGCAAACAGGCAGGCACCTTTTCTTCAAGCCTGGAACAAAACTTAAAATGCATAGACCTGTGAATAGACTCTGTGGGACCAGACAGTGCAAACACAGAATATGCATTCCATTCGCCTTGAAACAGATCAGGTTAGAATGGGCCTCAATCAAGGCCATCAGGTCTCTGCATATTTAATCGGTAACAGCCCACAGAAGCCATCAAGTCAGGAAAACCCGATTAAGTTTCATACATAACCAACAGCCAGGGCATCGAAACCATTAAAACACAGAGACAACCATTTCAGGAGTCGTTAAAGTAAATGGCTGTAATCAGTTTAAACGAGCCCGCCAAAAGTTAGACAAAGGACTGACCTGATTTGGCGCGCAGGTAAGGAATGAAGAATCGGGTATAATTGTAGGCCCATCGGTAGTGATCTCTCTCTCTTGCTCTGGCCTCTTATCGTTTGGCTTTTGGCCTGCTGCCACTCGCTCTCATGCCCTGGCCTCGTGGCGGGCTCTCTTCTCGCTCCCCGCGCTGCTCAACACCAAGGACGCCCATTACTACACCGAGGGCCCAACGCGGGAGGAGAACGAGACCCGAGTTCGAAATCACAAAGGACACACAGGCCACAAAGGGGCAGACGAGACGAGACGAGACAAAGAATACGGTAAACCGATAAGAGCAGAGAAGGGCAGCAAAAGACACGTTGGGGAACAAACGCCTAGTTATAAGCTGGCGTTTTGTGAATACGTTGGGGTTACATGCATGGACAGTAAAACCCCAATTTAAGAATATGCTGGTATTCGAAGAATGGGTAGCAAAATCTAGACAAATGGCTTAGTTATAAGCTGGCATTTGTCACATGGACAGTAATAGCCCAGTTGAAAAATAAGCTGGTGTTCGAAGCATGGATAGCAAAATCATTAGACGGTAAAGACCGCCAACCGACCCCCAACCACAGTAATACCATCCGCGACCGCCCGAAGGAGAAGAAAGCCCATCGCGACGAAATACTCGACGAAGACGCTAACAGAGAAAAAGGGAGGGTGTCTTTGGACAACCAACTTCAGCGCCGCGCCCTATGACCACGTGGTGACAGGATACCCCAAAGGACAGGAAGAGCAGACACCAAACCCCACCATCTAAAGCAACAGGTTTTGAATTGGTGAGCATGAATTCATGGCCCCTCATAGCTTAATCTAATTAGGTATAGGGGGTGGGATAAGGATAAGGGGATTTTTAATCTATTTGTTTCCCTCGATGTGCCGTGTGTTCCCCATTCCCATTCATTGTTTTATGCCTGTAACTATACCAGTAATTCTCAGTAGTATTGTGTTTTATTCAGCCTTTTAATAAAATTTGGTTTACTTGCACCAAACCACTTGTCTACTCGATTTTCTGTATTGCCGCCTATACCTAAGTCCGGTGTCTAGAACCCAGGGGGTGTGGAGCGATTCAAACCGCTCAGAGACAGTCAGGGGCAGAGCTGACTGGGCACACATGCCGAAAACCCCTGCAGAAATGACGACCGTGTCAGGACTCCGGCAACAGGGGTGTGATACAGTAGACAATGGTTCGGGTGAGCAAACCATGATGGAGGAATGGATTTCTGATTATGTGTTTAGTAAGGTGAATATCACAAAGAAGTGGATCACCAATCTGTTAAGGGCTGGGCATCTGGTAGATGCCGCAGCTAAGTGGACAGAAGGGAGGGAGCACAAGAAATCCCTAGAGAAGGCAGTCTGTCTGATGTGTTTCAAAAAGCAGGTCCAGCTTCAGGACAGGCTCGTTGCAGCACAGGCAGCCGAGTTAAAGAACATAAGTGGCAGCACGGTGGCATAGTGGTTAGCACTGTTGCCTCACAGCGCCAGGGACCCGGGTTCGTATCTGGCCTCGGGTGACTGTCTGTGTGGAGTTTGCACATTCTCCCCGTGTTTGCGTGGGTTACCTCCGGGTGCTCCGGTTTCCTCCCACAGTCCAAAGATGTGCGGGTTAGGTTGATTGGCTATGATAAATCGACCCTTAGTGTTAGGGGGATTAAATACGCGGGTTTACGGGGATAGAGTGGGATATGTGTTGGTGTAGGGGTTACGGGGATCGGGTGGGATATGTGTCGGTGCAGGCTCAATGGGCCGAAATGGCCTCTATCTGCACTGTGGGGTTTCTGTGATTCTGTGATTCTGGTGATAAGAACATCAGAACATAAGAAATAGTAGCAGGAGTAGGCCAATCGGCCCCTCGAGCCTGCTCCGCCATTCAATAAGATCATGGCTGATCTGATCCTAACCGCCAATCTACTATCACAGAACCATATCCTGAATCTAACAGAATTAGACACACGAAATAGGAGCAGGATCAGGCTACACGGCCCCTGGGCCCGCTCCGCTACCCACAGGGCCATGTCCGATCCGAACCTAGACTCATGTCCAAATTCCTGCCCGCTCCCCGTAACCCTTAATTCCCTTTTCTTCTAGGAAACTGTCTATTTCTGTTTCAAATTTATGTAATGATGTAGCTTCTACAGCTTTTTGGGGCAGCATATTCCATGGACCTACCACCCTCTGAGTGAAGTAGTTCCTCCTCATCTCAGTTTTGAAAGAGCAGCCCCTTATTCTAAGACTATCCCCCCTAGTTCTAGTTTCACCCATCATCGGGAACATCCTCCTCGCATCCACCCGATCCAACCCCTTCACAATCTTATATGTTTCAATAAGATCGCCTCTCATTCTTCTGAACTCCAATGAGTAGAGTCCCAATCTACTCAACCTCTCCTCATATGTCCATCCCCTCATCCCCAGGATTAACCGAGTGAACCTTCTTTATACTGACTCGAGAGCAAGTATGTCTTTTCTTAAGTATGGACACCAAAACTGTATGCAGTATTCCAGGTGCGGTCTCATCAATACCTTGTACAACTGAAGCAATACCTCCCTATTTTTATATTCTATCCCCCTAGCAATGAAAGCCAACATTCCATTGGCCTTCTTAATCACTTGCTGCACCTGCATTCTAACCTTTTGAGTTTCGTGCACCAGGACCCCCAGATCCCTTTGCACTTCAGTACTTTCAAGTTTCTTGCCATTAAGATAATAACTTGCTCTATGATTTTTCCTGCCAAAGTACATAACCTCACACTTTCCAGTATTGTATTCCATCTGCCAAATCTCTGCCCACTTACTTAGCCTGTCTATGTCCCCTTGCTGTTTTTTTATGTCCTCCTCACTCACTACTTTCCCTCCCATCTTAGTATCATCTGCAAACTTTGATATGTTACACTCGGTCCCCTGCTCCAAATCGTTAATATAGATTGTAAAGAGTTGGGGACCCAGCACTGATCCTTGTGGAACACCACTAGTTACTGATTGCCAGTCTGAGAATGAACCATTTATCCCAACTCTCTGCCTTCTGTTAGATAGCCAATCCTCTATCCATGCCAGAATATTACCCCCAATCCTGTGATTTTTTATCTTAAGCAATAATCTTTTGTGTGGCACCTTGTCAAATGCCTTTTGGAAGTCTAAATACACTACGTCCACTGCTTCCCCTTTATCCACCCTATATGTTACTTCTTCAAAGAACTCCAGCAAATTTGTCAAACATGACTTCCCCTTCATAAAACCATGCTGACTTTGTCCTATTAAATTATAATTATCCAACTGTCCTGTTACTGTCTCCTTAATAATGGACTCCAAAATTTTACCTACCACGGGTGTTAGGCTAACCGGTCTATAGTTTCCAGCCTTCTGTCTACTGCCCTTTTTAAATAAGGGTGTTACATTAGCAGTTTTCCAGTCTGCCGGGACCTTTGCTGAGTCCAGGGAGTTTTGGAAAATTATTACCAATGCATCCACAATCCCTACCGCCACTTCCCTCAAGACCAGCGGGACCAGCGGGAGCAGCGAGGAGGAGCTCGGGAGAAAACCCGGCGACCAGCGAGGCCCGAGACCAGTCGGGAGCAGCGTGGTGAGACCGGTATAAAAACCGGAGAGAGGCGAGGCCCGAGACCAGTCGGGACCAGCGGGAGCAGCGAGGAGGAGCTCGGGAGAAAACCCGGCGACCAGCGAGGCCCGAGACCAGTCGGGAGCAGCGTGGTGAGACCGGTATAAAAACCGGAGAGAGGCGTGGCCCGAGACCAGTCGGGACCAGCGGGAGCAGCGAGGAGGTGCTCGGGAGAAAACCCGGCGACCAGCGAGGCCCGAGACCAGTCGGGAGCAGCGTGGTGAGACCGGTATAAAAACCGGAGAGAGGCGAGGCCCGAGACCAGTCAGGACCAGCGGGAGCAGCGAGGAGGAGCTCGGGAGAAAACCCGGCGACCAGCGAGGCCCGAGACCAGTCGGGAGCAGCGTGGTGAGACCGGTATAAAAACCGGAGAGAGGCGAGGCTTACCAACTCAGCAGCGGGGAGAGAGGTAAAAAGTAATCAGTGTGTGACGTCACCAGGGAGCAGGTAGGTGATTGGTTGGTGAGTATTTCTCTTTTTTCAATACAAGCTTGAATTCTGTGGTGTTAAATTTCTGTGGTGTAGTGGGGATAGTTGGTAAATAAAGCGCCCTAGAGCATACCTGTAACTGGGGTATTGAATAAATTTTTTAAAGTAATTAAAGGGGTAAGTCATGGCAGGAGAGTTCAGACCCGTGCTCTGCTCCTCCTGCTCTATGTGGGAAGTCAGGGATGCTGCCAGTGTCCCTGACGACCATGTGTGCGGGAAATGCATCCAGCTGCAGCTACTTGTAGACCGCATTGCGGCGCTCGAGCTGCGGGTGGATGAATTTTGGAGCGTGCGCGATGCTGAAAGGCTCGTGGATAACACGTTTAGCGAGTTGTGCACGCCTCAGGGTAGGGCAGCACAGGGGGTGACCATCAGGCGGAGCAACAAAGGCAGGCAGGTAGTGCAGGACCCCCTGCGGACATCCCCCTTTCAAACAAGTATACCGCTTTGGATACTGTTGAGGGGGATGACTCACCAGGGGAAGGCAGCAGCGGCCAACTTCCTGGCACTGGGGGTGCTCCTGCTGCCCAGGAAGGGGGGAAAAAGAGTGGGAGAGCAATAGTGGTAGGGGATTCTATAGTAAGGGGAACAGATAGGCGTTTCTGTGGCCGTAGACGTGAATCCAGGATGGTTTGTTGCCTCCCTGGTGCCAGGGTCAAGGATGTCACTGAGCGGCTGCAGGGCATTCTGGAGGGGGAGGGAGAACAGCCAGTGGTCGTGGTCCACATTGATACCAACGACATAGGTAAAAAGAGGGATGAGGTCCTGCAGCAAGAATTTAGGGAGCTAGGTGAAGGATTAAGGAGCAGGACCTCAAAGGTTGTAATCTCTGGATTACTCCCGGTGCCACGTGCTAGTAAATATAGGAATAGGAAGATAGAACAGATGAATGCGTGGCTAAAGGGATGGTGCAGGGGGGAGGGCTTTAGTTTCCTGGATCACTGGGTCTGCTTCTGGGAAAGGTGGGACTTGTACAAGTCGGACGGTTTACACCTGAACCAGGGGGGAACCAATATCCTTGCGGGGAGGTTTGCTAGCACTGCTGGGGAGGGTTTAAACTAACTTGGCAGGGGGTTGGGGTACAGAGTGGAGCTATAGTAGGGGGTGATTTACGGCCAAATACAGAGGGAAAAACAAGTCAGCTGGGAAGGCAGAGCAAATATGTGAAGGCAAAAGAGAATATGGCAGGGCTGGAAGGCATTTATTTTAATGCAAGGAGTCTTGCAAATAAGGTGGATGAACTGAAGTTGTTGTTGAACACATGGGAGTACGATATTGTTGCTATCACGGAGACATGGTTGAGGGAGGGTCAGGACTGGCAGCTCAATATTCCGGGGTATAGAATCTTCAGGCGAGACAGAGGGGGGTGTAAAAGGGGAGGGGGTGTTGCAATATTAATTAAGGAGTCAATTACTGCTGTAAGGAGGGATGATATATTAGCGGGTTCCTCTAATGAGGCCATATGGGTAGAACTTAAAAACAAAAAGGGGGCAAGCACTTTGCTGGGAGTGTACTATAGGCCCCCAAACAGTCAGGGGGAGATAGAGGAACAGATATGTAGGCAAATCTCAGAGAAATGCGAAAATAATAGGGTAATAATAGTGGGGGATTTCAACTTCCCCAATATAAATTGGGACAGTCAGAGTGTGAAAGGCTTAGAGGGTGCAGAATTCTTAAAGTGCATCCAGGAGAGCTTTTTGAGCCAACATGTAGAAAGTCCTACAAGAGAGGGGGCGGTACTGGACCTAATTCTGGGGAATGTAGCCGGGCAAGTGGTGGAAGTGTCAGTAGGAGAGCATTTTGGCGACAGTGACCATAATTCGGTGAGATTTAAGGTGGTCATGGAAAAAGACAAAGACGGCCCAGAAATAAGGGTTCTAAATTGGGGGAAGGCCGATTTTAATATGATAAGGCAGGATCTGGCCAAAGTGGACTGGGAGCAGCTGCTTATAGGAAAATCCACATCAAAACAGTGGGAGACTTTCAGAAGGGAAATAGAGAGAGTACAACGCCAACATGTTCCTGTAAAGGTCAAGGGTGGGACCAACAAGCAAAGGGAACCTTGGATGACAAGGGATATACAAAAATGCATTAGAAATAAAAGGGGGGCTTTTGGCAGTTACAAAAGACTAAAGACAGAAGAAGCCCTAGAGGAGTATAAAAAGTGCAGGGGCATACTTAAAAAAGAAATTAGGAGGGCGAGGAGGGGCCATGAAATAACACTGGCGAGCAAAATAAAGGAAAATCCTAAGATGTTTTATAAGTATATTAAGGGCAAGAGGATAACCAGGGAAAGGGTAGGGCCCATTAGGGACCAAAGTGGCAATCTGTGTGTAGAGCCAGAGGATGTAGGCGGGCTTTTAAATGAATTTTTTTCATCTGTGTTCACTATGGAGAAAGACGATGCAGACATAGAAATCGGGCAAGGGGACTGTGACATACTTGAACATATTAGCATCGAGAGGGAGGAGGTGCTAGCGGTTTTAGCGGGCCAAAAAGTGGATAAATCCCCAGGCCCGGACGAGATGTATCCCAGGCTGCTGTGGGAGGCAAGGGAGGAGATTGCAGGGGCTCTGACACTAATTTTCAGAACCTCTCTGGCCACAGGGGATGTACCAGAGGACTGGAGAACAGCTAACGTAGTACCATTATTCAAGAAGGGTAGCAGGGATAAACCAGGGAATTACAGGCCAGTGAGTCTAACATCTGTGGTGGGGAAATTATTGGAAAAAATTCTGAGGGACAAAATTAATCTCCACTTGGAGAGGCAAGGATTAATCGGGGATAGTCAGCATGGCTTTGTCAAGGGTAAATCATGTCTAACAAATCTGATCGAATTTTTCGAGGGGGTGACTAGTGGGGTGGATGAGGGAAATGCTGTGGATGTGGTTTACATGGACTTCAGTAAAGCTTTTGACAAAGTCCCGCATAGGAGAATGGTCAAGAAGGTAAGAGCCCATGGGATCCAGGGTGCCTTGGCGCGTTGGATCCTAAACTGGCTGAGTGGCAGGAGGCAGAGGGTGATGGTCGAAGGTTGCTTTTGTGACTGGAAGCCTGTGTCCAGTGGGGTACCTCAGGGATCGGTGCTGGGTCCCTTATTGTTTGTGATCTACATAAATGATTTGGATGAGAGTGTAAAAGGTATGATCAGTAAGTTCGCAGATGACACGAAAATTGGTGGGGTGGTAAATTGCGAGGAGGAAAGCCTCCGGCTACAGGACGATATAAACGGGTTGGTCAGATGGGCGGAAAAGTGGCAAATGGAATTTAACCCTGAAAAGTGCGAGGTGATGCATTTTGGACGGACAAATAAGGCAAGGGAATACACAATGAGTGGTAGGACCCTAGGAAGTACAGAGGGTCAGAGGGACCTTGGTGTACATGTACATAGATCCCTGAAGGCAGCGGAGCAGGTAGATAAGGTGGTTAAAAAGGCATATGGGATACTTGCCTTCATTAGCCGAGGCATAGAATATAAGAGCAGGGAGGTTATGATGGAGCTGTACAAAACGCTGGTGAGGCCACAGCTGGAGTACTGTGTGCAGTTCTGGTCGCCTCACTATAGGAAGGATGTGATTGCTTTGGAGAGGGTGCAGAGAAGATTCACCAGGATGTTACCTGGGATGGAGCGCCTCAGCTATGAAGAGAGGCTGGACAGGCTGGAGTTGTTTTCCTTGGAGCAGAGAAGGCTGAGGGGGGACCTGATTGAGGTGTACAAAATAATGAGGGGCATAGAGAGGGTAGATAAAGAGGAACTTTTCCCCTTAGTGGGGGGGTCAATAACAAGGGGGCATAGATTCAGGGTAAGGGGCAGGAGATTTAGAGGGGATTTGAGGAGGAACTTTTTCACCCAGAGGGTGGTTGGAATGTGGAACTCAATGCCTGAAAGGGTGGTGGAGGCAGGAACCCTCACAACATTCAAGAAGCATTTGGATGAGCACTTGAAATGCCATTGCATACAAGGCTATGGACCAAATGCTGGAAAATGGGATTAGACTGGACAGGGATGGATGGGTGGCGCAGACACGATGGGCCGAAGGGCCTCTTTCTGTGCTGAAAAACTCTATGACTTTATGACCCTAGGATGTAAGCCATCAAGTCCAGGTGATTTATCCGCCTTGAGTCCCATTATTTTACCAAGTACCACTTCCTTACTGATTTTGATCGTGTTTAGCTCCTCCCCCCCTCTAGCCCCCTGTCTGTCCAGTGTTGGGATATTCTTAGTGTCCTCTACTGTAAAGACTGATACAAAATATTCATTCAGTGTTTTTGCCATCTCCATATATCCCACCATTAATTTCCCGGTCTCATCCTCCAAGGGACCAACATTTACTTTAGCCACCCTTTTTCTTTTTATATAACTATAAAAACTCTTACTATCTGTTTTTATATTTTTTGCTAATTTACTTTCATAATCTATCTTCCCTTTCTTAATCAATCTTTTTGTTATTTTTTGGTGTCTTTTAAAGTTTTCCCAATCCTCTATTCTCCCATTAGATTTGGCTACCTTATATGCCCTTGTTTTTAGTCGAATACTATCCTTAATTTCTTTACTTAGCCACGGATGGCTGTCTTTTCTTTTACACCCTTTTCTTCTCAGTGGAATATATTTTCTTTGGAAGTTGTAAAATAACTCCTTAAATGTACACCACTGATCATGTATCGTCTTACCCTTTAATCTATTTTCCCAATCCACTCTACTCAATTCCGCTCTCATACCTTCATAGTCTCCTTTATTCAAGCTTAGCACGCTTGTTTGAGATCCAACCTTCTCACCCTCTAATTGAATATGGAATTCAACCATGTTATGGTCACTCATTCTAAGGGGATCCTTTACTAGGACATTTTTAATTAATCCTGTCTCGATACACAGGACCAGATCTAAGGTTGCTTGCCCCCTGGTCGGTTCAGTTACATACTGCTCAAGAAACCCATCCCTAATACACTCAATGAACTCATCCTTGATTTGTCCAATTAATATGATAGTTAAAATCCCCCATAATTATAGATGTTCCCTTATTACAAGCCTCAACTATTTCCTGATTGATACTCCGTCCAACAGAGTTGCAAATGTTCGGAGGCCTATAGACTACGCCCACTAGTGTTTTTTTCCCCTTATTATTCCTTATCTCCACCCAAACTGTTTCATTATCCTGATCTTTTGACCCAACATCATTTCACTGTATTACAGTGATTCCTTCCTTTATTAACATAGCCACCCCACCTCCCCTTCCTTCCTGCCTGTCCTTCCTGATCGTTAAATAACCTGGTATGTTTCATTCCCAGTCATTTTCACCCTGCAGCCATGTTTCTGTAATGGCCACAAGATCACACCCATATGTAGTTATTTGTGCCATTAACTCGTCTATTTTGTTACGAATGCTACGTGCATTCAGATAGAGAACTTTCAAATATGTTTTGTGACACTTAGTTCCTGCTTTTGCCCTCTTTATTACTTTACCTTTTACTCCATACCTTCTGCCCCTTCCTGACACGCTCTGGTTTTTAATTTCCCCAATGCTACCTAAGTCTATGACCTTCTCTGTTGTCATTTTTATTATTTGCTCTCCAGGAACCTCCCCCCACTAGTTAGTTTAAAGCCCTCTCTGCAGCCCTAGTTATATGATCCGCCAGGACTCTAGTCCCAGCACTGGCCAAGTGAAGCCCGTCCCAATGGAACAGCTCCCTCCTGCCCCAGTACTGGTGCCAGTGTCCCAGGAAGCAAAACCCATTTCTCCCACACCAGTCTTTGAGCCACGCTCTTAACTCTCTAATTTTATTTGTCCTAGCCAAATTCGCTCGTGGCTCAGGTAATAATCCAGAGATTATTACCCTTGAGGTTCTGTTTTTTAATTTGACCCCTAGCTGCTCATACTCCTTTAACAGAACCGGCTTCCTAGTCCTATCTACGTCGTTTGTACCAACATGGACCACGACAACTGGCTCCTCCCCCTCCCACTGCAAGTTTCTTTCCAGCCCAGAGGAGATGTCCTTAACCCTGGCACCGGGTAGGCAGCACAGCCTTTGGGACTCTCGCTCTCGGCTGCAGAGAACTCTATCTATCCCCCTAATAATACTCCAGTCAGCCCTGGAGATCCAGGACAAGGCTCTAGCAGGGGAGAAGTTAATGGTAGCATTGCAGGCCCTGAATCAGGAAAGGGTACATTTAATGGGAGAACATAAGGCCAAGTTGGAATACCTACAGTGCCAAGTCACCGAAGCCAAGGATAATGAGTTGAGGTTGCGGGAAAAGAATGCCCGCCTAGCAAGACAAGTAAGGGAACAGGAGGAGAAAGTAAAAGAGGTAAAGGCAGCTTACAAGCTAGCGAGCGAACAGGGGTTTGAAGATGCAGATCATGGCCCCTGCAAGGAACAGATAGAAAATCTGAGCCTGGCCCTGAGGAAGGCAAAAGGCATGGTGTGCCTCATAAGACCGAAGGCAGGCCAGGCGGATTTTATAGGGAACGAGGGGAGAACGGTTCAAACATCATTGGTGGCGCCCAGGAACGACCCGGTTGAGGAACAGGAGGTCTCACGACCACCACCCGTAGCGCCAGGTTTTAGCGAGGTCAGGCAGCAAGGGGGGGCGGAGTCAGGGGTGGGAGCGGAGGTGGAACAGCCCCCACCAGAGAGGCTGGAGCCTGGACTGATGTGCCCAGCCCGGCATCGGAGTTTCGGCCCACCCGTCAATGGCGACGACGAGGGACACCTCCAAAACCAGTTCGTATTACCCTACAGCACCCAACAGCTTAGGGCTATGGTGAACCATATCCCAAAGCTCTCCGAAAAAGGGAGACCCCTCGATCCACTTCAGGGAAGTAGAGCAGGCAGCCAGCGTCAACTACTGCAATGGTGCTGAGCAGGCCAAAATGCTGCTATCCTCCCTGGAGAGTAATCTCCTCCAATCCCTCTCTGATGAGTGTAAGAAGGGGCAGTGCAGGTATGAGGAGCTCAGGGATGAAGTTCCGGAGGCCATGGGGATGAATGAGGGAAGTCCTTTCTCCCGTGTGGAGAAGGCCGTCCAGCTCACAGGGGAAACCCCGCAGGCTTTCGCGGAAAGCTTATGGCCAGTTTATAGGAGCGCCTGTCCTGGGGCACCTAATCGGGCATTCCTGAATCAGGGTCAGCTGGCCCATTGGCTCCGTTGCCTAGTGGCAAACAGCTTGCCACAGGTCCGGGCCAAGGCGGAAGTCTGGTTCGACCCCAGGAATCCCCTGACCACCGAACCTACGGTGATCAGACAGTTGACCCTAGCCTATAAGAACGGTAGGGGGACCAATGCACACCCACCCAAGGGGAAGGTGCATGAGGTAAAACCTGGGCAGGGTAGGAAGGAGTGGCATCAGGAAGGGAATAACCCTTCTAGCACTAAGATGAATTGCTACGGGTGTGGGAAGGACGGCCACTGGAGGAAGGAGTGCAAAAACCCTTGGAAAGACAACAAGGGAAAGAATTCCAGAGCCCCAGCCCAAAAGGCAGAGGCAGGAATACCTCCCGCCACGGTCGAGTCATTTTTGGACACCATGAGGTCCTTACTGACTGGCCACGGGAGAGTAGCAGCCGCTACTGGTGCTCTGACCCCATCAGCCCCATCCAACCCACAGCCCTGACTAGAGCCAGCGCAGCCTGTTTACCTGTGTTCCCTTTGATACGATGAATGGAAAAGACCCCTCGTGGAGGTGGAGGTGGAAAAGGTGAAGGGGACCTATCTGTTGGACACGGGGGCATCATGCACCGTGGTCCATTCAGATAACCCCACCAGCTCGCCTCTATCTAACGGGGTCCCATACAGTCAGTCGGGGTTCACAGGCAAAAAACAGGCCGGCTCGATTTCCATCCCGCTCGCCATTCGGTTAGGACCACTCCGCTCCAAGTGGACCTGTGTCCTGATGAGATGGGAAGTGGAGGGTGGAAGAGGGGTCCTGGGAGCCGACTTTATTGTAGGCCACAGGATCCTGGCAGATTTAAGGAATCATTGCCTATGGGGGGCAAGTACAGGGAAGGACGGCGAGCTAGTGGTCATCCCAGGTAAAGAAGGGAAGGGGACCCTGTGCACCATGAAGCCAAAGAGGGTTATAACCTCGAGCTCATGGTGAGTAATACCACAAAAGTGTTCCAGGCATTTGTGCGAGCCCACCTAGCCACATTTGTCATGCACAAACACGACTGCGGGAGGGTCAACGGGTTTTAGGTCAGCGTAGACGGGGACCCCATGGCCCGACCACAGAAACAGTATAACTTCCCCAGGGGGGCGGAGCCAGACATGGAAGCAGCCATGTCCTCCTTAGTGTAGCAGGCAGTCTTGAGACCGATAGCCACCCATGTAAACTCTCCACTGTGGCCGGTTAGAAAGCCGGACAATTCCTGGAGAGCCACGGTGGATTATCAGGTGCTCAACAGCAACATCCCAGCCTGTGCACCCACGGTAGCAGCAGTTGCCGACCTGATAGGAAGTATCCCAGCATCCGTGACCACGTTCACGGTGCTGGATATTTCCAACGGGTTTTGGTCCATCCCTTTAAGGAGGGAGGATCAGTAAAAGCTTGCCTTTACGTTTAAAGGGCAACAGTACACCTGGAACTGTTTGCCTCAGGGCTTCCACAATAGCCCTAGCATCTTCCATCAGTGCATGGCGAACAGTTTAAAGGGTTTCAGCCAGCCCAGACAGTTGGTGCAGTATGTGGATGACCTGCTCCTGTTCACGGATTCGAGAGAGGAGCATGGCCCACTACTGGCCGAACTTCTGGAGCTGCTCAGGCAGGAGGGTTTTAAAGTAAACCCAAAGAAAGCGCAGATCGGCCAGCAGGAGGTGAAATCCCTGGGCCTGACCGTACGCGCTGAGGAAAGGGCCATAGATAAGGCTAGGGGGGAGGCAGTACAGGAGTTACCCATCCCCAACACAGTCACGGGTGTGAGGTCATTTTTAGGGCTAACCGGGTACTGCAGAGACTTCATTGAAGACTATGCAGCCACAGCAGACCCTCTGCTCCGACTCCTATACAAGGGAGTGGAGTGGTTTTGGGATGAGGGTTGCCAGGCAGCATTTGTCAGGCTCAAGGAGGACCTGCAGACTGCACCAGCTCCAGGGACCATAGATGGGGGGAAAGAGTTCTTCCTGCAGGTAGCAGCCAGCGGGGATAGCCTGAGTGCTGTGCTGCTCCAAGAGCGGCACGGCAGGCTCAGGCCGGTGGTCTACTCCTCCAGGATACTCACGGAGGTGGAGAGGAGCTACTCCAACTGTGAGCGGCACCTCCTGGCCACACATTGGGCTGTGAAAAGATCTCTGATCTTCACAGTCACCTCTCCCATCACCTTCCTCACCCATCACACACGCACCCAGATGCTTCTGGATGGGAGGATCAAGGATGGAACGGTGAACAGTGCCCGCATTGCCCACTGGACCCTGCGCCTCTCACAGATGGATCTTAAAGTGAAGGGTCTCTGCGAGCCAAAGCTCGCAGCCAAACTGGTATATCCTGGAACAGCCCACCGGTGTTCCATAGAAGGGGTTTGGGAAGTGAACATAGGTTTACGGGCCAGGATACATCCCACGGGCCGCGAGATCTATGTAGATGGCTCCAGCACGGTATCGGCTGGTGAGCGACTCACGGGGTGTGGAGTTTACGACCCAGCGGCAAACATTGCCCTGGCGATTAAGCTCCCCAGCACCATGAGCGCCCAGCAGGCTGAACTGTCCACGGTAGTGTACGTCGTTACACGCCCCGAAATCTTCCCCACCCCATACACGATTTGCTCGGACAGTATGTTTACGTGCAATTCATGTACGGAGTACCTGGCCATCTGGTCCCGCCGCGGATACACCTCTGCTAACGGGAGACCCCTCACAGTAAAACCGCTGCTGGAGGAGATCCTAGCAGCAGTGGGGGAGGAAGGGGAGGTCTTCATTCACAAGGTGAAGGCCCATTCCTCCACAGAACCTCGTAGTCAGGGTAACCAGCAGGCTGACATGCTGGCTAAGGAGGGTGCCCGCACAGGCACTTTCTGGGACCCATATGGGTCCAGACCCATGGCAGCAGTCAGAGGTAGGGACAGGACACAAGGGAGTGCAGGGGTAGATTTAGCCCCGGACCTTAAGATGGTCCAAGCCCAAGACCCCGTCCTCAAAGCTGTCCTCAACACTGTGATTGAGGGAAAAAGGGTAGAGGGCCCTTGCAACGCAGCAGCCCTCTCCGTAAAAGAAGGCATGCTGTTCAGGGGGGAACAGTGGGTTGTGCCGCAGCAGCACCGGAGGGAATTCCTTCAACTGGCCCATGAGGGTCCAGGAGCGGGGCATCCCGGGCCTGAGACCACCTGGCATTGGGTGGAACAGGCGGGATGGTAGCCAGGACTCAGGGAAGACATCTGCGAGTTCTGCGCTGGCTGTCTGATGTGCGCTGCTAATAATCCTGACCCCCATAAAAGGAAGGTACCCATGGGACACATCAGGAGGGTAGAGGGATGGTGGCATCCGATACAGGTCGACTACATCGGGCCCCTACCCACTGCCCAGGGAGGCTATAAGTACTGCCTAGTCCTGGTGGATGTGTTCACCAAATGGGTAGAAGCTTTCCCCTGCAGAACAGCCAAAGCTCTGGGTACGGCCGGGATCCTGCTTCGGGAAGTGTTCCCGCGATGGGGGCTACCGCAATATGTGGAGTCCGACCAAGGGAGTCACTTTACCGGACAGGTAATGCAGAATACCCTTATGCTGCTAGGCATCGAGGGGAAGTGGCACGTTGCCCACAACCCACAATCATCAGGGATTGTAGAGAGAATGAATAGGACCTTAAAAGAAAGGTTAAGGAAGGAGATGGTGGACTCACCTCAAAAATGGGCAGAGGTCCTACCACTGGTCCTGATGGGGATCCGGGCCAGCCAGTCGAAAAGCACGGGGTACTCCCCGCATGAGCTGATGACTGGCAGGGTTATGTGGACCCCCACCCATGTACTAGCCCCGGTGCTCACAGAAGGTCAGCTCAGAGAGGTAAACTGGGACAGGTTCGCCCGAAACCTCTTCAAGCACCTTAAGCAGGACCACGGGCAGGCGGCTGGGACATGGGAAAGTAGCATCGGAGCAACCGACTGCTGCTCGAACCCCGTAAACACCACGAGTGGGAGGTAGGAGACCAGGTCATGGTTGAGGAACTATGCTCGGGTAGGAAGTTTAGAACCACTATACATGGGGCTCTACAGCATTGTAGTCAAGGCAAGCCCCATGGTATACGCCATTAAGATGCCTCGGCGCACCAAATGGTTCCATATTAATCAGTGTAAACTGTTTAAACCTGAGACGAGAAAGCAGTCAGTTGGGGTAAGGTCTGAGGATAGAGATCCTCAGCCTGCAGCGGGAACAATTTCACAGACTGCACAGGCAGGCGCTGTGGCTTGTTTAAGGCGGGGGGCATCCCGCTGTAAGATTCGAAATTTTCAGTAACTTAATCACACAAGAAAACAGAGTTAATAAGACAGTTTTATTGACCAAAAGAAGCTTGTACAGAAAAACATTTGATAAAAAGGGCATACAAAATGGCCACCGGACCTCATGATCAGTTTCTGGGACCATTTGATTTCTGTTACTGCAAGCCAGACAGGCTTGTGGATTGAGGACAGTAAGCCCGCGAAAGCCATTATCGGGAAAACGAAACTCAGGGAACTGAGCATACATATTAATTGGATTCTAAGTACAGGACAGTTTCAGGTAACAGGATGGGACCCATCAAGAAATGGGCGGACATTTGAATGAACACTTAAACCCGTTTACTGTACAAAGGAAAAACTGTTTAACAGCCATCAATGGCAATCTCCAGACCGATCAATATACGAACCGAGTTACGGTGACAAAGTAAAAGACATTATCGGCCAGGAAGGCCAGTTAAGCTATCACCGGCTCCCGTTGTAAGACAAAGCACCCCTGCAGAGATTTCTGCCCACCAAAAATATTACAAAGACAGGACTATGATTTGGCGGGAGATAAGACTGTCCCAAAAAGGTATAACTGTGGATTGAAAAGTCCATCAGGGGTCGCTTGGGCTTGACTTCAGCTTCGCTTCAGATTCACGCTTCGGGACACGCTTCTTCTGCCTCGGTAGCTTCGGAATTCGAGTAGGACGTTTCGGGACGGACTCTTCGGTTGAGGCAGCGTGGTCGGTGTTCGGCCAGGCAAGGCTCGGCCATGACGGGAAGACGACGAGGGTGGCCCAGGTACTTTTGTCGGGAGATCATCGACGACCCAGGCCGAAGGAGAAGACACCCTCAGGAAAACCGACGAGCCAGGCCAGAGGGAGAAATAAAAGGACACTCCGGGCCTAGCCCTCCAGGGCCTCAACATACCATTCAACCAGGAACTTTCCCTGTGCAGTTCTGCAACATCACATCGGTGACTGAGTCTTCCATGGGCATCCAGTTCTTAAAAGGCACTTCGGTAACGGATTCAGCCATGACGAGCGCTCATCGAGACTGTATCTGCTGCTCCATCGCCTGAGAGAAAAACAAACTGCGCCAGAAGCTTCCAAATCCACGTGACGACGGAAAGCTGTGCCAAAAGGCTGCGAACCCCCTCTTTTGCGAATCTGAAAGTGGTGAGCATGATTCCAAGTTCCTCAAGTCGAAACTTAGTTTAGGTCTAGGGGAGGGGGTTAAGGGTAATCGTAATGTGTTTCCCCTTTTACGACATGCCGTGTGTTCCCCATTTCCATAGAGTTAAGTTTATAGATATGTGCATGATTGTAGTTATTTTTGATCTGTGCTTATGACATGTATTTTACAATGCTGCAAACTGTTTTATAATAAAAGCCTCCATTTCGTGTTATTCAACCTGGTCTATTGAGTTTTTCTCTGCACTACAGTTCCCTGCACCTAAGTCCAAGGTCTAGAACCGTAGGGAAGAGTGGGTCGAACCACTCAAGGGTAATTATTGCACGAAGCCTGGTAGGAGACCAGAACGAGCAAGAGAAACCCCCTACAGAGATGGCGACCGCAGCAGGACCTTGGCAGCAGGAATGTAGTTTGTTAGATCAAGGTCTGAATAAACGAACTGTGATGGATGAGAGAATAGCGGACTATGTTTTTGGGAAGGTAAACCTTACAAAACAATGGATATCTGACCTATTAAGGGATAGGCGCCCGCTAGACGCAGCCATCAAGTGGACAGAAAGTAAAGAGCATAAGAAATCGGTAGAAAAGGCGGTCTGGCTGATGTGTTACAAGAAGCAAGTCCAGCTTTTGGACTAGGTCGTTGTAGCACAGACAGCCCAGATCAAAGGGCTACTTACAGAAGTAGAGGAAAAGGTTGCGGGAGGTCAGAAAATGATTCAGTCGCTTAACGCGTTGAATCAGGAACGCCAATCCGCAACTCACCGCCATGAGACCCGGATAGAGTATTTGGAATGTCAGGTCATTGAGGCCAAGGCCAGTGAAGGTAGAATGAAGGAGAGGTGTTTCCGCCTAGCTAAGCAGATGGCGACACAGGAGGAAAGAATTTTGGGGGCTAGGGCAGCATATAAGATGGCCATGGAGGATAGGTCTGAGAACACCGACCATAGCATTTGCCACAGGGAGCTAGAGGACCTGAGAACGGCCCTAGCAAAGGCAAACGGCTTGGTGTGTCTCATAAACCCGCCAGCGAGCCAGTTACTGTTAGCCAAGGAATCAAAAAGACCAATTCCACAGGAGGCAGTTGGGGTACCAACCCCCGAGCCCTCAGCACCTCCCACCTATACCGAGTCTTGGACTCCGGGGGAGGAAACGGTAGAGTTAGACGAAGAGATTCCTGAGGTAGAGCAACCCCAGGTAGTCGAGTCGAAGCCGGCACCGATGTGTCCCGCTCGACACCGAAGGCTCGGTCCGGACCAAGCGAATGGCGATGACGGACCCCTCGTGAATCAGATCATAATGCCCCATAGCGCACGACAGCTAAGGGAAATGATCAGTAACATCCCAAAACTCTCCGAGTCAGGAGATCCCTCCGTGCATTTTAGGGACGTGGAGCAAACCGCAGCAGTTAATGACTGCGACGGGGCCGAACAGCCCAAAATGCTCCTGTTCTCCCTGGACAGCTCGCTCCTCCAGTGTCTCCCTGACGAGAGCAAGAGAGGGCGCAAGACGTATGAGGAGGTACGGGACGAGATCCTGGAGATTATAGGGGAGGGTGACGGAACTCCGTTCCTCCGATTGGAAAGGATGGTACAGCTAGAGGGAGAACCCCCACGGGTTTTCGCCAGAAGGTTGTGGCCAGTGTATCGGCGCAGCTGCCCGGGAGGACCGGACCGGAACGCGCTAAATAATGACCAAAGGGCTCATTGGCTCCAGTGTCTGGTCGCCAATTGCTTGCCACAGGTGAGGGAGCAGGCCAAAGCATGGTTTGACCCCACTAACCCCCGCTCCACGGAGGAAGTAGTACTTGATCAGCTCACGGTAAGTTACAGGAACAACAAGAGTAGGGATGTGCCTTCCTCAAAGGGAAAGGTGCATGAGGCAAGGCCAGCAGCTCCTGCTAAAAAGGAATGGCATCAGGAGGGGAATCGCCCCCCCCAAGCCAAGAGCAGTTGTTACAGGTGTGGGAAGGAGGGTCATTGGCGCCGGGACTGTAAAAATCCCTGGAAGGATTTAAAGGGAAAAACTTCCCCAGCCCCAGCCCAAGCGCCCATCCGGGAGAAGGGAGCCGATGTGTCGATCCATCCCGATACGATCGTGTCGGTTTTAGAGGCAATGCGGTCTGTAATGACCACGCAGGGGAAAATAGCGGTTGCCACCGGCCTCATCGCTCCCGAAACTCCGATCGCTGTACCCAGGTGACTAGAGTCGGCGCCGCCCGTCTACCTGTGTCCGCTCCACTACGATGCATGGAGACGACCCCTCGTAGAGATGGAGGTGGAGGAGGTGAAGGAAACTTATCTGTTGGATACGGGAGCATCGTGCACCGTAGTCCACGCAGATAACCCCACCAACTCGCTTTTGTCAACCGGGGTCCCGTATTGCCTGTTGGGCTTCACGGGCGAAGAACAGGCTGGCGCACATTCCCTTCCCCTCTCCATTTGTTTAGGGCCACTCCGCACCACGTGGAAGTGTATCCTGCTGAGGTGGAAAGAGGGAGTGGGAGCGGGAGTCCTGGGGTCTGATTTCTTGGTAGCCCACGGGATCCACGTGGACCTGAGAAATCACTGTCTCTGGGGAGAGATTGCGAGCATGGAGGAGATAGAGAGTGTTCAGGAAACCCCTACAAAGGCACGGGTTGGCCGGCGAGAAGTAAAATTCTTGGGTCTAACCCTATGCGCTGGCGAGAGGACAGTAGACCAGGAGGATGAGCCGGAATCGGTGCAAAATCCGACGGCCTACGCCACTCGCACAGTGGAGGTGTCCCGTCGTAGCAAGTGGTTTGGTGGGAAGTGGTGCAAACTGTTTAAATCGGGTGCACAGGGGCCAACAACAGGGGCCAGGGCTGAGGACAAAAATCCTCAGCCTGCGACAGAGTCACAGACCACACAGGCTGGAACAGTAGCCTGCGTGAAGGGAGGAGTCATCCCATTGGAGTGGGAGGTCTCCCCTCTGATTTGGGATTCGGACGAGGAAGAGCCCTAACAGCTCGACCCCGCCCTTGACCCGATCACGGAGGAGGAAGAGTCAGAGGACGAAGATCCCATCCTCGACTCAAGCTTAGGGGAGGTAGGGATTGGGGGCGGAGACTCACTGCCTGTAGGGACAGGTGAGGTGGAGTCGGATGCCACAAATCCCGGCCCCGGGGGGGTGGAGCCTGAGGGAAGGGAGCCGGAGCCGGCAGCTGTGGTGGAACCACAGGCTGTGACGGTGAAAGCCCCAACCCCCGGTCCGTCAGCCCTGGGAGCCTCACCCAAGGCAGCCCCTCGTAGGTCGACTCGAACGCCCCAGCCCAGAAAGCAATGACCAAATTCTCCCTATCTTCCCCAACCTCGGTACAGAGCAGCCCGAGAAAGGCACGATTCCCGTTCAGCAGCGACAGGCTGCGGGGGATCAAAGCCAAAGGTCAGTGCAGCCCCGCCACAGGGAGCGGCACGCTGCAGCCCTCACAGGAATTAAGTAGGCCGCCCGGAGGAGGGCGGCGCTGTACATAGGTGTTAGGAAATGATGAGTTAAGTTAGGTAATTGTAATGATAGTTTAAGGTGTGTAAAGTTTGAGATGATGGGGATGTTTAAAAGGTAGTTTTCGGAGTCTGCCCAGAATGTGTGGTTGTTTGGAAGCGGGGTCAGAGGACCTGCGCGTCCGTTTAATTAGGCCAGCGCCTATTGGGAGCCTGGCTACATCATCTTATCGGTTACAGAAACCAGGAATACAATGGAGAGGATTCTCGTGATACTCGCGGCGATCGGGTGCGGGCTGGCCTACCGGGGCCGCACCAAGGACGTCATCGTGTTCGGATGTTCCGGGGACACAGCCCCCATCGCGATGGATGGGACGGGGAAGCGAGAGGTTGAGGAAACCGCCACCTATTTCCACCAAGGGAGATGGCCAGGATGGCTGGGGACGAATTCTACGGAGTACTCCAGCAATTTCGGTTTCGCCTACCAAGAGACTTCGTTAATGTGCCTCCGGGTGAGGATCCTTGCACCCAGAGTCAGCGTTACCGTGGGAAAAAGGATCTGTTTGGTGTGTAATGGGAACGTACCGCTAAGTAGATGGTGGTGGTTACGAAAGCTGGGAAAGGACATGAAGAACTCTACTATTGAGTGGGAACGACTGGGTAACAATACCCATCGGACAATTACGGGGACTCACGGACAATTACGTGTGTGTTGGGACAAATGGTGGGAACCAGATGAAGGCATATATGTCTGTATGTGGGGTTCAAAACGCGTTTGCCCCAAGGGTGTATCCATCTTTTTCCAGAGGCAGTGGCAGGATGAAGGAAAGGGGATGAGATGGGATGTCAGCACTCGGGCGTGCGGAGCCCCATACTCCCCGATTCCGGTAAATGCCACTGAACTCATCACCCGCCCACGCAAGCCCCTGCCCACGATTCCGGTAGCGCTAGCCCAGAGGGAAGGGTGCCCTGCCACCACAAAGGGACCCGGGAACGGTTTAGTATTGGTACCCACCGGTCAGGTGCTGTACCAAGGGGTACACTACGCGGTGGCCTCAGTGATTTTAAACCTCACTGAGGTACGATTGCCGGAGTGGTGTCCCAGGGAAACGGAACAATTGTACCAGGTCCTGTTAACCCGAATGTTCAGACAATTTTACGAGTTTGACTTTGCCGACATCGACAAAGCCAAATTGTACACCACACCACAGGAAGTTTTGGATCAGGTAGGGAGGCAAAGAAGGGGTACTGTAAATGACATTTTCACTGCTTTTAACACCGGAACATCTGTTGTCAATGCTCTAGACAATGTGGAGCTGCAGACACAGATCAATGGTTTAAAAGCCCAGTTGAGGAACATACTGACAGACTAAAATAAGGTAGTGGGTTCTGAGCTACATGAGGACCAAGCCATGACACTACACTTAAAAGAAATAATTGCTGAACTGGAGAAACACGCTAGAATGGTAAATGCGCTCATCAAGGAGGATCGGAATGCGTCCGATCAGGCTGCGCAGAATGAGGCCTGTGTGCTGTACGGGGCGTGGTTACTGGGCGAGGGCCGCAGTAATCTGGAGGATTTGAAACAAGGTTTGGTCCCGTCCTGTATCAGCAACAAGCACTTGCAAGCGCTCCACCCTTTTGAGAACGCATTAAGCCCATGCCAGCTCAGACTAGCTGCAGAGACATACCCAGTCCCAGTGGACTGTGGACGCTCAAACCACACTATTATGGGAATAGTGGTAAGGATGCCGGTGTTGGGACCCGCAGCAAAGCCCGCCCCGGTATACAGGGTGGAGAACATTGGAGTCATCCAGGGGGGTGCGCACATTCGTTACGCAGTGGTCCCGCCTTACGTCATCAGATGGGAGCGTACGATGACAGGCACCGACCTCTTGGGGTGTCGTAGCCGGGGAGCACACATCATCCTGTGTCCCCAGCACTTGAATGCCTTTTTGAAACCACAGTGCGGGTTCAGAGCCGCTAGCGCGAAGCCGATAAATTGCACCATGGAGGCAATGGCAAAGGACCATGTGCCCCCGCAGGTGGCATATATCGGAGGTGGGACATACTGTGTCACCACTGCAGCGCCTCACTACTGCCACGGACAGCACGAGTGGTGTCCGGTCAGTGACAGCAGTTTCTGTTTCAAACCCAGGGCTGAAGTTCAAGTGGCACAACAACGGATTGTCCCCATTCCTGCACCCTCCACCGTTCACCTCACTGTAAAAGAGAATTTCACGGACTTGAAGCGATTCATCGCGCATTTTGGTTATGTCATTCCCCCTCTCCCCGAACACCTCACCAAGATTTTAAAAGCCGTTATAGTTTCACAGAAACACTTCTACACACTGGAGCAGAAGACTTTAGAGATAGGAAAAGACATATTGGACATAGTCATCCCACCATGGTGGGACCTGTTCACCAATATAGAGATCCCGGCCTGAATTAGAATAGCGTCCCACATCCTAGTAGTTTGTCAGGTTTTAATTGTAATATTTTTATTGTTCGTGCATTGCAAGAGAGGCAAACACCTCCAGAGGCACGAGAACACAGGAGAATGGAGAGAACGCTATGTACGAGTGGGGGAAGAGGACACCCCAGTGTGAGCGGCTAGTATTAAAAGTTAAAGCGTCCCTCCATTTTTTTGGATTTCAGCCACTGCATGATTTAAGTGTGTGAATACTGGTGTGTTATAGCTGTTGGTAAAGTTTTGTTTTGTTTGATTAATAAAAGGTGTATGCAGGTGGTGCAAGGGGCATTGGCCCCCTTCACATCTGAAAGATGAATGTGTTATAGTATAAGATAATACTGCCTATGATTGTCCAACTGTACACAAGGTAATTTTTCTGAAATGGGAACTACTTGTGTCGTGGGGGTTATAGATAACTAATTACCAGGAATGTTTGGATGTGAGGAATCAGGGGAAATTTGCTCACCAAGGATTATTGATACTTTAAGCAAGCTATCAGTATCACAGGGGGGACTGTAAGGTTCGAAATTTTCAGTAACTTAATCACACAAGAAAACAGGGTTAATAAGACAGTTTTATTGACCAAAAGAAGCTTGTACAGAAAAACATTTGATAAAAAGGGCATACAAAATGGCCGCAGGACCTCGTGATCAGTTTCTGGGACCATTTGATTTCTGTTACTGCAAGCCAGACAGGCTTGTGGATTGAGGACAGTAAGCCCGCGAAAGCCATAATCGGGAAAACGAAACTCAGGGAACTGAGCATACATATTAATTGGATTCTAAGTACAGGACAGTTTCAGGTAACAGGATGGGACCCATCAAGAAATGGGCGGACATTTGAATGAACACTTAAACCCATTTACTGTACAAAGGAAAAACCGTTTAACAGCCATCAAGGGCAATCTCCAGACCGATCAATATACGAACCGAGTTACGGTGACAAAGTAAAAGACATTATCGGCCAGGAAGGCCAGTTAAAGTTATCACCGGCACCCGTTGTAAGACAAAGCACCCCTGCAGAGATTTCTGCCCGCCAAAAATATTACAAAGACAGGACTATGATTTGGCGGGAGATAAGACTGACCCAAAAAGGTATAACTGTGGATTGAAAAGTCCATCAGGGGTCGCTTGGGCTTGACTTCAGCTTCGCTTCAGATTCACGCTTCGGGACATGCTTCTTCTGCCTCTGTAGCTTCGGAATTCGAGTAGGACGTTTCGGGACGGACTCTTCGGTTAAGGCAGCGTGGTCGGTGTTCGGCCAGGCAAGGCTCGGCCACGACGGGAAGACGACGAGGGTGGCCCGGGTACTTTTGTCGGGAGATCATCGACGACCCAGGCCGAAGGAGAAGACACCCTCAGGAAAACCGACGAGCCAGGCCAGAGGGAGAAATAAAAGGACACTCCGGGCCTAGCCCTCCAGGGCCTCAACATACCATTCAACCAGGAACTTTCCCTGTGCAGTTCTGCAACATCACATCGGTGACTGAGTCTTCCATGGGCATCCAGTTCTTAAAGGCACTTCGGTAACGGATTCAGCCATGACGAGCGCTCATCGAGACTGTATCTGCTGCTCCATCGCCTGAGAGGAAAACAAACTGCGCCAGAAGCTTCCAAATCCACGTGACGACGGAAAGCTGTGCCAAAAGGCTGCGAACCCCCTCTTTTGCGAATCTGAAAGTGGTGAGCATGATTCCGAGTTCCTCAAGTCGAAGCTTAGTTTAGGTCTAGGGGAGGGGGTTAAGGGTAATCGTAATGTGTTTCCCCTTTTACGACATGCCGTGTGTTCCCCATTTCCATAGAGTTAAGTTTATAGATATGTGCATGATTGTAGTTATTTTTGATCTGTGCTTATGACATGTATTTTACAATGCTGCAAACTGTTTTATAATAAAAGCCTCCATTTCGTGTTATTCAACCTGGTCTATTGAGTTTTTCTCTGCACTACAGTTCCCTGCACCTAAGTCCAAGGTCTAGAACCGTAGGGAAGAGTGGGTCGAACCACTCAAGGGTAATTATTGCACGAAGCCTGGTAGGAGACCAGAACGAGCAAGAGAAACCCCCTACACCGCCCATCGATTGGGACACTCCCCCACTCTTCTGGGATCTAGAGGAGGAGAGACCCAAGGGCGAAAACCCCGCCACTTACCCAGGTTTAGAGGAGGAGGGACCCGAAGGTGAAGACCCCGCCCCTGACCCAGGTTTGGGACCTGGGGGCAGAGACTCTCAGCCTGCAGGAACAGGCTGCGAAGACTTACCTGCCCCTAGCCCAGGTTCGGGAGAGGTAAAGCCTGAGGAAGAAGATCCCCAGCCAGCGGTAGTGGTAAGTCCACAGACCACACCGGAGGGGGCAGTGGCTCGGGTTAAAGGCCCATCAGCCAGAAAACCCCCACCTGCCAAAGTCCTCAGAAGGTCCCCACGGACGCCCCAGCCAAGGAAATCATGGTCACCGGCTCCCCATTTTAAAAGTACAGCCTCTCGAGTCAGGGGTAAGTCCAAAGACAGAGGTCCCCAGCCAGCAGACACAGGCTGCGAGGGACCAAAAGTGCAGGACAGAATTAGGCTGGCCGCCCGGAGACAAACGGCAGATGTACATAGTTTAGGTAATGTAAGTTTAGGTAATTTACGTTTAGGTATTTTTAAGTTTGGGTGTTTACCTTAAGTTAAATAAGGTGATGGGTAGTTTTAAGTAATAGTAATCTCTTAAGAGTGTGTGTATTTGAATCGATGTCGCGAGACCCGACTATGCTTCACCCAAGCCAGAGAATCTCCCCGGGACCTGGCTATATGCTCTTGTATCTTTTGCAGAAAGATTTTCAGGATGAAGGGGCGCGTAATCCTACTCGCCCTGATAGGAATGAGCATTGGAAAGTGAGGTGATGTGGAGGAATCCCACATCTAGGAAGTGGTGAATGGGACGTGGAGGAGACCGCCATCTACGTCCACGAGGGAAAGTGGCCAGGGTGGCTGGGGTTCAATTCGTCTCAGTACTCCAGCCAAACCAGGTTCACATACGGGGAGGCAAAGAAGGGGAGCATGGAATGATGTTTTTACTGCGTTTAACACTAGGTCCTCTGTCATCAACAGTTTAGATGACATAGAATTGCAGACCCAGATAAACGGTTTAAAAACTCAGTTAAAGAAAATCCTAATGGATGAGAACAAAGTAGTGGGCTCGGAGTTACATGAGGACCAAGCCATGAAGGTCCATTTAAAAGAAATTATAGCCGAGCTGGAGAAGCACGCAAAGACCATAAATGCCCTCATAAGGGAGGACAGAAAAGCTTCTGACCAGGCTGCGCAGAACGAGGTGTACGTGCTGTACGGGGCGTGGTTGCTGGGCGAGGGCCGCAGTAATCTGGAGGATTTAAAACAGGGTTTAGTCCCCTCCTGGATCAGCAACAAGCACCTTGCAGCCCTCCATCCATTTGAGAATGCATTAAGCCCGTGCCAACTCCAGCTAGCTCCTGAGGCCTACCCATTCCCAATGGATTGTGGACGGTCCAACCACACGATCATGGGCATATTGTTAGGATGCCAATCATGGGTAGGACAGCCCGACCCGCACCGGTATACAGGGTAGAGAACATTGAAGTCATTCAAGGGGGTGCACACATTCGTTTCACAGCGATCCCACCTTACGTCATAAAGTGGGAGCACGCTATGACAGGTACTGACCTCTCGGGGTGCCGGAGCCGGGGAGCACACATAATACTGTGTCCCCAGCACTTGAACGCCTATTCAAAACCACAGTGCGGGTTCAGAGCTGCTGGCGCAAAACCTATAAATTCTACCATGGAGGCAATGGCACAAGGCCATGTTCCCCCGCAGGTAGCATATATAGGAGGTGGGACATATTGTGTCACCACAGGAGCGCCCCACTACCAGCATGGACAGCATAGCTGGAGTCCGGTAAGTGACAGCAGTTTCTGCTTCAAAACCGAGGCAGAAGTTCAAGTGGCCCAGGAACGAATTGTCCCCATTCCTGAACCATCCACTGTTCACCTCACTGTAAAGGAGAATTTCACCAATCTACAAAAGTATGTAGCGCATTTTGGCTATGAAATTCCCCCTCTCCCAGAACACCTTACCAAAATACTCAAAGCAGTAATAGTTTCACAGAAACATTTTTACACTCTGGAGCAGAAGACAGTAGAGATAGGGACTAAGATATTGGACATTGTAGTTCCACCCTGGTGGGACATTTTCAATAATATAGAGGTCCCTTCATGGATCAGGCTGGTTTCCCACATTCTCGTGGTTTTCCAGTTGGGGATAGTATTGTACCTAGTATGCACTCAGTGCAAGGGAAAGGGTCAAATACTAGAATTCTGAAACCAAAGGACCTGGAAGGAACATTATGTTAAGGTGGAGGGAGATACACCTGTTTGAATTTGCTGTTTGTATGATTGATTAAAGATTGTTTTTTTTTATGTTCTTTGTTGCTTTTAATAAAGATTTTCAACGTGTTGTTTGTAATAAAGATGACGTGTACCAAGTGGTGCAGGGGTGTTGGATCCCCTCCATGCTTGGATGTGTGTAAACGACTGTAATTACTCTATGTATGCTTATGTACACTACATTTTACAGAATGGGAAATGCATGTGTTGTGGGTATCTTCGATAGGTGATTGCAGGGGAAGATTGACTGTGGAGGGTCAGAGATTTTGCCCACCTTATCAGGATGATACTCAAAGCAAATTTAGTATCAACAGGGGGGAGTGTAGGGTTCTCAAAATTCCCACATTCCCCAAAGTTATGGATAAAGGAACCCTGCATGGACAAGTTGTAAAAAAAAAGACAGGGTACCCAAAATGGCTTCAGCAACCTCGTGACCAAAGGGACAGGATTTTAAAAGCAAGGCTCTGCAAACAGGCAGGCACCTTTTTTTTCAAGCCGGGAACGAAACTTAAAATGCATAGACTTGTGAATAGACTCTGTGGGGCCAGACAGTGCAAACACAGAATATGCATTCCATTTGCCTTGAAACAGATCAGTTTAGAATGGACCTCAATCAAGGCCATCAGGTCTCTGCATATTAACAGCTCACAAAAGCCATCGAGTCAGGAAACCCGATTAAGTTTCATACATAACCAACAGCCAGGACATCGAAACCATTAAAACACAGAGACAACCATTTCAGGAGTCGTTAAAGTAAATGGCTGTAATCAGTTTAAACGAGCCCGCCAAAAGTTAGACAAAGGACTGACCTGATTTGGTGTGCAGATAAGGAATGAAGAATCGGGTATAATTGTAGGCCCATCAGTAGTGATCTCTCTCTCTTGCCCTGGCCTCGTGGCGGGCTCTCTTCTCGCTCCCCGCGCTGCTCAACACCAAGGACGCCCATTACTACACCGAGGGCCCAACGCGGGAGGAGAACGAGACCTGAGTTTGAAACCACAAAGGACACAGGCCACAAACGGGCAGACGAGACGAGACGAGATGAAGAATATGGTAAACCGATAAGAGCAGAGAAGGGCAGCGAAAGACGCGTTGGGGAACAAATGCCTAGTTATAAGCTGGCGTTTTATGAATTAGTTGGGGTTACATGCATGGACAGTAAAACCCCAATTAAAGAATAAGCTGGTATTCGAAGAATGGGTAGCATAATCTAGACAAACGGCCTAGTTATAAGCTGGCGTTTGTCACATGGACAGTAATAGCCCAGTTGAAGAATAAGCTGGTGTTCGAAGCATGGATAGCAAAAGCATTAGACGGTAAAGACCGCCAACAGACCCCCGACCACAGCAATACCGTCGGCGACCGCCCGAAGGAGAAGAAGACCGCACCTTGAGTATTGTGTGCAGTTTTGGTCGCCTTATCTGAGGAAGAATGTTCTTGCCATGGAAGGAGTGCAGCGAAGATTCACCAGGCTGATACCTGGGATGGCAGGAATGACGTATGAGGAGAGATTGGGTCGATTGGGCTTGTACTCACTGGAGTTTAGAAGATTGAGAGGGGATCTCATCGAAACCTATAAAATTCTCTCAGGCCTGGACAGACTAGATGCAGGAAGGATGTTCCCAATGGTTGGGGAGTCCAGAACTAGGGGTCATAGTCTAAGGATAAGGGGTAAGCTATTTAGGACTGAGCTGAGGAGGAATTTCTTCGCCCAGAGAGTGGTGAACCTGTGGAATTCTCTGCCACAGAAGGCAGTGGAGGCCAATTCATTAAATATATTCAAGAAGGAGTTGGATATATTTCTTAAAGCTAAAGGGATCAAGGGATATGGGGAGAAGGCAGGGACAGGGTACTGAATTTGGATGATCAGCCATGATCTCACTGAATGGCGGAGCAGGCTCGAGGGGCCGAATGGCTTACTCCTGCTCCTATCTTCCATGTTTCTATCGCGCCGAAGTACTCGACAAAGACGTTAACGGAGAAAAAGGGAGGGTGCCTTTGCACAAACAACTTCAGCGCCGTGCCCTGTGACCACGTGGCGACGGGATACCCCAAAGGACAGGAAGAGCGGACCTCAAACCCCACCATCTAAAGCAACAGGTTTTGAATTGATGAGCATGAATTCCTGGCCCCTCATAGCTTAATCTGGTTAGGTATAGGGGGTGGGATAAGGATAAGGGGATTTTTAATGTATTTGTTTCCCTCGATGTGCCATGTGTTCCCCATTCCCATATAAGCGTATTAACTGTTTAATGCCTGTACTTATACCAGTAATTCTCAGTAGTATTGTGTTTTATTCAGCCTTTTAATAAAATTTGGTTTTCTTGCACCAAACCACTTGTCTACTCGATTTTCTGTATCGCCGCCTGTACCTAAGTCTGATATCTAGAACCAAGGGGGTGTGGAGCGATTCGAACCGCTCAGAGACAGTCAGGGGCAGAGCTGACTGGGCACACGTGCCAAAAAAGTCCCCTACAGGGGGTTGGAGTACAAGAGTAAGGAAGTCTTGCTACAATTGTACAGAGCCTTGGTGAGACCACACCTGGAGTACAGTGCACAGTTTTGATTTCCTTATCTAAGGAAGGATATACTTGCCTTGGAGGCAGTGCAATGAAGGTTCACTAAATTGATTCCTGGGATGAGAGGGCTGTCCTATGATGAGAGATTGAGTAGAATGGGCCTATACTCTCTGGTGTTTAGAAGAATGAGAGGTGATCTCATTGAAACATACAAGATTCTGAAGGGAATTGACAGGGTAGCTGCTGAGAGGTTGTTTCCCCTGGCTGGAGTGTCTAGAACTAGGGGGCATAGTCTCAGGTAAGGGGTCAATAATTTAAGACTGAGATGAGGAGGAATTTCTTCACTCAGATTATTGTGAATCTTTGAAATTCTCTGCCCAGAAGGTTGTGAATGCTGAGACTTTGAGTGTATTCAAGGCCGAGATAGATAGATTTTTGGACTCTAGGAGAATCAAGGGATATGGAGATCGAGCGGGAAAGTGGAGTTGAGGTCGATGATCAGCCATGATTTCATTAAATGGCGAAGCAGGCTCGAGGGACCATATGGCCTACTCCTGCTCCTATTTCTTATGTTCTTATGAAAGAGCTATCCAATTAATCCCACTCCCCTGCTCTTTCCCCATAGAACTGCAAATTTTCTTCATGGGGTCTACCATTATTTATTTATTTTTAAATTCCATAGAGTGGGGCTCATTATTTATCAGATGCAAGGAATAGGGGACAATATATAGTAATAAAGATCAAACCTGACATGAAACTTTTGCATGGGGGAGGGGCCATTACAAATTAGCTAGATGTTCCAATTGTGTTCACTCAATGTTACTAAATTGGGAGGAGTGGGCCTTTGGCGTAGCGGTAGCATCCCCGCCGCTGGGCCAGAAGGCGTAGGGTTTCGAACCCCGCTCCAGACAGTCCCAGCAAGTGGAGTCAGAGCTCCGGCTCTAAATTCTGGGTTGACATCCAGCGGGATACTTGCGTCCGTGGGTGTGGGTGCCCCCCCCCCCGATATGGGTTGTGGGAGCCCGTAAAACCCTCCCGCCATAGGACTAACCACCCTAATGGCTGGTACGAAGATAGTAACGTTCACGGAAGGAGCATTAATCGCAGCCAGAAATCCTTCCACCACTTCATACAGTTCCCCAAAGGGAACAGTGTGAAGACACGTACGATGACTAAATTGGGACATGGGGAGGAGGTCGGTTACACCAGATCTTGACCATCTTTTGCTCCCGCCTCTTTTTCTGCCAGTATCTCTGGTGACTGCAGGATACACTGGGCCATTTTTGGTTGGTTCCATGAAAGTTATATCATAACATGCAAATCAGATCGTAGAATCACAGACCACCATCATGATGCATATATCCTGTTCATAGAATCATAGAAACTTACAGCACAGAGGGAGGCCATTCGGCCCACACCCCTGTTTTTTGTCCATAACCCGGTAAGTTCCTCATCCTCAAGTACAGGACAACTCCCTTTTAAAATTATTTATGCAATCAGCTTCCACCACCTTTTCAGGTCGAAATTTCGAGATCCCGTCAACTCCAAGTGGAAATAAATTCTCCTCATCTCCCCTCTAGAACTTTTGCCAATGATTTTAAATCTATAGCCTCTGGTTATGGACCCACTCGCCAGAGGGAATAGTTTCAAAACCCCTCGTCATCTTCAAAACATCTATTAAGTCCCCTCTTAACCTTCTCCTTTCCAAGGAGAACAGTCCTAACTTTTCCAAACTCTCCTCATAACTGAAGTCCCTCATCCCTGGTAACATTCTGGTAAACCTCCTCTGTACCCTTTCTGTGATATCCGAGTGGTAAGGTCAGAAACTGAGAGAAGCAAGATATTAGGAACAAAACCCAACTGTTTATTTACCCGGTGTAGCAGGTGCTAACGCTGTTGCCAAGTTTGGTAAAAATCTGTTATAATAGTTTAGCAGTCCCAGGTAAGCTTTTAACTCAGTCACATTGGTAGGAGCTGGGGCCTCCTGCAGTTATTGTACCTTCTCCTTGATTGGATGGAGCCCGGTGGCGTCCACTCTGTGTCCCAGGAACACGGCCTCATTCCCCAGGAAAGTGCACTTACTCCTCTTGAGCCGTAACCCAGCCTTATCCAATCTTTGTAGTACCTCTGTCAGAGTGCTCAGATGCTCCTGGTCGGTTCTTCCTGTCACCAGAATGTCATCCAGATAGATTGAAACATGTGGGATCCCTTGCAGTACACCCTCGATAGTCCTCTGGAAAATAGCTGGACTAGATGAGACACCGAATGGTAAGCGGTTATAGGTAAACAAACCCTTGTGTGTATTTATGGTTACGTACTTCTTGGATTCCTCATCTAGTGTAATCTGCAAGTATGCATGACTCATATCCAGCTTCGTGAATTTCTTCCCTCCAGCCAGGTTCGCAAAGAGATCCTCTGTTTTTGGAACAGGACATTGTTCTAGA
Organism: Somniosus microcephalus; assembly: GCF_052327205.1. Lineage (NCBI taxonomy): Eukaryota > Metazoa > Chordata > Chondrichthyes > Squaliformes > Somniosidae > Somniosus > Somniosus microcephalus. The sequence goes on from NC_140987.1 coordinate 265,727,619, forward strand.
TTAGACACCCTATTTACTGTCAATTTATAATCTCCACAGAGTCTTACTGAATTGTCCGGTTTTAAAACAGGTACAATGGGAGCTGCCCATTCTGAACATTTCACGGGTTCCAGAATGTTCTCTCTCAAAAGACGGTCAAGCTCAGCCTCTACCTTCGGTTTCATGGCATAAGGCACAGGTCATTGTTTAAAAAACCTTGGCAGTGCCTCCTTGTCTATATAAATCTCAGCTGGGGGGCCATTAAATGTGCCAAGCTCTTCCTTGAACACGTTCTCATGTTCAATCAACTCTTCTTGCAAAGACAAGTGTTTGCCTCCCTCTATTTGATTTATTGCTCCCCAATCTAATTTAAGTTCTTGTATCCAGCCCCGACCTAACAGGTTTGGTCCGGAACCCGATACTACAACTACAGGTAGCTGTTCCACGGTGTCCCTGTGTTGCACAGTTACAGTAGCTGTACCCAATGTCGCCATTCATTTACCGGTATATGTTTTAAGCTGCATAGAGCAAGACTTTAACTCTGGAACTTTTGCACGGTTCCACAATTTTGAGTACTCCTCCCTGTTCATTATGGTTACGCCGCATCCTGTATCCACTTCAAAGTTGACCTTAGAGTCATTTACTGTCAGTTGCAAAGTGATAGGATCCACTTTTGGATTGTTCTCTACCATACTATGCATTATGAACATGTTGTCTTCTTTCTCAGCTTCTCCGCTGATGTGATGTGCTCCCTGTTTTTTCACTTCTCTTCCTAGGTTTTGCTTTGCTCCCCCTTTTGGTTTGTATTCCTCCACGACTGCTTTTGCCCTGCATGCACGTTTTATGTGTCCTTTTTTCCCACACTTGTGGCACTTTTCTGCCATAAACCTGCATTCCTTCACCAGGTGATTGCCATTGCATCTATAACATGCCTTCACATGCTCACATTGTGGTTTCTGATGCATATTTAACTTATGCACAATAACCTGACCTCCAACTTGCTTTGTAGTAGCCCAGTCTGAACCTTGTATTTCTTTTACATCTCGGTTCGCTGTCTCTATGGCTTGAGCAAGTTCCAACGTTTTTTCATATGTAAGCCCAGTCTCGGACAATAATCACCGCTGCATTCGATCATCCATTATCCCACAAACTAGCCTATCTCTCAGCATGTCTTGCAGGTTGTTCCCGTAATTGCAATCGTGTGCCAATTTCCTCAACACCGCTACATAATCCAATACAGTCTCTCCCGGTTTTCTGTTCCATGAATTAAATTTGAAAAGCTGTACAATCTCACTCGGTCTGGGATTGAAATGGTCCTTTAGCAAGTCCACTAAGTCAGCAAATGATCTGTCTCCAGGCTTTGCAGGACTGTATAAGTTTCTCATTAAACTATACATCTGACTTCCCACGGAAGTGAGCAAAATAGCTCTCCTTTTTCCGACATCATTTATATAATTTGCTTCAAAGAAATGCAGCAGCAACTCGCAGTACTCATCCCAGGTCTGCGTCTGAACACCAAAAGCAGAGATCTTTCCTACCGTACCAGCCATGATCCTCTATTCAGTGTTCCTTTTCATTTTTTTCTTCATCAAGATGTGATCTGTTTATCCTCATCGCCAATATGTGATATCCGAGTGGTAAGGTCAGAAACTGAGAGAAGCAAGATATTAGGAACAAAACTGTGATATCCGAATGGTAAGTTCAGAAACTGAGAGAAGCAAGATATTAGAAACAAAAGCCAACTGTTTAATTACACAGTGTAGCAGAGAAACATCTCTTACAGGCTACAGGCAAGGCACATAATTCTTACTGCCCGGTGGCAAGATGGAGGATTCACCTCTGAGTCATACCCATAATGCAATGCCACATTACCGTATAAACTGATGTACCAGGACATTGAATACATGACCCATTACCTTAAAAACTGGTGAATGTGAACCCTTAACATTTGGCTCCATCTGGTGGATAACTTAAGCATTACATCCCAGATTACTATAAAAACCCAACTGTTTATTTACCCGGTGTAGCAGAGAAACATCTCTTACAGGCTGCAAGCAAAGCACACAATTCTTACTGCATGATGGCAAGGTGGAGGATGAACCGCTGAGTCATACCCATAATGCAATGCCACATTACCATATAAACTGGTGTACCAGGACATTGAATACATGACCCATTACCTTAAAAACTGGTGAATGTGAACCCTTAATATTTGACTCCATCTGGTGGATAACTTAAACATTACATCCCAGATTACTATATCCCTCCCCTCTTAAGTTGAACATTAATTTCTTAACAACATTCTTAAAAAATCCTATACTTTCTAAGGCATTTAGCTCTCTCTTGAAGTGTGGTGCCCAGAATTGTCCACAACTCTCCAGCTGAGGGCTAACCAGTGATTTATAAAGTACTAGCATGATCTCCCTGTTCTGGTCCTTATTAAACTGATATCCAGGGTCGCTATGCACTCTGGAGAAGACAGATAAACATTTCAAAAAGCCCACGTCTACATACATAGCAGGAGATTATGAATAATGTCTGATTTCTTTTCTGTAGTCAATTACTTTGTTACCTGCTTTATCGCCATTTGCTGTAGGATTGCTAAATTTCTTCCTTCACACGGCATTGTTGTAAATTCTCTTGTGGCTTAGCTTCTTTTGAAGGAAATGAGGAGGAAGACCAATGAAGGGGTGTCAGGCAGGCCGAGCTACACCAGAAATGTTCACTGTCTACCCGTTGCTTTTCTGCATACCCTTGTCTGCAGACAGAGGTGTATGTATTTTGGTTTGGCTGAGGTTCAGTTCCTGCAGAAGCTCCTATTTCCAAAAGTAGCAGGAACAAGGGATCCGAGAACAGCACTCAGATATGTGGATGACCAATTAACTGTAATGTTGGCCATCTCCTCAGAAGCACCACAATTGCAGTATGCTGTACTTTCAGCGGCACTGTATGAAAGTATGAAGATTGGCCGCACCCACCAAAATGCCACCAGCGACATCTGCAGGCCCAGCTACCTACCGACAATCATAACAACAACAACAACTGGTATTTATATAGCACTTTTAACATGGTAAAATGTCCCAAGGTGCTTCATAGGAACGTTATAAAACAAAATTTGACATCACACCATATAAGGAGATATTAGGGCAGATGACCAAAAGCTTCGTCAAAGAGGTAGGTTTTAAGAAGCATCTTAAAGGAGGAGAGAGAGGTGGAGAGGTTTAGGAGGGAATTCCAGAACTTAGGGCCTTGGCACTGAAGGCACAGCCGCCAATGGTGGAGCGATTAAAATCGGGGATGCTCAAGAGGCCAGAATTAGAGGAGTGCAGAGATCTCGGAGGCTTGTGGGGCTGGAGGAGATTACAGAAATAGGAAGGGCCGAAGCCATGGAGGGATTTGAACACAAGGATGAAATCACAAGGAACTGTTTTGACAGGGTTTGGGTCATCAGATGCAGACCAGTGCCATCTGCTGCAAGGACACCTGCAGTCACCAAGCAGCAAAGAGCTGGCTCCTCAAGAGACAATAACAGCCAGCTGTGGCTTACAACCTGGCTCTATCCGCTTGCCTATATGCTGCAATGCTGACCTATGTGGATGGTGCTGTCGAAGAGCACTGAAGGCAACACTGCTCACAATCATCTTCTGCAGCCCCAAACAAGGGGGGTTGGGTGCTGCTCTGCCCCAAGCCAAATACACCTGATGTAAGATTCACAAAATTGAACATTGTCCTATAAGGGTCTATTGGCAGAAAAGGCCTTGGCCTAGAAATTCGGTTGGTTGCGCCAGCGATTAGCGCCTAAAGAGCCCGAGATTTGGGGCGTTACCCAATTTTCGGACGTGCGCAGTGATCCTAGTGCATCCTGCCATATTGAGTAGCCTGTTAGCGCCGGTGCGAAGTCTTTGCGCCCGCTCGCGGGCGCAGCCAAATAATGACGTCATTTCATTGTGCAACGCCTTTTTGGCGCCCCGTACCGGAAATTCAGTGGCGCCCCCCTCCGTTCCGCCTGCCGCTATTAGTGACAGTTGGATGGAACATTACCAGGTCCTTCTCGGACTCGGGGGGCGCTCTTTAAAGGGGACAGCACTAGTATAAAACTGGCAGCCATTTGGCCTGGCCATACTGCTCGCTGCTGGAGAGAGTTGCAGACCTTCAGTTACACAGACTTGTTCTTATTGAGCCAGAGGAGCCTTGGGACCATCAGCCCTGTCCAGAACAGTTGGATCCAGAAAGCTGACTGCGTCTTACTCGTCGGCCAGAATAATGGGAGCTGCTTTGGAGGGGAACATCATCCTGGCTGAACAACTGGCAAGGGCACAGAGACGGAGGGAGAGAGGGCCGGGATTGGCCAGAAGGAGGAGGGCCAATGGACGTCGCCAAATCCGACCATACGCTGCCAGGGTTTTCAGGCAGCAGGTCTCCTACCTTACCATGTCGGAGGAGCAGTGTCTGCGAAGGCTCAGATTTGGTAAGGATGTTGTCACTGAGCTGTGCCACCTGCTTGCTGGGGATCTGCAGCCGCGGATACGGTGCAGGACCTCTCTGTCGGTGGCCGTGAAAGTCACTGTTGCGCTCAACTTTTACGCCAGCGGATCGTTTCAGGCAGCAGCTGGGGACATATCAAATATCTCTCAATTTGCGGTGCATTGCTGCATCCAGCAAGTGACAGCTGCCCTCTACAAAAGGAGGCGTGAATTAATCACCTTCCCTGTGACCCTGGAGAAGCAGGGGGAGTGCGCACAGGGCTTCGCGGCTATTGCGGACCTCCCCATGATGCAGGGGGCCATTGATTGCACACACGTGGCTTTGCGGGCGCCATTACAGAATCTGGAGGAGTTCCGTAACCAAAAGGGGTTCCACTCCCTTAATGTGCAGCTGGCCTGTGATCACCGGCAGATGATCATGGTGGTGAACGTACAATTCCCTGGCAGCAGCCATGATGCGTTCATCCTGCGGCAGACCACAGTGGCTGACCTTTTTGAGGCCCCGGCTCACCCACGAGGCTGGCTTCTGGGCGACAAGGGCTATCCTCTCTGCCCATGGCTCATGACCCCGCTCCGTTTGCCCAGCACCCCGGCAGAAGAGCATTACAACAACAGCCATCAGGCCACCAGGAACATTGTGGAGCACACAATTGGTGTGCTGAAGCAGCGTTTCCGTTGCCTAGACCATTCGGGGGGCGCCCTACAGTACTCGCCGGAGCATGTGGCGTGCATCGTTGTTGTCTGCTGCATGCTCCACAACCTGGCCATTCGACGCACCCAGCCAATGCCAGCCGACCCTCAAGGTCCAGCAGAGCAGGCGGACGAGGAGGAGGAGGAGGAGGAGGAGGAGCATGTGGGCGAGGAGGATCAGGAGGTGGAGGAGGAGGAGGAAGATGGTAGGGCTCCAGAAACTGGAAGGGCCATTCGTCAGAGGCTCGTAAGGACTCGGTTCTAGGCCCCTCGGATGGAATGGTCGCTGTGATTCGAACAGCGTCCTCCGGTTCGCTGTAAGCCTATGAAGGCCTCGATGATTGTAAATAGTGTACAGCTCGATTGTAAATAAAAAGTTTTCTTTATTTTCAAACAAGTGCTTCCTTCCAGCATGACAACGTAATGGTAACAGAAATCATAACTAACAAACTAACTGGCAACCCGGCGAAACTAACCAAACTATAACAAACAAACACAGCAGGTGTGGACAGCCTTAAATCCGGAAAAAGAGACGTCTTAGCACCTCCCTCTACTGGTGACCCCTTGATGGAGACCGACCCCTCTTACGAGGTCGGCCCCTTCCCTCCCTGCAGCTCCTCCGTAATTGGATCCCAGTGGCTGCGTCAAGGCTGGGGGACGCCTGCTGAGTGTTTGGAAGCACTGAAGCCCCTGAGGGACGGCCTGGACGACCTCTGGGCTTGGAGGTCCCGCAAGCAGGCTGCTCCAACTGGGCATGTCTGCTAGCAGTCTGCCGCATAGGTGGTGGCAGCTGCTCTGCTGACGTGCCAGCGGTGGCATCAGGACAGCTCACATGCAGAGAGAGGACACCTGCACCGTGGTCGGCCGAAACACTAGCACTCTGACATGGCCGCACAGGATCATACGCCACAATCGACTGCTCCACAGATTCATGGCCTGCTGTGGTGCTGCAAGGGCCTGGGGTGATCCTGCCTGATGCAGCTAGGGTGGCAGCAGAGAGTGTTCACGTGGCCTCAATTTGTGTGTGGACGAGGCCAGCAAGTGACTGCGTGGCAGCAGTGAGGACCTGCGTGGCAGGTGCCAGTGCTTGGGAAAAGCCATGGACAGTCCTTTCCACTGCTTCGGACAAGGCCGGAACAGTCGTTTCCACTGCTTCGGGCAAGGCCGGAACAGTCGTTTCCACTGCCTCGGACAAGGCCTGGACAGACCTTTCCACTGCCTGGGACAAACCCTGGACAGACCTTTCCACTGCCTCGGACAAGCCCTGGACAGACCTTTCCATTGCTGGGCCGAAGCCCTGGACAGACCTTTCCATTGCTGGGCCGAAGCCCTGGACAGTCCTTTCCATTGCTGCCCCAAAGTCCAGCACACTCTTTGCCAGTGTGTCGATCGACTCAGGTACCCTCCCCACTGCAGCCATCAGCTCAGTGTGCCTGAGCCGGGCCTGGGCGCTCATCTTGGCAAGGCTACGCACCTCCTCTGCACTCTGTGCAGCAGTCATGGAGGCCTGCCTCGCCCTCCGGGGAGACGGCCCCCGAGCATCCCTACCCCCCGCGCGTTGCTGCAGACCGCTGGTTCCTGCAACTGGCTCCTCATCAGAGCCCCCCCTCCCGTCAAGGGAACTACTATCCCCAGTCTCTAGATGCGGTGGCTCCCCTGAGGCTGGCACGGATGGTCCGGCTTCCTCCTGGTCGTCGCCTCCGGAGGCACTGGCACTGGCAGCTTGAGGGGCCTGCTCCCGAGCTGGTGATGCAGCATCTGAAAGCAGGGAGGTTGAAGAGTGGCTTTAGCAAAAGGACAGTTTGGCAGCAAGGGATGCAACAGTGCGGCAATGCTATGACATGGCTCCACGTTGAGAAAGCATCCTGGCGGGGGAAACAACTGGAAGGTGACAGCTCTAATAGTAGAGAACATTACCATCGCTGTGGACAATGGGGTTGGCAGCTGCAGTGGTGACAGGACCACTCAGGCGTCCTCCCACAATCTGGTGGACTCTCTCCTCGAGATCTGTCAGAGGCTCCAGTTGAGGACGGCCTCCTCCGGTGCGAAGCTGCTCCTTGCGGTTTCTCGCCAGCTTGGCCTGCAGGGCAAAGGACAGGAAGTGATGTTACATGATGCCCTGAATGATGATCTCATGCCCCCCATGATGGAACAGCCCTTACACGATGCCCTGGGTTATCATCTCATGCCCCCCATGGTGGACCAGCCCTTACATGATGCCCTGAGTCAAATGTGCATGTGTGTGAACAGAAAGGGCCATGGCTGCTTGCTGACAGATGGCCAGTGGGGCATAGCACACCTTGTAGCCATAAAGTCAGGTGCTAATGGAGGGATGCATAAGTTTACATTAACTCCACTCACCCTCACGACCCGAGTGAGGTCGTTGAATTTCTTCCTGCACTGCACAGGGCTCCTGGTCGCCATGCTGCTGGAGTTGACACTCTGAGAAACATCCCTCCAAGCTCGTCGGTAGTCCTTATGATTAGGCCTCCTGCCATTGTCGGGGTAGAGGACATCTCGCCGGCGCTCCACTGCGGCCACCAATTCCTCCAGAGACTCATTGGTGAAGCGCTCTGCTCTCTGCCTCACCCTTTCCATATGCTCCAAGTTTTTTGCACCAGAGAAGGGCCTGCACCGATTTGCAGGCCTACAAGGCACAGACAGTGGATGCTGGAGCTGCCTGACCTACCCCTTTAAGAGCTGGCCGGCGCCTGGAAGTCTCGTGGTCATGGGTAATTGAGAGCACCTGTGCTGCGGCTGGATGCCCCGATATTGGGTTGCGCCGGCATGTTAGCGCCTTAGGTGCCCCGTGGAATGCCTGAACTTGTGCCTCACTCACCTTTGGGGCGCTGCAACCCAATATCGCACGAGGTGTCAATAAGTTGCCTCTGGCTATAAAATTTGCGCTCCGCCAATTCTAATGCCCCATGCGGGGCTATACCCAATTTCTAGGCCCTTAACTTTTAAAGACTGTTTTAAAAGAAGCCCAGAAAAAGGGACACACAAAATGACCGCCAGACCCCGTGACCAGCTTTTGGGACACTTTAAAATGGTTCCTGCAGTCCCCAGACAGCTTTTGTGGAATCAGCCCACAGTAGGTTCTGGAAGGCAGTTTCAGGGAAAACGAAATCAGACAGAGCCCCATACATATAGATTGGATGCAGATCCGATCAGATCGGCCTGGAGATAAAGGCCATCAAAATGTTTACCCAGACAAAGGGAAACAGTTTCATATTCATAGGGGGAACATCAAACACCATTTAAGACATCAGAAGGACATTAAAGACAATACAGGGTCGTTCCAGACCAGAGATGGCCGTTACCAGCCATTCGAAGATACTTTAAAAACAAAGACTACCCTGCTGTGCTACAAGCCCGCCAAAAGTTAAACAAAAACTAACCTTGATTTGGCGGGAGATAAGGGCCTCCACGGAAAAGTATAACTGGAGTCCCGGGGTAGCCATCGGTAGCTTTTCTTGTAGCTTTTGCAGCCTGGAGCTTGTAGCTGGTAGCTTTTGAGCTAGCTTTCCTTTTCGAGAGCCGTGGAGGAACGTCGTTCCGGAGACCAGCCAAGAAGGTGATTCGAGTCTGCGTCCTGCCCCGGGGTAACCATAGGGAGATCATCGACAAACCCTGGGCCGTTGACGAGACGAAGGACAGCAGCCCTTCAGAAGAAACCTATCTGAAAATGGTAAACCAGCTGGGCTCTGCGAAGAAACCTATTTGACCATGATCAAATAGGTGGTCTCCGTCCACGCTGCCGTCCAGGCCTGCCAGCATCCAGCCTGTCCATGACCTTCACCTCGAGGAAGAAGAGAGAGAGTCGCAGCCCACAGTGTTGACCACGTGGAGACAGGACGCCTGAGAGGATCAAAATGCAGACCTTTCAAAATCTTATACTTTCTCATTGGATTGGTGAACATGTTTCTGGCCCCTCATAATCTGATCTAGCTAGGCTTAGGGGGTGGGCATTTTGGGTATAATTTATTATGAGTTGTTATCCCTCGATGTTCCGTGTGTTTCCCCATTTCGAGCTGACTTTTGTAAAGTGTAACATGCCTGTATATATGTTGGTTAGTGTTAAGTCTGTGTGTTATAGTGATAATTACTACACAGACTACAAGAGTAAATTCAACAGGTCTTTACTGGTTGGAGGTAGGGACTATACTGAATACAATATTAATGCACAGTGCTTATATACCAGTGTGGTCACCACCGGTATTACGTATACAGCAGCCAGAGAAAGTAGTACATCTCTTAAGGTGGAACAGGCTTAAGTTCTCTTAAGGTGGAACAGGTCACATACACCACAATCCTCCCTTTTTAGCTTAACAGTCATATCCCCATTTAACATAACATAATAACATATATATATATATATAACTTCAGGTATAACAGTTCAAAGGTTCAGTCTCTCAGGAGGCTTTCTGATGCGGCTTGGATAATGCCTCTCAGTAGTCTCTGATTCTTGTTGTTGAGGTGCCTCCTCTATTTGATTTCCAATGTATTGGGTGTCATCATCATCAAGTACATTCCCTGCCGAGGTAGATGCCTCAGGTTCATTAACGTCTTCCACAGTTGTCTCTGTCACAACCATGGGTTCGACCCTTGCTCTCGACTCTACCAGTTGATCCGCATGACGCCTTATCACATTATGACCAATATCTACTGTGTACATCAGAGGTCCTTGTCTGGCCCGAATTGTTCCGGACTGCCATTTTTCGTTTCCATAGCCCCTTGCCAACACTGGTTGTCCTACGCCGAAAGTTCGAGTGGTCTTGTTGTTAATATGCCGAAACTGTTTGTTTTCCACTTCCCTCCGCACATTTGGTTTTAACAAGTCCAACTTGGACCGCAACCTCCTGTTGTAAAACATCATGGCAGGACTTTGGTTAAGTCACTGCATGATCGGCGTTTCAATATGACATCAGGAACTTGTCGACCTTGTGTTGCAGCGGAATCTGATCATCGTTCATGGCCTTAATTGCCTTTTTGAATGTCTGGACAAATCTTTCAGCCAACCCGTTTGTCGCCGGATGATATGGGGCAGAGGTATAATGTTTTACTCCAATCTTCTTTAAGAATTGTCGTAATTCTTCCGATACAAACTGTGGTCCATTGTCCGAACAGATCTGTTCTGGCAATCCGTTCCTTGCGAATATTGTTCTTAACACCGCAATTGTCTTTTCTGAAGTAGTGGTATTCATCTTGATGACTTCTGGCCATTTGGAATGTGCGTCCACCGCGATTAGGAACATGGAGTCCATGAATGGACCAGCAAAGTCAATGTGTACGCGTTGCCATGGGGCTGAAGGCCATTCCCATGGGTGTAGCGGTGCTATCGGAGGTGCATTTTGCACTTTTTGGCACCCAGCGCAGCTTTTCGTTAACTCCTCAATCTGTTGGTCAATACCCGGCCACCATACATAAGCCCTAGCAAGACTTTTCATTTTAACTCCCCCCAGATGACCTTCATGCAGTTCGTTTAAAACTCTTTCCCTTAACTTGGGAGGAATAATCACTCTTGTCCCGTACATCAAGGTACCATGGCAGACGGACAGCTGGTCTCGCCTTGCCGAAAATGCCGGTAACAGAGGATCACCCCGTGTTGGCCATCCTTTCACTGTCACCTCGTAGACTCTGGACAGTGTCGGGTCGTTCCTGGTTTCTCTTTCAATACTTGCATTGGTGACTGGTAAACACTCGATGATGGTCGAATGAAATAACTCAACAGGGTCAACTTTCGTCGTGTCTTCTTCTTCAGGTAGTGGCAGGCGCGACAGCCCATCAGCATTGCCATGCTGTTTCGTACCTTTGAATTCTATTTGATATTGATGTGCCCCTAGGAAAAGAGACCATCTCTGGAGACGCTGCGCTGTCATCACCGAAACACCCTTCTTAGGGTTAAAAATGGATACCAACGGTTGATGGTCTGTCAGAAGTGTGAATTTTTGGCCCTGCAGGTAATGATTAAACTTCTTCACTCCCCATACAAGGCTGAGAGCCTCCCTATCGATCTGCGCATAGTTGCGCTCAGCGGAGGTCAATGATCTGGATGCAAACGCGACTGGCCTTTCCGTGCCATTTGGCAACTTGTGTGAGAGTACTGCCCCAATACCATATGGAGAAGCATCACAAGCCAACCGAATAGGCAGTGTCGGGTTGAAGTGAGCCAACACTTCCTCTGAGGTGATCAATTCTTTGCTTTTGCGAAATGCCTTCTTACAGTTTTCGCCCCATTCCCATGGTACCCCTTTCTGTAAAAGAGCGTTTAACGGGTGCAGTACCGTGGATAGATTTGGCAGAAATTTATGGTAATAGTTAATTAATCCTAGAAACGGCCTCAACTGAGAGACATTCTCCAGAGCAGGAGCCTTTACAACTGCCTCAATCTTGTCAGGAGACTTATGAAGCCCCTCCCGGTCAATGACATGGCCACAGTACGAGATCCGCTTCTGGAAGAACTCACATTTCTGCCGATTTACTCTAAGTCCATACTCTTTCAGTCTGTTGAGCACCAGTTCCAAGTTTGCGAGATATTGTTCATCACCATCACCTGTGATCAGAATATCGTCCAGGTAACATTGTGTGCCTGGAATTCCCTGTCTTACCTGCTCCATGGCCCTCTGCCAAATTGCTGGAGCCGATGCCACTCCAAAAACCAGCCTATTGTACCGGTACAACCCTCGATGCGTGTTGATCGTGAGGTATTGGCGTGACTCTTCCTCAACCTCCATCGGCAAGTACGCCTGCGCCAGGTCTATCTTGGTGAAGTGTTTCCCGCCAGACAATGAAGCGAAAATATCCTCAATCCGTGGAAGCGGATACTGCACCGTGTGAAGCACCGGATTAACGGTGATTTTGAAGTCTCCACAGATGCGAACCTTCCCTGGATCTCCTGGCTTGTTGCTCGCAGGGCGTTTCATAACGGGAACAATGGGCGTAGCCCACTCACTCCAATCTACCTTAGACAGTACACCTGAACGTTCTAGTGCTTCCAGTTCCGCTTCAACAGTAGGTCGTATTGCATAGGGTACCGGTCTGGCTTTAAAAATTTTTGCTTGTGCATGTTCATCAATCTTGATGTTTGCCGTAATTCCTCTCAGTGTTCCCAGTCCCTGCTGGAACACCTCTTTAGCATCATCCAATATTCTGGACAATCGTTTAGGTTTGACATCTGTTTCCCCGGAATCTACCGTTAGTGCCTTCAAGGAGTGCCAGTCCATATTCATTTTCCTAATCCACTCCCGTCCTAGTAGTGGTGGACCTCCTTCAGGTAGCACATATAAGTCCATTACTTGGCTTTCTTCGCCCTTGTGGACCACTTCTACCTCTATTTTTCCGATGGGGTACACTCTTTGCCCCGTGTATGTTTTCAATATAATCTCTGTATACTGTAGGGGAATATGTTGGAATAACCTTCTGTAATCTTTCTTATTCATGACCGTCAATGCCGATCCAGTGTCCAATTCCATTTTTACTTGGGCTCCTGCTATCTGAAGAGTGACCCAAATTGTCTGGAGATCTGCATCCTTACCAACGTTGTGTACTCTTAAGCTATCCAGTTCATTACTGCTAGCGTCTGAATCTGACTTCTGTTCGGTCAAACTGTTCTTTGTCACCTTGTGTACCTTTGCGTATTTTCCTTGCGTGACTTTTTGTTGCTGGTCTTCTTTCCTGACCGGCATACTTTAGCTATGTGGCCAAGCCTGCCACACATTCTGCATTCTTGGTTTTTAAACCAACACTGGTTCTGATCGTGCGTTGTCTTTCCACAACGATAACATTTGACAGAACTCAAACCCAATTTGTTTGTACCGAGTTCCAGTGACCGTAGCTGCATTACTGCCATGCCTCTCGCTGCGGCTTCGTGTGCTGCTGCCATAGTGACCGCCTTCTCAAGCGTCAGCTCATTCTCCTCGAGCAGTCGCTTTTGTGTATCCTGTTTAAATAAACCACACACAAATTTATCTCGTAGTGCCTCTGTCAGTCCCGTTCCAAAAAGACAATATTTTGCTAGCTTACGTAATTCCATCAAATATTCAGCATTGCTTTCATTCTGCAGCTGCCTTCTGTCGTAAAATTTAAATCGTTCCGCTAGCATCAGCGGCGTGGGGTTTAGATGATTTTTCAGGACAGTAACAATCTCATCTGGTGATAACAGGTGTTTCAATTGCCCGTATGTCTTCGCACCCATTAAATTTAATAATGTTAGTGCTTTATCTGCATCAGGAATTTTATTTGCCTTACAATAATTTTGTATGCGTTCTACATACATGGCCCAATCTTCGATGTCACTATCCAAGGTATTAATGTTCCCATGTTTAGGCATCGTTGCAATTTATTGTATTTTTATGTTATCCAAGGTGGCGGCTTCCCGCTCTTGTCGTCGTCCTCCGCCCACAAAATGGCGGTTTTCCCGCTCTTGGCGGTCTTCAACCGTCCCCCGACGCTGTCTCCGCTTCACCGCGGCTCTCGCGCCTTCAGTTTCCCCAGACGCTGCGCCTTTTAGCCCGAATGCGGCCCTTATCTCCAGTCGCGATCGATGTCCCCACGCTGCGCCTCTCGCTCGAAAGCGGCCCGGCCCTTATCTCCGGTCGCGATCGATCTCACCGCCCTTATTCCTCCGTCTTCCCAGCCCCGTCTGTACAGCCAACGCGGTTGACTTTCTGTCGCGTCGCTGCCCGGCTTACCCACCACCGAGGTAGAAAAGAGGAAAGCTGACAGTCGCTGATGGAGGCTTCGAGGTCAGGATGTCTTCTGCACTCCGGTTTCTCGATGCCTGCCGCTCGACGTGTCTTCCAGTAGGGTGATGAGGGTGGAAACCTCTCTTCGACGTCCTGTCTGTGGACGAAGCCGCCGTGGAAATAACTGCCGCAGGGTAAGAATCGGACTCGTCGCCACTGTTAAGTCTGTGTGTTATAGTGATAATTACTACACAGATTACAAGAGTAAATTCAACAGGTCTTTAATGGTTGGAGGTAGGGACTATACTGAATACAATATTAATACACAGTGCTTATATACCGGTGTGGTCACCACCGGTATTACGTATACAGCAGCCAGAGAAAGTAGTACATCTCTTAAGGTGGAACAGACTTAAGTTCTCTTAAGGTGGAACATGTTACATACACCACAGTTGGTCCTGTATTATGATTTGTTTTTCCCTCCCATGTACCTTATTGGCTTACATTCAATTTTGTTCCTTTATGCAATAAAATTTCATTTCGTTTTCATTAAACTTGGTCTATAGAGTATTCTCTGCATTGTAGTTCCTCCCTCAAAGTCCAGTGTATAGAACCTAAGGGGCGAGTGGGTCGAACCACTCAAGGTTTTACTGTGCAAGAGAGAGAGGCCTCTAGAGGGAGAAACCTCTGTGATCTAAAACCCCTTACACGGTGTTCTTCTTTCGCTTCACTTTTGCAAGGCACTTTCTGGTTCCCTGCCCCCGACTTCAGTCTTGAGAACGGTTGTTAATAGTTTTCAGAACTTTTGCCATCCTATTGTTACATTCCTCTTTAATTATAAGAACATAAGAACATAAGAAATAGGAGCAGGAGTAGGCCAATCGGCCCCTCGAGCCTGCTCCACCATTCAATAAGATCATGGCTGATCTGATCCTAACCTCAAATCTTCTATCACTCTGCATCCACCCGAACCCATGTGATCTCCCGGGAGAGGCGAAAAACCAGATAAAGACCCAATGGCCAATTTGGGAGAAAGAAATCTGGGAAATTCCTCTCTGACCCATCTAGGTGATCGAAATTCTTCCAGGAGATCACTCTGTCCCTATATTTTCTACAGAACTTACCTTCTGTAAAGGCGATCTCCACCCCAGCCAGGAACAGGAATAAAACCATCTCCTGAAATCTAACACAGAATTTGAACACAGTAGGAGAAGAACCAGGCTACACGGCCCCTGGGCCCACTCCACTACCCACAGGGCCATGACCATTCCGAACCTAGACTCATGTCCAATTTCCTGCCCGCTCCTTGTAACCCTTAATTCCCTTTACTTTTAGGAAACTATCTATTTCTGTTTTAAATTTATTTAATGATGTAGCTTCCACAGCTTTCTGGGGCAGCAAATTCCACAAACCTACCACCCTCTGAGTGAAGAAGTTTCTCCTCATCTCAGTTTTGAAAGAGCAGCCCCTTATTCTAAGATTATGCCACCTAGTTCTAGTTTCACCCTTCATTGGGAACATCCTCACCGCATCCACCCGATCAAGCCCCTTCACAATCTTATATGTTTCAATAAGATCGCCTCTCATTCTTCTGAACTCCAATGAGTAGAGTCCCAATCTACTCAACCTCTCCTCATATGACCACCCCCTCATCCCCGGGATTAACCGAGTGAACCTTCTTTGTACTGACTCGAGAGCAAGTATGTCTTTTCTTAAGTATGGACACCAAATCTGTATGCAGTATTCCAGGTGCGGTCTCACCAATACCTTGTACAACTGCAGCAATACCTCCCTGTTTTTATATTCCATCCCCCTAGCAATAAAAGCCAACATTCCATTGGCCTTCTTGATCACTTGCTGCACCTGCATACTAACTTTTTGAGTTTCGTGCACCAGGACCCCCAGATCCATTTGTACTACAATACTTTCCAGTTTCTTGCCATTAAGATAATAACTTGCTCTATGATTTTTCCTGCCAAAGTGCATAACCTCACACTTTCCAGTATTGTATTCCATCTGCCAAATCTCTGCCCACTTACTTAGCCTGTCTATGTCTCTTTGCAGGTTTTTTATGTCCTCCTCACTCACTACTTTCCGTCCCATCTTTGTATCATCTGCAAACTTTGATATGTTACACTCGGTCCCCTCCTCCAAATCGTTAATATAGATTGTAAAGAGTTGGGGACCCAGCACTGACCCCTGCGGAACACCACTAGTTACTGGTTGCCAATCTGAGAATGAACCATTTATCCCAACTCTCTGCTTTCTGTTAGAGAGCCAATCCTCCACCCACGCCAGAATACTGCCCCCAATCCCGTGACTTTTTGTCTTGAGCAATAATCTTTTGTGTGGCACCTTGTCAAATGCCTTTTGGAAGTCTAAATACACTACATCCACTGGTTCCCCTTTATCCACCCTGTATGTTACTTCCTCAAAAAACTCCAGCAAATTTGTCAAACATGACTTCCCCTTCATGAAACCATGCTGAGTTTGTCCTATTAAATTATATTTATCCAAATGTCCCGTTACTGTCTCCTTAATAATGGACTCTAACATTTTACCAACCACAGATGTTAGGCTAACAGGTCTATAGTTTCCAGCCTTCTGCCTACTACCCTTTTTAAATAAGACTGCTACATTAGCAGTTTTCCAATCTGCCGGGACCTTTGCTGAGTCCAGTGAGTTTTGGAAAATTATTACCAATGCATCCACAATCCCTACCGCTACTTCCCTCAAGACCCTAGGATGCAAGCCATCAGGTCCAGGGGATTTATCCGCCTTGAGTCCCATTATTTTGCCAAGTACCACTTCCTTAGTGATTTTAATCATATTTAGTTCCTCCCCCCCTAGAGCCCCCTGTTTGTCCAGTGTTGGGATATTCTTAGTGTCCTCTACTGTAAAGACTGATACAAAATAATTGTTCAGTGTTTTTGCCATCTCCATGTTTCCCACCATTAATTTCCCGGTCTCATCCTCTAAGGGACCAACATTTACTTTAGCCACCCTTTTTCTTTTTATATAACTATAGAAACTTTTACTCTCTGTTTTTATATTTTTTGCTAATTTACTTTCATAATCTATCTTCCCTTTCTTAATCAATCTTTTTGTTATTTTTTGCTGTCTTTTAAAGACTTCCCAACCTTCCATCCTCCCACTCGATTTGGCTACCTTATATGCCCTTGTTTTTAGTCGGATACTATCCTTAATTACTTTACTTAGCCACGGATGGCTATCTTTTCTTTTACACCCTTTTTTCCTCAGTGGAATATATATTTTTTGGAAGTTGTAAAATAACTCCTTAAATGTACACCACTGATCATGTACCGTCTTACCCTTTAATCTATTTTCCCAGTCCACTCTAATCAATTCCGCTCTCATACCTTCATAGTCTCCTTTATTCAAGCTCAGCACGCTTGTTTGAGATCCAACCTTCTCACCCTCTAATTGAATATGGAACTCAACCATGTTATGGTCACTCATTCCAAGGGGATCCTTTACTAGGACATTTTTAATTAATCCTGTCTCATTACACAGGACCAAATCTAAGGTTGCTTGCACCCTGGTCGGTTCAGTTACATACTGCTCAAGAAACCCATCCCTAATACACTCAATGAACTCATCCTCAAGGCTGCTCTGCCCAATTTGATTTGTCCAGTTAATACGATAATTAAAATCCCCCATAATTATAGCTGTTCCCTTATTACAAGCCTCAACTATTTCCTGATTAATACTCTGTCCAACAGAGTTGCAGCTGTTCGGAGGTCTATAGACTACACCCACTGGTGTTTTTTTCCCCTTATTATTCCTTACCTCCACCCAAACTGTTTCACTATCCTGCTCCTTTGACCCAATATCATTTCTCTGTATTATAGTGATTCCTTCCTTTATTAACATAGCCACCCCACCTCCTCTCCCTTCCTGCCTGTCTTTCCTGATTGTTAAATAACCTGGTATGTTTAATTCCCAGTCATGGTCACCCTGCAGCCATATTTCTGTAATGGCCACAAGATCATACCCATATGTCGTTATTTGTGCCGTTAACTCATTCATTTTGTTACGAATGCTACGTGCATTCAGATAAAGAACTTTCAAATATGTTTTGTAACACTTAGTTCCTGTTTTTTCCCTTTTTAGTACTTTACTCTTTACTCCATACCTTCTGTCCCTTCCTGACACATTCTGTTTTTTAATTCCCCCAGTGCTACCTAATTCTATGACCTTCTCTGTTGTCATTTCTATTATTTGCTCTCTAGAAACCTCCACCAACACTTTCAATTCATTAACTAACAATTCTCCACTCCCATCATGAACATGCTCCCTGCAGATATTCAAACCTGCACCTGGAGCTATGCATAATTATGATATTGAGTTGACCTCAGAAATTCCACAGGGATTAACACATGGATTTTCTGCAGTAATACTGTGTGGATGAATTTCTTCTCTGCTTTTTGGCATGAAATTCATCAGCATAATCTTACATCAGCAATCTACGACAGCGATGAAATGGTCCAAAGCAAAGTCACCCTCGAAACTGTCACCGTGGGGTATTATGCCTCCTCGACGTTGCTGCATCCTTTGAAACAGTTGACTATACCATCCTCCTCCAATGCAGTTCTCCAGAATCATAGGGTTGTCCTCGCCTGACTGAGGGGTGCAACACGGCTATCCGGGGACGGGGGTCGGGGTGGGGGGGAGGTGGGGAGTGGGCAGGTTGCGCATGAGAGGAACAAGCCAAGAAGGAGAACCACCTGATGCAACCTTGCACAGCTAGAAGAGTTGTATCAAAAGTCCGAATTTCTTTAAATTTTAAAGAAAGTGAACAAATTTAATTTAAAATTCAAAGAAAAAATATACACCAATACGGCCTGGCATAGGGCAATCCCAGCACAGGAAGTTTGAATTACCGTTGATTGCTAAACGTGGAAGGTGATCTAATCAGAGCTGCTTCTGGTGCCTAGTAATCGGTGAGATCGATTAGCGTTATAAGACAGGAAGGTGGACTGAGGCTGCAGGGTTGGCAGTTGCAGGCACCCACCAGGTAAGCAGTGTCTTTGGACAATTTTATAGTTTGCTACCAGTGCAGATGATTATGGCCTGAATTGATATCTTCACTTACATGCCATTTCAAATTCAAATGTTCCGAACACTCCAGTGCTCCTTAGCTTTCACATGCTATATAATGGATGTAAATGCGACGTTTGGTGCTCGATAATTGTGAAGAAATGGCTCCCAGTTAAGAAATGCCTCGATTTTAAAAATTCTCATCCTTGTTTTCAAATCCTTCCATGTCCTCGTCCCTCCCTAGCTCTGTAATCTACTCCAGCTCCACAACATCCCTGAGATACCTGCGCTCCTCTAATTCTGGCCTCTTGAGCATCCCTGATTTTAATCGCTCAACCATTGGTGGTCACGTGGAAACAAAATTGCTGACCAGCTAAGTCTCATCCCACTATCTGACAATGGCCCAGAAATTTGGGTCGAGGGCTTCCCGCGGGTGTAAGCCCCCGACCTGCACTTACCTTGCGCGCCGGCCGTTGTGCTGTGGGCCCCCGTGGAATTCCAATCCTGGGCCTGCTCCAACTGCCAGTGCGCAGTGCTTGCATATCCCAGGGGTGCAGTTAATTCAATGCGTCCCCTGGGATCACGTGGGCCATGGGGAGCCAATCGCAGCAGGGAATGCTTCATTCATAAGTTTGACAGGAAGGGCTGTCAAACTTATAAAAACTTTGGGGTAGATTTTGCCGAACCTGTCGGGAAGAAGGCGGGACTTCCCCTTTCAGGTTTTTAGAAACATAGAAACATAGAAGATAGGAGCAGGAGTAGGCCATTCGGCCCTTTGAGCCTGCTCCGCCATTCAATGAGATCATGGCTGATCATCCAAATTCAGTACCCGGTCCCTGCCTTCCCCCCATATCCCTTGATCCCTTTAGCCTTAAGAAATATATCCAACTCTTTCTTGAATATACTTAATGAACTGACCTCCACCACCCTCTGTGGCAGAGAATTCCACAGGTTCACCACTCTCTGGGTGAAGAAATTCCTCCTCATTTCAGTCCTAAATGGCTTACCCCTTATCCTTAGACTATGACCCCTGGTTCTGGACTCCCCGGCCATCAGAAACATCCTTCCTGCATCTAGTCTGTACAGGCCTGACAGAATGTTATAGGTTTCGATGAGATCCCCTCTCAATCTTCTAAACTCCAGCGAGTATAAGCCCAATCGACACAATCTCTCCTCATACGTCATTCTTGCCATCCCAGGTATCATCCTGGTGAATCTTTCCTGCACTCCTTCCATGGCAAGAAGGTCCTTCCTCAGGTAAGGCGACCAAAACTGCACACAATACTCAAGGTGTGGTCTCACCAAGGCCCTGTACAACTGCAGCAAAACATCCTTGTACTTGCACTCGAACCCTCTTGCTACGAAGGCCAACATACCATTTGCCTTCTTAACCGCCTGCTGCACCTGCATGTTTACCTTCAGCGACTGGTGTACAAGAACACCCAGGTCTCTTTGCACTTCCCCTTCTCCCAATCTATTGCCATTCAAATAATAATCTGCCTTCCTGTTTTTGCCACCAAAGTGGATAACCTCGCATTTATCCACATTATAGTGCATTTGCCATGTTTCTGCCCAATCACCCAACCTGTCCAAATCGTGTTGGAGTTTCACGACATCCTCCTCACAGCATACCCTCCCACCCAGCTTCATGTCGCCTGCAAATTTGGAGATATTACATCCAATTCCCTCGTCCAGATCATTAATATATATTGTGAACAGCTGGGGTCCTAGGACCGATCCTTGCGGTACCCCACTAGTCACTGCCTGCCACTTGGAAAACGACCCGTTTGTTCCAACTCTTTGCTTTCTGTCCGCCAACCAGTTCTCTATCCAAGTCAACACCTTGCCCCCAATCCCATGTGCCTTAATTTTGCACGCTAATCTCTTATGCGGGACCTTATCGAAAGCCTTCTGAAAGTCCAAATACACCACATCCACTGGTTCTCCCTTATCTATTTTACCAGTTACATCCTCAAAAAATTCCAGTAGATTAGTCAAGCATGATTTACCTTTTGTAAATCCATGTTGACTTTGTCCGATCCAGTCACTGCTTTGCAAGTGCTCTGCTATTACATCTTTTATAATGGACTCTAGCATTTTCCCCACTACCGATGTCAAGCTTACCGGTCTATAATTCCCCGCCTTTTCTCTACCACCTTTTTTGAATAGTGGGGTAACATTAGCTACCCGCCAATCCATGGGTACCGTTCCAGAGTCTATCGAGTTCTGGAAGATGACCAGCAATGCATCTACTATTTCTAGGGCCACTTCCTTAAGTAACCTGGGATGTAGATTATCAGGCCCTGGGGATTTATCGGCCTTCAGTCCCATCAATTTTCCTAACACCATTTCCCTACAAATGCTGATTTCTTTTAGTTCCACCCTTTCATCAGACCCTATGTTCCCCGGCATCTCTGGGAGGTTATTTGTGTCCTCCTTTGTGAAGACAGAACCAAAAAATGTATTTAGTTGGTATGCCATTTCTTTGTTCCCCATTATAAATTCCCCCGATTCTGACTGCAAGGGACCTACGCTTGACTTCACCAATCATTTTCTTTTCACATGTCTATAAAACCTTTTACAGTCAGTTTTTATGTTCTCTGCAAGCTTACTCTCATATTCTATTTTCCTTTTCTTAATTAATCCCTTTGTCCTCCTTTGTTGAATCCTAAACTGCTCCCAATCCTCAGGATTATTGCTTTTTCTGGCCAATTTGTATGTCCTCTCCTTGGACCTTATGCTATCCCTAATTTCCCTTGTTAGCCACGGTTGGGTCACCTTTTTTGTTTTATTTTTATGCCAAACTGGGATGAACAAATTCTGTAGTTCATCCATTTGTTCTTTGAATGTTTGCCATTTCCTATCCACCGTCAACCCTTTGAGTGCCATTCCCCAATCAATCCTACCCAACTCACTCCTCAGACCATCGTAGTTTGACCCGCCTACTTCGACGTCCGGCCAATCCGTGTGATTTTCCCTTGATTGACCTTGTTGAGCCCACCCAGCGGGCTCAGCAGGCCAATTAAGGGCCACCCGGTAACAGGTGACATCACAGACTGAAATTTCATCTGTCAAGAGGCGTTGACAGATGAAATATCAGCGTTTGACAGCTGTTTGAAACTGTGAAACACTGACAGTCTGAGTTCTGACATGAGTCATTCTGCACAGACTCAGTTAGAACTCACACCGGCACTCAAAGCTGAAGGCTGTCACTTTTCACAGATCGCAGCCATTCAGCTTTAAGTTCCGGCTGAGTGATGCGCTCCCGACGGCTACAGGAAGAAAGGCTGTGATGGTAAGTACAGGTAAGTAAAAGTTCTTTAAACACTTTAGACACACCAAACACACTTACCTTTGCACTCATGCACCCATCACTCACCTGAGCGCCGACATCGCAACCCCTCCAAATCCTTCAACCCGACGGCCCGCCTGCTCTACCTGGCGTGGTTTGGAGCCGTCGGGAATCCCACATGAAATCCCTCAAAATAGGGATTAGGCTAAAAACTGCCTGTTAACTATCTGTTAACAGGCAGTTAATTGGCACTTATCCCTTCCTGCCTGGTTTCGGCGGGCCCCAGTGCGGGGCGGGTACCCGCCGCCCCTGAAACTTACGTGGGGCGGGGTTTTGGGCGGGATGGTGTCGGGACCCCCAAATTCGGGATTTCCCCCCCCACACGCCTGAAACCCCGCCTGACGACTCCCCGAAAATCTAGCCCTATAAGCCCCAAAACATCACTAAATCTTCAAATAAATTTTTAAAAAAATCACATTTTTAAAATCTATGGCCTATAAATTCGGTGACGCCCCGCCAGCACGTTTGCGCCGGAAATTTAGCGCCCGCCGCCGAGCCAGTTGTGCCCGCCCCAAATTCACTTTCAGCGCCCCAAAGCGGAAGCTGGCGCTGGTACAGGGTGTGCCCGCCCCGCTTGGGGCGCTGAAAGTGAATTTCAGCGCTGCCGGTCCCGCTGCGCCACCCGATGCGGAGCGGCAGGCTGCTGTACTGCAGGCCTCCCCCTTCTCTTAAGGGGGAGGTGCCTGCAACAGCCGGAGCCCCGTTGAAAGTGCCGGCAAAAGAGCCCGGCACAACGGCGAAGTGCCGGGCTCCACGGAAACCAGCCGGCAATGCCGCGGGGGGGGGTGGAGGAGGCCGGGGAAGGAGGTGCGGGCAGGCGGCCGCTGAAAAAGCGGCCGGCCGCACCTCCGCTTTAAATAGCGCCTCTAAGGCTGCAGCATGGCCAGGTTTTCAAAACGTTGTTAGCGGCCGCCAGGGAAGAGGCGGCCGCTACTGAAGATGGGGATCGGCGTGGTTTCGGGCGGTACCGGGGCGCTGCGCACACCGATGACATCATCGGTGCCGGCGCAGCGCTACCGGCTTACGCCGATTTAAAGGCCCACCTAATTTCAGCGGCGACGCAACTTCCGGCGCAACCCACTCTTGCGCCCCTAAATGGGCACAAACCCAAGGGAATTTCTAGGCCTATATATATAAACGGATCGATCTGTCTGTCTGTCTGTCTGTCTGTCTATCTGTCTGTCTGTCCTCGGGTGTGCGTCTGTCCGGCTATGCGCTCGAAAGTTACAGAGCGTACCTACGCGTGCGTTACATCGAAAGAAAGCTTACCGTTCCAAAACGGTCGTAAGCGTATTTACGTTTCGGCCAGACGAAAATCGCGCCCGCAGTATCCAAAAAACGTTCAACATTCCGCTCATTAGCATCTCATTATCCGCTCAGTAGCGATAGAGTGACCTCGAGGTCGACCAATCATAGGCCGGGTTGCTGGCGCGTGTGGCCGGGCCCTCCTACGGTCGAGTGACGGGATGATTGACCAATCCTACGCTTTAGTGACCTGACGGTCGACCAATCGGTGCGTGTGTGGGCGGGTCTTATCGTTCTGAACCGAGGTGAGTCGCCGCCATCTTGATTCCAAACTTTTCCTTTCTTTTTCCGGCTTTCTACGTCTTTAAAAAAAACGTTGCTTTTAAAACACATATTGTTTTTAAAAAAAGTTAATTACTTTCTAAATCTTTTGTCTAATCTCATTAATTTTCCTACCTTTCCCCGTTTTTCCAGGTAGGCCTCGAAGCCTCGGCCTCTCCTCCGCACCCACGCCCGAGCTAGGCACCTCCCGGCCCCAGTCAACAAGCGGCCCCCGATCGCCGCCATCTTTGTGAAGGCTGGAGGGGCGGGCCTCAGCCGAGCGCCGCTACCGCAGCCATCTTAGTAAAGGGTGCGTGCGCAGCAGGAGCAGCTGAGACGCGGCGTCTCTCTCTGTTCCCCGCTCGGCTCGGACGGGGGGGCGGGGCTCTCGGGAGTGCGGATCTCGGGCGGTGCTTGGAGAGCGGGAAGGGTTACCCCAGCAACCGGGCCCGCCGGCCATCTCTCACAGCCACAATCGGCGGTTTTGAAGCCAGCTCGGGAGGGCGGGGCCATGTCAGTGCGTGGGGCGGCACGGAGCTCCGTGGAGCCATCGCCGGCGCTGGGCTCGGGTGCTTTGTGGCCTGCGGCCGAACAGCGGCTGCGGACCTCGAGCTGACCGGGGCGCTGGACTCGGCTGGGCCATGTCTTTGCGGGTGTTCGCCTCGGCCAACGGCATCAGGGTGACGGCCGAGGCCGCCAAAAGCGTCCAAGGGAACGCGTTCATCCAGGAGCCGAGGCCCGGGCCCCAGGGCGGAAAGAGGGATTGGAGCGGGGGATGAGGGCTCGGGCAGGGGAGAGGGAGAGGGGGGAGGAGGGGAGGAGTGGGAGAGGGAGTAAGGGGGTAGGGAGGTGGTGAGATGGAGGAGGAGGGGGAGAGGGAGGAGGAGGGGGAGAGGGAGGGAGGAGAGGGGGCGAGAGGGGGGAGAGAGGGAGGAGGGGGGGAGAGAGGGAGGAGGGGGGAGAGAGGGAGGAGGGGGGGAAGAGGGAGGGGGATGGAGGGGGTGAGGAGGGGGGAAAGAGGGAGGGGGAAGAGGTAGGAGGGGGGAGAGGTAGAGGGTAGGAGGGGGAGGGGGAGAAGAGGTAGGAGGGGGGGAAGAGGTAGGAGGGGGAGGGGGAAGAGGTAGGAGGGGGAGGGGGGAAAAGGTAGGAGGGGGAGGGGGGAAGAGGTAGGAGGAGGAGGGGGAGTGGGAAGAGGTAGGAGGTGGAGGGGGGAAGAGGTGGGGGGGAAGAGGGAGGAGGGGGAGGGGGGGGAAGAGGTAGGAGGGGAGGGGGAAGAGGTAGGAGGGGGAGGGCGGGAAGAGGTAGGAGGGGGGGAAGAGGTAGGAGGGGGAGGGGGGAAGAGGTGGGGGTAGGGGGGAAGAGGTAGGAGGGGAGGGGGGAAGAGGTAGGAGGGGAGGGGGGAAGAGGTAGGAGGGGAGGGGGAAGAGGTAGGAGGGGGAGGGGGGAAGAGGTAGGAGAGGGGAGGGGGGAAGAGGTAGGAGGGGGAGGGGGGGAAGAGGTGGGGGGAGGGGGGAAGAGGTAGGAGGGAGGGGGGGAAGAGGTAGGAGGGGGAGGGGGAAGAGGTAGGAGGGGAGGGGGAAGAGGTAGGAGGGGGAGGGGGAAGAGGTAGGAGGGGAGGGGGAAGAGGTAGGAGGGGGAGGGGGGGAAGAGGTAGGAGGGGGAGGGGGGGAAGAGGTAGGAGGGGGAGGGGGGAAGAGGTAGGAGGGGAGGGGGGGAAGAGGTAGGAGGGTGAGGGGGGAAGAGGTAGGAGGGTGAGGGGGAAGAGGGGGAGGGAGAGTTAGGAGGGGGAGGGGGGGAAGAGGTAGGAGGGGGACGGGGGGGAAGAGGTAGGAGGGGGAGGGGGGGAAGAGGTAGGAGGGAGTCGGCGTTTCATCAATTAGGGGCATTTCCTAATTAAGAAAAAGTCACAGAAACGGATACAGATTTATTGGCATAATTCGAACAACCAGCAAAGATTCAGCATCAAACTATGTTTGAGTTTCTGCTTCACACAGCGGCGGTCAGAAGCTGCAACGTAAGACTTCAAGCATTACTAACTACACCCTGGATCCCAAATATTAACCAGAATTATATTCAATGTTAGAAGTATTTTAAACTACATAAAATTTAATTGTGGAACAAGAAACAGTATTTTGAAATTATTAAATCGCAGATTAAAAGCCTTAAGAAAGTGGCTCCTGATTCCTCCGGTCAGAGGGTAGCTGGCTTCATTGTTCTATAACACAGTCATCGCAATATAACCCACGGTCACCGCGGCTGGGCTCTAAGTCCAAGCCCTTCCCCGCAGTCTCAACCGTCCCGCCGACCTCACAAAATGGCGGCCGCCCTTCACGCACCGGGCTCTGAGTCCAGCCCCTTCCCTCACTCTCACCTTCCCTCTCTCTGTCTCTTTCTCCTTCCCTCTCTCTCTTTCTCTCCTTCCCCCCCTCTCTCTCTTCTTCCCCCCAGTCTCTCTCTCTCTCCTTCCCCCCAGTCTCTCTCTCGCTCTCTCCTTCCCCCAAGCCTCTCTCTCTCTCTCTTTCACCCAGTCGCTCTCTCTCTTCCCCCAGTCGCTCTCTCTCTTCCCCCCAGTTGCTTTCTATCTTCCCCCCAGTCACTCTCTCTCTTCCCCCAGTCGCTCTCTCTCTTCCCCCCGTCGCTCTCTCTCTTCCCCCCCGTCACTCTCTCTCTTCCCCCCAGTCGCGCTTTCTCTTCCCCCCAGTCGCGCTCTCTCTTCCCCCCAGTCGCTCTCTCTCTTCCCCCCAGTCGCTCTCTCTCTTCCCCCCAGTCGCTCTCTCTCTTTCCCCCCAGTCGCTCTCTCTCTTCCCCCCAGTCGCGCTCTCTCTTCCCCCCAGTCACTCTCTCTCTTCCCCCCAGTCGCTCTCTCTCTTCCCCCCAGTCGCTCTCTCTCTTCCCCCCAGTCGCTCTCTCTCTTCCCCCCAGTCGCTCTCTCTCTTCCCCCCAGTCGCTCTCTCTCTTCCCCCCAGTCGCTCTCTCTCTCTCTTCCAACAACAACATGCCCTCGAAAAAGCCTCGGCACCGCCGGGCACTCCAGCTAGTAAACTCTAAATTACATGAAATAACTATTTTAAACAATAATTTAAATTTTTGAAAAAAATAATTTTAGTTTCTAACGGGGCTAAAAATAAACTTACCTTTCTTTAAAGTATTTAAAAATAATAAATCTGTGGAAAAATTGTTTTAATTTGAATTAATTCACCACTTACCTTGTAAAAAGCAGGCCTTGCGACTGCTTTTTACACGTGTAACTTCTGGAGACTTACCCTCCCGGGAAAACCTGCAAAAAAACGTAAGTTCAATGCGCACACGCTGCCTCTCCTGTGCACGTGTTCGAACTCTGAACCCCTTCTTTCAGGGGAATGGAAGTGCTGGTTTCCCACGCATGCGCAGTGCATGCAGGAAACCGGCACTTCCATTGGGCTTACGGGTGAGTACCCCGTGCGTACTCACCCGTGGAGACCCGAATTCCTGGGCCAATATGTTAGCTACAGAGTTGCTGATATGACTGGAGGCATCAAGGAGCAACTAGTTGAAGGAGCGAGGCAAAGCCCTTATTTTGCACGACAACTTGACATATTTGCATCCTTGTTTTCAAGTCCTCCATACCCTTGCCCTTCCTACCTTTGTAACTTCCTCCAACCCTAAAACCCTCCGAAATATCTGCACTCCTCCAATTCTTGCCTCTTGCGCATCCCCGATTTTCATCGCTCAACCATTGGCAGTTGTGCTTCAGCTGCCTCGGCCATAAGCTCTGGGTACCCCTCCCTAAATCTCTCCACCTCTCCCTCCTCCTTTTAAGTTGCTCCATGAAACTTACCTCTTTGTCCAAACATTTGGTCATCTGCTTTAATACCTCCTTATGTGGCTCAGTGTCAAATTTTGTTTGATAATCGCTCCTGTGAAGCGCCTTGGGACGTTTTACTATGTTAAAGGTGCTATATAGATGCAAGTTGTTGTTGTTGAGAGTATTGACTGTGTGAATGGAACACAAATGATGGTTTATGTCTAATACATCGGCTCATTTTAGATGAAAGAGGAATTTTATTTTGATAATCTGCTCCAACGAAACCTACTGATGAGGAATTGGTCACAATACCCGGCAGATAAAATCATTGAGTGGAATCGTTGTGTCGAGATTTGCACGGATGGGGACAAAGCCATGAGTGGGCCTAATAGTGAACTTGCTTCTCTCGTGAAAGCTGCTGCACCACGCAGTGTACGGCTCCACTGTTGAATGCACAGGGAGGCACAAGCGTTGTCAATAGAGCCGTTGGATGTACTGACTGCAGCTGTCAAGGTTGCAAACCACATAAAAACTCAACCACTGAGGGGGGAAGTGATCAGGAATGAGGCGGGCGATCAGGATAATGCAGAAGTGATCGAGGATGAGGGGCTTATCGGGAGAAGGCAATTGGTAGAGAGGGAAATGATCGGGAGGGCGGGTGTGATCGTGAAGCGGGGGGAAGTAATCGGGATGGATGGGGATCAGGAGAGAGGGGTAAGTGATCGGGAGGGGTGGGGGTGATCGGGAGAGAGGGGCAAGTTAATGGGGAGGGATGGGGATCGGGAGGGAGGGGGAAGTGATCGGGAGGGATGGGGGATCAGGAGGGATGGGGGATTGGGAGGCGGGGGTAATTGATCAGGACAGATTGGAGTGATAGGGAGGGAGGGGTAAATTAAATCAGGAAGGAGTGAGTGGGGGCCACCAATGGTCCTCGGCTCCACTTGCAGGTAAATATTTTTAATTAAACGTACCTTTTAGGTGACAGCCTCTAGCGCTCCCTTTACAGACTGTGTTTAACTAAATGCAGCCAAACCAGGCAGTCCATTCCTTTAAGCCCAGGCAACTCAGTTATATTTGCGCTTATATTTTTTATTTGCCGTTATATGCTTTGTGAATTTTGTGTGTGTGATGGTTTGAAAAAGGCTGTTTTTGGCACTGTTGTCTATTGATGGATAAATCCTTATTAAGAATATCAAGATCTGTTGATATCTGTTAAGAATGCTAGCAGGAAAGGTTGTATTAAAGAAACCATTTTATGTTAAAGACAGCTTTTTTTTTCAGAATCTGCAAGCAACTGCCTTCTGGGAAATGTCCAAAAAATACAGCCTAGACATTCAAGGCCCCCCATGGCTGGTACAGCTGGAATTGTAAAGATAGTTGCATGCTCTTTGAGATTCTTCAACATACTTGTAGATAAGCTTATCTGTGTTACTGCCTTAAGGTCATCATAAGTGTAGATGAGTAAGACCATGACACTTTCACCCACCGATACAACCAAAGGCAACAAGTCTTTGGAATGCTGAGCTGATGTAAGATGACGTAAACCGAGGGTAAGGCTCACAGAATGCAGGACCTGATGTAATAACTGATTAGTTGAGGGATAAAAGTGAGACTATTGTAACCCCGAAGATGGGAAGATCCGGGGCTGATCACCCTGCTACTGTGCTCAGCAATTGTAACGGCAATTGCTGCTGTGAACCTTTTTTTAACCAGCCATGGTTGTTTATTCAACACCTACACTTCATGACATCCAGATAATGTTCCATGTTGGTAGATATATAGAAAAAGATCCTCAGCATCAGGCAGTGTAGATTAAAGGGTTAAAATGGTAGATGGTCAATAGTAAACTAAATGGCTCATCATTACAATGGCTTACCACTTATTAGAACATAAAAATATAGCAATCGGCAAAGGTCATTCTTTAATAGCAGCTTCATATTGGTCTAGCCCATCATGTTTTGGAAGTGACATTTTGTTCATAAATCAATTTTTTCCCCCAATTTAACACCATTCCATCAAAAGTCACTTGCAGCAGAAGGTCATGCGCAACCTGCTGAGGCGCAGTGCCAGGAGAATGGCCTTAGCTCCATGGGAGAGACACTTGCTGTCCTCTCTCAGAATGACAGCATGCCTGCTTCCCCGCTATGCACTCCGCCAGTGGCACACAGCCAGCTGGGCCAGACTGTAACTGCCCAGACCGAGATTGTTCAGTCTGCAGCCGGGCCCTCAGGGACCAAAGCTGATTGAGGTCAACCACCATGGCCATCTAAAGTGCCCTCAACAGAAGATCAGCAGCCTTCCACTTCACAAGCTGTAGCCACGGGGAAACACTTCGTAGCAGCACTAGGAGAGGTAAGCAAGCATAGAAGACAGGCACTAAGGGGTAGCACAAGAGAGATTCTTAATTATTTCGGTTTACTATTAGATAGAGATGGAATTGAGTTGATAAATTTGTTCTTTTGTTGGATTTGGTGTTGGTGTTTTATATTTGTATTGAAGTGAGGGCAAGTCCCATAAGGCTGGACTGAAGGAGCCTAAAAGGACAAACCAGAAACTAACCTGTATGTAGTGCATAAGCCCGCTGCTTAAATACCCACTGTTGAAGTGTCCTAGTTTTCTTAGCGCTGAACATGGTGAGTCAAGCGTTGGGACAGCCCAATTTCAGAAAAGGGTCCAACAGTAAGCGTAGAACAATTATTTAAATAGTGTTTTAAATATGTTCCATGTGAGCCTCAGACGCCTACAGAGAAGCCCGATCCAATATAGCAGATGGCGCACTTCAGGCATGGGATGTGCATGCGTGTGCCTGCTGCCATTTTGG
Source organism: Somniosus microcephalus (assembly GCF_052327205.1). NCBI lineage: Eukaryota > Metazoa > Chordata > Chondrichthyes > Squaliformes > Somniosidae > Somniosus > Somniosus microcephalus. The sequence continues at coordinate 265,758,043 of NC_140987.1, forward strand.
ACGATTGGGTGCCCATTTTATGCCTGTAAAATGGGTGTGGCACCAACAAATATCTAGGCCTATGACCTTTTTTTAAAATCAAGGAGCTTACGAATAACAAGCAGAAAATGCGCAAAAACATTAGGGGAAGCATCTTTATGCTCCACAGATACCAGATAGAATTGACATTGTATACGTCTGTCATTTACAAGTAATCTTGGTGAACTGGGATCGTTCTATTTCAAAGTCACGAGCAGTTAAATTGGCCACTTTTGTTTTGTACTGCTGAACCATGCTTACTTCCAACTGGCAGAAATATGAGCGAATCGTGTTTGGAATTTTGGCAAGTGTTGCTGTAACCACCAAAATTGCATCTGTATGTGCTCAACCTCAGCATAATTGGAGTGCCAGAGCGTTTGATCGATTGTGGGCTTTGATAATAAAAGGAGATAAAACAGCTGTGACCAACTATTCCAGTGGTGTTTTATTTCACTGATGCTGAGGACACTGTAGCACACGTACCACTGTCATATGTTGCAGTGACCTTCCATTTTCCACAGTGTGGGGGATGATTCCCAAACTAATCCCTGAAATCATGTGGAAACAAATATTGCACAAGATCTGAAGTGAAAATTTCCCCTGAAAGAAATCTCTGCTATTTTTCATGCAGATATGGGAGAACACATCTTCGAACAACTTAATCTAAGCCATTTATATACCTACAGGCTGTCCAACCCTTGGACATAGTTGTGCAAAAACTGTTAATAAATACATTACGTTACAAATTCCAAAACATAGCCCAGGTACAAGATGGGGAAACTCAGAATCTGTTGGGTGGGTTTAAATTTCCAGTTTCTGAGATCCCGCTTGGCAAATAAATTAATCTGGAAGAAAAGGTAAAGTAATCAGTGACATCAACAAAGCTTCCAATTCAGCGTCTAGTAATTGCGATTGACATTCATGAACGTGGAATGCTATTTCCTTCATACACATTTAAATAAATTAATATTTTGATATATATATAGTTTCAATAAAGTAATAATTGCAATAAGATCTATGTTTGAGTCTATTGATGAAACATTAAAATCCGACTTATTAAAATGATTTTCCAAGAAATAAAATGTTGCAACATTGTGGAAAGCACAGTCATCACAGTGATTAATGCTTCCCATCCCCTTCGCCTCCCTTGTTTTCACTTGATGTCCATATATATGTTCCTTCCTGCAGGTGCTGCTGCACAGTGATCAAGATCAGAAATCCTGTCCAATTTCCCCGCACCTTTCCCCAACTTAGGGGCAGCAAATACAATTGTAGCACCTCAACTGGTGCTCAAGAATCAAACAGACTAGGAGTCAAATCGGGATCCTCCTGAATTCCTGTCACAACGTGTTACACAGAGGTTTTAGGTTGTGATATTTGTTTCCCACAAAGTCACCTGAGGGAGACTACAATGAAGAGGTGCAATGTGAAAGCCAGGTAATTCTCCCCAGGTTGGGGGGAGGATGAGAATTTCCAAGGACAAGTCTCCCTGGCCTGTTACATCCGTGACAGTGATAAAGGCTACACTGACGGTAGTGTAGGAGACAGGTGCCTTCTCTGCCGTTTCCGCATGGGATGATGCATGGCACATAGACCATCAGGGAGAAAGTGAGGAGAAAATAAATGCTGTAGAAAACCTTACAAAACAATTAAGAGGAGATTAGCAAAAGGTTACAAGTGATAATATGCCACTTGAAGATTGCACGAATGTAGCATACTTCTAACGTCTGCTACTAATTTTTGAAAATTGACGCTGAACAGCTTTGTCTACGAGTGGGATGGAATATGTTCCAGCTTTTCTGCTGCTAATGAAACCCTGGTGGCAAATTATGAACTCCCTGCACCAAAGTAGTGTTTTGTGCTATTTTTTTGGCAGTTGTGGTTTGCATATCAAATAGATGTAGATTATTGTTATTTACTATTCAGAAAGCATATGCTGAAATATTTCCATATCTTCAGTTCAGTAAACATTGCATTTTTATTGACCGCGATATTTGAAGAAAGAAAAGAAAGACTTGCATTTCTATAGCACCTTTCACAACCTCAGGATGTCCCAAAGTGCTTTACAGTTAATGAAATACCTTTGAAGTGTTGTCATTGTACGGTTAACCGTAGCTGTCGTAAAGACAGCAGGATTTGATTGACAGCTGGTTGACGGCTGACGTCATATCCGGGGGCGGGATCCGACGCCATCTTGGCCATGCTTGAGGTACTGTACCAGGACTGAATAAATGGCAATCCACTACAAATGCTTGGGAGACTCGTAATTACGTTATTAAGATAACATTACATGGTACCAGGATTTATAGAACTCACAATAAGGACATACTACAACAATGGAAGGAATAAAACCTCCGGCTAGCCTGCAACCAGAAGGAAATGTGGATAAAATTGGCATGTCTTCAAGAAACGCTTTCTTCTCTACCTCACAGCGATTGACGCTTCGACTAGCTCTGGAACACGTAAAGTAGCTTTGTTGCTAACAGTGGCTGGCTCGCAGGCAATCGAGCTGTTTAATACATTTATGTTTGCAGCCAAAGATGATAAAAATGATCTGGACAAGGTGATAGAACGTTTCGACGAATACTGCACTCCAAAAAAGAATGAAACGCATGAGAGATTCGTGTTTCGTTCCCGCATGCAAAAGCAAGGAGAATCCTTTGATTTTTTTTGATGGACGTGAAAATAAAAGCACAAACATGCAACTTTAGGGACCTGAAGGAATCGATGATATGCGATCAAGTCATTTTTGGAATACTCGACAAGAAGGTGAGGGAGAGAATGCTTAGAGACAATGACCTAAATTTGGATGTAGCAGTGAAAATATGTCATGCTAGTGAACTCTCAGCCATGAACAAGAAAACTTTCAAAGGGAGCAGCACAGCAGCGGGCGGGAGCACCCTGGGGCTGGAAAACCTGCCGGTGGATGTGGTACACAAAAGGGACACAAGAGGGCCTACGGAGTTCAAGATGATGACGCCTTATGAATGCAGACGGTGCGGTAATAAACACATAGCCAGACAGTGTCCTGCTTATGGGAAGAAATGTGCAAAATGTAAAGGCAGGAATCACTTTGCCAAGATGTGTTTTTGGGAAGAGAAAACTGAAGGTAAAAAGACAGTGCATGCTATTGAGACTGAAGAGACCGGAGCAGAGACTTTGTTTGTTGGAATGGTGCAAAATGAGTCAAAACAGGGCAAAAATGCTAATGAAGTGCACTCTGTAGGACCAAAGACTGAAGTTTGAATAGCTCCCTTGCTGGTAAATGGCACCATTGCTCCCTTTAAGCTAGATACAGGTGCTAAGGCAAACCTCATAAGTTGGAGTGATGCACGGAATCTCAAAGTGCAACCTAAAATACTGAACAAGACAGTGTCTTTGAAGGCAGACAATGGACAAAGCATTGAAACAAAAGGAACGTGTAGGCTGAACGTTAAGGTAAAAAATCACATTCACCCTTTGACCTTTGTTATAGTGCCTGAAGGACATGAGTCACTGTTGGGGGATAAGGCCTGTGTGGATTTGGGCTTGGTAAAATGAGTCTATACTATCAATGAACTGAACTGTGTGCAGAGTGCCCCCCAAGATAGTACAAATCTGACTCATGAGACTATAGCACACAAATATGCAGATGTATTTCAGGGTTTCGGAGCACTGCCCTTTACATACTCCATCAAACTGAGAGAGGATGCACAGCCTGTGATTCACGCACCCAGGAGAGTTCCAGTGGCTCTCCATGAAAAACAGAGGAAAGAGCTAAACCGCATGGAGGGACTAGCTGTCATAAAGAAGATTGAGGAACCGACTGACTGGGTAAATTCCATGGTCTGCATCAATTCAAAGAAAACTGATAAATTGCGTCTCTGCATGGATCCCAAGGACCTTAACGCCAATATCAAAAGAGAGCACTACCAATTTCCAAAGAGAGAGGAAATAGTCAGCGAAATGACAGAAGTGAAAGTCTTCTCCAAGATGGATGCCTCGCATGGTTTCTGGCAGTTGAAACTTGATGAAGAAAGTGCTAAGCTGTGCACTTTTAACACCCCGTTTGGTCGATACTCCTACCAGTGTCTGCCCTTTGGTATTAGCTCCGCCACAGAAATCTTTCACAGAGCAATGGAGCAAATCATCGAGGGCCTGGAGGGAGTGCGGGTGTACGTGGATGATCTGGTAGTATGGGGCTCCACTCAGGGGGAGCACGACACCAGACTGGAGAAAACACTTCAGAGAATACAGCAGTATGGACTCAAACTAAATAAAGACAAATGTCAATTCAGTGTCAATGAAATCACATTCCTCAGAGACAAGATCTCTACAGAGGGGATTCAGCCAGACAAGTTAAAGGTAAAGGCTATACATGACATGGAGAAACCAAAGGACAAGAAAGGGGTTCAGCGGGCCCTTGGAATGGTTAACTACCTAGGAAAATTCATTCCAAATCTAGCAGTGAAAACTGTTCATCTGAGAAAACTGCTGCACCAAGAGACAGAGTTCCAATGGGGACATGAACATGAGATAGAATGGAAGGGGCTGCTACACATTCTATCAAGTGAACCCCTACTGAATTTCTTCTGCCCTAAAAAGAGGACAAAAGTGTCCACAGATGCCTCTAAGATTGGATTAGGGGCTGTTTTTCTACAGGAAGATGAAGGAGAATGGCGACCAGTGGCGTATGCATCACGCTCCATGACGGCTACAGCGTGCCAGTATGTGCAAATCGAGAAGGAGTGCCTTGGCTTGGCACTTAGGTGTGAAAAATTTAATACCTACATCTATGGTCTTCCCAAGGTTATCCTAGAAATGGACCATAAGCCACTGCTAGGGATCGCAAAGAAGAATCTGTGTGACATGTCACCACGGATACAGTGGCTAATGATGAAACTTCAACGTTACGATTTTGAGCTAACATATGTGCCAGGGACACAAATGTTCATTGCAGACACACTATCCAGGGCTGTGCCTTACGTGACACTAAACAGCGAATCAGAAGAGGATGTGGCTCTTCATGTGGATATGGTCTATGCAGCATTGCCCGCCACACAGGAACAACTATCAGTGATAGTCACAGAGACATCAAAGGACCCAGTCCTGAGTAAAGTAATGAGAAATCTTCAAGAGGGCTGGAAGAAAGGGTCATGTAAACAATATTATCACATTCAGTCTGAGCTTTCTGTGGTCAATGGACTACTGCTTAAGTGTGACAGGATAGTAGTGCCCACCTCTATGTGATGAGAAATGCTCAATAGGATACATGAAGGGCACCTGGGTGCAGAAAAGTCAAAAAGGAGAGCACATGAGGCACTCTACTGGCCAAACATGAACTCTGATATTGACCAGTTGATTAGCGAGTGTGCTACATGTCAGGAGTATCACTACAAGCAAACAAAAGAGCCCCTCATTACCACAGAGCTCCCATCACAACCTTGGGAAAAGGTCGGAACTGATATATTTCACTGTGAAGGAAAAGACTATTTGTTAGTTATTGATTATTATTCCAATTATCCGGAGATGGCTCTCTTGTCCAGTACCACATCAAGAGCTGTGATAACTCACCTGAAGTCAATCTTTGCCAGGCAGGGCATCCCTCTAACCCTGGTCTCTGATAATGGCCCTCCCTATGCCAGTCATGAGTTTCAGTCATTTGCTTCAGAGTATGAGTTTAATCATATAACTTCCAGTCTGCTCTATCCTCAGGCTAATGGAAAAGTGGAGAAGGGGGTACAAATTGTGAAAAGACTATTAAAGAAAGCAGCACACAGCAACACTGACCCATTTCTGGCCCTGATGTCGTACAGGGTGGGTCCGCTAGCAAGTGGCACGTCTCCAGCTGAGCTCTTACTGGGCCGGAAAATCCGTACACAACTTTCCAGTTATGTCGCACCTGACCACAGAGATGAGGTGTGGGCAGACAAGGCTCGGAAACTACAACAGACACAAAAAACACTTCACGACTGCACAGCTACTACACTAGTGCCTCTGCAGGAGAAGGATATAGTTCGCATTGAAGGGCCTGAGTCATGGCCTAAAAGAGCCACTGTTCTACAACAGGTCACCCCCAGGTCATACAGTGTCATGACAGAGAACGGCAATGTGTTTCACAGAAACAGGAGGCACCTACTGAAAACCACAGAGACCTTTCAGCCTCAGGAGGACAGAGAGGATGATGAGATGAGGGAAATGCTACAAAGAGACGAGATGAGGGAAATGCCACAAAGTGACGAAGGACACAGTAGTGATAATGTGACAAGGGACCTGTGTGGTACAGACATGAACTTAAGGGATACAACTGGGGTGGTTCAGCAAACACCCATTCAGCCACGCAGGTCACAGCGCACCAGAAAGCCTGTAGTTAAACTTGACCTGTAGAAAAGGATTGATAAGACTGTAAACAGTTAATGGACTCCTGGGTGTGGGTAAGGTTTATACCTACCTGCAATTAGTTCAACGGTGTAGTTACACTGACTGTTTCTATATGATGTTAACAAGTGTTCAATGTGTTATGTTATGTTATGTTGTTACTGTGTTATGTCTTCATTGAAGGGGGAAGATGTACGGATAACTGTAGCTGTCGTAAAGACAGCGGGGTTTGATTGATAGCTGGTTGATGGCTGACGTCATATCCGGGGGTGGGATCCGATGCCATCCTGGCCATGCTTGAGGTACTGTACCAGGACAGAGAGTCCGGACTGAATAAATGGCACTCCACTACAACTGCTTGGGAGACTCATAATTACGTTATTAAGATAACATTACAGTCATGTAGGAAAGGCGGCAGCCAATTTGCGCACAGCAAGCTCCCACAAACAGCAATCTGATAATGACCAGATAATCGGTTTTAGTGATGGTGATTGAGGGATAAATATTGGCCAGGACACTGGGGAAGAGCTCCCCTACTCTTCCTCAAAGTAGTGCAATGGGATCTTTTATGTCCACCTGATGGGGCCTCCGTTTACCATCTCATCCAAAAGATGGCACCTCCAACAGTGCAGCACTCCCTCGGTACTGCACTGGGAATGTCAGCCTAGATTTTTGTGCTCAAGTCGCGAGAGTGCTACCAACAAGAATAGGGGGAATGGGACTAATTGGAAAGGTCTTTCAAAGAGCTGGCACAGGCATGATGGGCCGAATGGCCTCCTGTGCTATATCATTCTATGATATGCAAATGCAAATGTACATTGTGGGTATTGATGTACATCTGTTTATTTTACTTCCCTGCTCTCTTAGAGGTATTGACTCCTTGCTGGAATACTGTTCCACTGGCTCCAGACACCTCATCATACCTCATCCGAGGGGAGTCATTCTTCTCTGTGTGTAAGCCTTGTTGGCAGGCAAGTTGATCATGGGGACATCAGAGCTGAAACCCCCTCATGTCCTTACCCAATTATTCAGCAATACACTCTTCCAGCAGGGGTGCTGGAAAGTGATCAAGTATGGGAACCCTGTCCAATCTTCTCCTCTCTACCCTGAACCTGATTGCAGCACTCCTACCATTGCCACGGTTGAGAAGAGTGTGAGTAAATTTGCTGCGGTGTAGAGGGAACCTTGAAACCCATTCCTTCAACGGTTTGCCTTACAAATCCACAAGATGGTTTGCTAAGCAGAAGGAAGTAGATGTGCTTATTTCAGCAGTTGCTAGCTGCAAGATCCAACCTTTATTTTTTATTATGTATAGCTCTGTTTATCCAAAGGAGATTACAATAAAATCTGACGAAAGGTGTGCTATTTCGGCAACTTTATTGTCCAAGAGAAGAAGTCTATTATTTATATCTATACTAGCTGGGGGGGCCCGGCGTTGCCAGGGCAATTTTGGGCCGCGCGGTTTACGGCCGGGCGGTGCCACTCCCCCGCTCTGTGTCACTCTTTCCCTCCCTGACTCTCTGTCTTTCCCTCCCCCTCTCTCTCCCTGCCCCTCTCTCTCTCCCCCCCCCTCTCTCCCTGCCCATCTGTCCCCTCTCTCTGTCCCTCCCTCTCTCTCCGTGTCTCTCCCTGGTTTCATTGCTCTTGGTGCCTCACCTGTCCCTCGCTAGCACCTCAGGCCCGGCCGGACTCACCTGGGTAGCAGAACGGAGTCAGTCTGAGAACGGGAGGCCGGGTGCGCAGCGGTCGGAAGCGAGCCCAGGGTTGCTGATGGTTAACGCGGCGGGCGTTTGGACCCGGTTGGCCGGGCGGCAGAGGAACACGCTGGAAAGCCCCGGTTTTGCCGCTCCCGCACTCACGGCAAGAGAGAGTGGGGGAAGGAGAGAGAGAGAGGGAAGAGAGAGAGAGAGAGAGAGAGAGAAATTTTTTGAGCTTCAGGCCCGGCCAGTGTGTAATGGGTGCCACTCACCTGACTAACGGCAGTTTGAGGGGAAAAAATGGCGGCGAAGTTTCGGGAGGCTGGAGGATTAGGTCCTGCCCATGATGCACTGATTGTTCAACCATCAGGTCACTGAACTGTAGGATTGGTCAACCAGCATGTCACTCAACGCTAATGAGAGGTAGGATTGGTCAACCGCTAAAGAGTGGATTTTTGAAAGTTTTTTGTATACTGTCCGAACAATTTTTGTCTGACCAAAAAGTAAATATGCCTATTAGACTTCCCTAATGATAACCTTTCTTTTGATATAACATGCGTGTAGGTATGCTCTATAACTTTTGAGTGTATAGCGGACAGACAGACAAACAGACAAATAGACAGACAAACAGACCAACAGACAAACCAACCGCTTTATATATATACTAGCTGAAGTGCCCGGCAGTGCCGAGGGTCTTTTGAGGGCATGTTGTTGTTGGAAGAGAGAGAGAGAGTGACTGGGGGGAAGAGAGAGAGCAACTGGGGGGAAAAGAGAGAGCGACTGGGGGGAAGAGAGAGAGCGACTGGGGGGGAAGAGAGAGAGCGACTGGGGGGAAGAGAGAGCACAAATGGGGGGAAGGGGGGAAAGGGGAGGGGAGGAGGGGGGAAGGAGGGGGGAAAGAGGGGGGGAAAGAGGGGGGGAAGAGGGGGGGGAAGAGGGGGGAATGGGGGGAGGGGGGAATGGGGGAGGGGGGAAGGGGGAAGGGGAGGAAGAAGGAAGGGGGGAAGAAGGGAGGGGGGTGGAGGAGAGGGGGGAGGAGGGGGGGGGGGGGGAGGGGCAGAGGGGGAGTCCCCGAGCCCCGCCCCTGATCTCCCGATGTCCCGCCCCCGATCTCCCGATGTCCCACCCCCCGATCTCCCTTCCCCCGATGTCCCGCACCCGATCCCCCGATGTCCCGCCCCCAATCTCCCGATGTCCCGCCCCGCGATCTCCCGATGTCCCGCCCCCCGATCTCCCGATGTCCCGCCCCCCGATCTCCCGATGTCCCGCCCCCCGATCTTCCAATGTCCCGCCCCCAATCCCCCGATGTCCCGCCCCCAATCTCCCGATGTCCCGCCCCCCGACCTCCCGATGTCCCGCCCCCCGATCTCCCGATGTCCCGCCCCCCGATCTCCCATCCCCCGATCTCCCGATGTCACGAGCCCCGCCCCCCGATGTCCCGAGCCCCGCCCCCCGCCCTCCCAAGCACCGGCCTCCCGCTCTCAGGAGCCCCGCCCTCCCGAGCTGGCTTCAAGACCGCCGATTGCGGCTGTGAGAGACGGCCGGCGGGCCCGGTTGCCGGGGTAACCCTTCCCGGTCTCCAAGCCCCGCCCGAGATCCGCACTCCCGAGAGCCCCTCTCCCCCGCCCGAGCCGAGCGGGGAACAGAGAGAGACGCCGCGTCTCAGCTGCTCCTGCTGCGCGCGCACCATGTGTATGTCCCGTGACCCTCGTGGCTGACGCCGTTGCCCCAGGAAACGTGACGGGGGTGAGCTTAGCAGAAGCCGTGGGACAATTACCTAGCTCGGGCATGGCTGGGCAGGAGAGGCCCAGGCTTTGAGGCCTAGGTTCTGAGGCCTTACAAAAACGGGGAAAGGTAGGAAAAAGAATCTTCAGGTTAGAGAAAATATTTACAAATGAATGATGTTTTTTTTAAAACAATTTAACAAAAGCAATTTTTTTTTGCTGGAAATGTAGGTTTGAAAAGAAAAACGCAGAAAGCTGGAAAAAGAATGGAATCAAGATGGCTGACACTCACCTCGGTTCAGAACGAGAAGGTCCGCCACACATGCACCGATTGGTCGACCGTCAGGTCACCGAAGCGTAGGATTGGTCAATCGTCCCGTCACTCAACTGTAGGAGGGCCTGCCCGCATGCGCCAGGAACCCGGCGTAAGATTGGTCGACCTCTAGGTCACGCTATTGCTAATGAGCGGATAATGAGATGCTAATGAGCGGAATTTTGAACGTTTTTTGGATACTGTGGGCGCAATTTTTGTCTGGCTGAAACGTAAATACACTTACGACCGTTTTGGAATGGTAAGCTTTCTTTTGATGTAACGCACGTGTAGCACCGCTCTATAACTTTCGAGTGCATAGCCGGACAGATGCACACCGAAGGACAGACAGACAAACAGACAGATAGACAGACAGACAGATGTATCCGTTTATACATATAGATACTAGTTGGGGGGGCTCGGTGTTGCCAAGGCTTTTTTGTAAAACGGCAGTTTACAGGGCCACGCGGTTTACGGCCGGACGCTGCCGCTCCCCCGCTCTGTGTCTCGGGCCGAGCGGTTGTGAGGCCCGGCCCGAGTGACCCCAACTCTGAGGGGGAGAGAGAGAGACTGGGGGAGAGAGAGAGAGACGGGGGAGAGAGAGAGAGAGAGTCCTCACACACAGGAACACAAAAACCGACAGATACCCCCCAAACGAGGACACACCGAAAGCCCCAAACCCCGCTCCTGCCACACAACATATCACAGAAACCCAGCCAACAACCAGCCACCAGGCGAGTCCTACCCAGACTACTGTTACCCAGTCTGAAAAACCAGCCCCTCAGGCGGTCCTGCTGACTGACTCCAACGGAAAGTTTCTGGACCCCCAGAGGCTGTTCCCAGACCATCAAGTCCTGAAAAAATGGTGCAGCAACACAGACCAAGCAATGAAGATCCTGAACAAAGAATCCCTTGGAAGCCCCAAATGGATTGTGATCCACACAGGCACGAATGACCTACGCACCCTACAGGAAGGCACTGCTAGGGCGGTGAGCAGGATGGCGGAAAAGGCCAGCAGGGAATTCCCCGAGGCGCGGATCGTGATCTCCACACTACTGCCCAGAAAGGACACCCCAGCCTATATAATCCACAACACCAACAGGGAGATTGACACGAGATGTTCTGTCCTCCCCAACGTCTCCCTGGCCCGCCATCCAAACATCAACACAAGGGACCTCTATGACGAAATACATCTACTCAAACAGCGGATGTGGGTCTTCGCAAGAAACCTCATAAACACTGCCAAAAGACGCAGCCCTCCCACCCCCTCTACCATTGGGAGCCCAAACAGGACCACCAATGTCCCCCACCCCCCTTTACAAAACCAACAACAGAACCGTGCTTTTATACCTGACCCAAGAACCCCCTCTAGACCACAGACTGTAGACCAAGAACTGAGAAAGATCATGACGATGCTGAACAGCCTGATAGAAAGCCGGAGAAATTATTAATATTGTTATTTATCATTATCATTATTGTTATCTTATCAGTATTATTACTATTATTAGATAGATATATGTGCATGCCTCATGAAATTTATACTAAATCATCATTTAGCATTATAGAAAATAATGTTTCCACACTCATCCCACAAAATAGGTCCATTTTATTTCGTTTTATTGAACTATATAAATGCGTTCTTTCCACATAAGCTGCTGGAATATCCAGGGCCTCCGCTCCTCAACTTTTGGGATGAAGAGTACAGACCCTGAATTCCTAAAAGCTATAAAAGACATTGATATAATTGTGTTAACAGAAACATGGTGCCAAAAGGACGTGCCGACCCACTGTCCTCCAATGTACCATGAAATCATTGTGCCCTCAGTAAAGAACACTAAAACACGCAAGGGCAGAACCTCCGGGGGAATATTGGTGTGGTATAAGGGAGAACTGGACAAACACATCTCACCGGTAAAACAGGGAAAATCACACGTATGGCTAAAACTAGATAAAAATATAGGAATAGCAAAAAAAGATGTTTACTTATGTGCGATCTACATACCTCCAATAGAATCGCCATATTTCGAAGAGGAGTTATTTGATACTCTCCACATGGAAATCAGCCATTTCCAGGCCCAAGGAAAGGTGATAATATGTGGGGACCTAAATGCAAGGACCGGTTGTGAACCTGACTTCATAGACCCACAGGGAAACAACCATGTGTTTGGCCAGACCCCTTTAGATGTCACACCAGCCATCGCAAATCGGAACAACCTTGATCGTGAAATAAATAAAAGCGGTAGGGAGGTAGTGCAACTCTGCCGAACCTTAGGCCTGTACATAGTTAACGGTAGGTTCAGAGGGGACTCCCTAGGGAGACTCACATACTCCTCAACTCTTGGGTCTAGTGTGGTGGACTATACAATCACTGACCTGGACCCCTGCGATATCAACTCATTCACTGTCAGGCAGCAATCCCCCCTCTCAGACCATAACCAAATAAATATGTACCTTAAACTTTCTGCCCAAACTACAGACACAAAAAAGGAACCCAGTAAGCTCCATAAAATAAACCAGACATACAGATGGGCCCCAGACAGTGGAGAAAAATTCATCACAGCACTAAAGTCACCTGATCTCACAAGTAAAATATCAAAATTTAAAGAAAACCCATACGAGATCACCAGAGATGGTGTAAACATGGCCATAGAGGATATAAATATGATCTTCCATGAGGCAGCTGTAAAAGCCGACCTTGTGAAACAGAAGAGGAAGCGTCACAAAAGACAAAATAAAAATAAGAAATGGTTTGACCACGAATGCAAAAATGCCAGAAAAGACCTGAGAAAAATATCAAACCAAAAGCATCGCCAACCAAACAATCCGGACCTACGTACTAGATACAATGAAACCCTCAAAAGATATAAACACACCATTAGGAACAAAACACAAAACTATACCCACAAAATACTCGAAGAAATTGAAAACTCCACCAATCCAAAACAATTCTGGGAAATGTGGAATAACCTGAGTACAACACAATTGCAAGCATTACCAATCCAAGATGGCGACATCTGGAGAACACATTTTGAAAACCTCTACAAAGACATCCCAATAAACGAAACAAACCCAAGTCAACATCAGGTCACAGAAAAACTCCACACATTAGAAGCAACAATTAAAGACAACCAAAACCCTCTAGACTCCCCAATCACATGGAAAGAACTGGCCACAAAAACAAAATCTCTCCACCTAAAGAAAGCCTGTGGCCCAGACAACATCAAAAATGAAATGCTAAAGTTCAGCAATATGGAGATGCAGGGTGCGGTACTCAAATTATTCAACATCATATTACGTTCAGGCTGCTTTCCCGATATCTGGTGCCAAGGATTAATCTCCCCCATATATAAAAGTGGAAACAAATCAGACCCAAATAACTACCGCGGCATCTGTGTCAACAATTGTCCAGGGAAGTTATTCTGCAGTATTCTGAATAGTAGATTACTTGATTTTCTTAACAAACATAATATCCTCAGAAAAAACCAAATAGGCTTTCTTCCAAAACACCGCACCGCCGACCATATCTATACCCTTCACACCCTCATTGAAAAACATATACACCAAACAAAAAATGGGAAAATATTAGCCTGTTTCATCGACTTCAAGAAAGCCTTTGACTCTATATGGCACGAAGGGCTCTATTATAAACTTCTTCAGTGTGGAATAGGGGGCAAAGTCTGTGACCTTATTAAATCAATGTATCTGAAAAACAAATGCGGGGTCAAAATTGGAGACAAACGCACCGATTTCTTCACCCAGAGAAGAGGCGTCCGGCAGGGCTGCAATTTGAGCCCGACCCTGTTCAACATATACATAAATGAATTAGCAGGCATGCTGGAGCAAAGCGAGTCACCAGGTCTCTGTCTCCTGGATGGAGAAGTGAAACCCCTGTTCTATGCGGACAACCTGATTCTGCTGTCTCCCACAGAACAGGGATTACAGCAACAACTAGACCTACTTGACAAATACTGCCAAAATTGGGCTCTAACAGTAAATCTAAAGAAAACCAACATCATGATTTTTCAAAAAAGGCCCAGATGTCAGGAAAACAAATACCAGTTTACCCTCAGTGATACCACTATAGGACACACTATGAGCTACACCTACCTTGGTCTAACTATTACAGCATCAGGGAGCTTCAGCATAGCAGTGAATGCACTAAAAGAAAAAGCCCGAAGAGCCCTTTATGCAATAAAAAGAAAATTCTACAACATCCAAATCCCAATCAAAATCTGGCTCAAAATATTTGACAGCATAATCCTGCCCATTGCACTGTACGGTAGTGAAGTATGGGGCCCGCTAAATCACCAAAGCTACACTAAATGGGAAAAACACACAATAGAAGCCCTACATGCAGAATTCTGCCGAAGCATCCTTCGCACCCAAAGAAAAACGCCAACAAATGCATGCAGAGCCGAACTAGGCAGATACCCACTGATAATAAACATCCAAAAACGAGCACTAAACTTCCTAAATCACCTCAAATCTAGCTCCCCAGACACCCTTCATTTCAAAGCCTTTCAGACCCAAGAGCTAAACCCAGAAAAGAGTCCCCTGAGTCAGCTGCTACTGAAACTAAGTACTCAGCCGGACCCTGACCAGCCCCAGACCAACACAGCCGTCCAAACACCAATCCGAGTGAACCAAATCATTAAAAAATGCAAAGAAACCTACCTGGAACATTGGAACAAAATAACCGAAAGCCAAAGCAGATTAGAATGTTACCGGGCCCTAAAAAGAGAATATAAACTGGCAGACTACCTCACGACCATCAGAGACACAAAACAGAGACAGACCCTCACCAGGTACAGACTAAGCGACCACCAACTGGAAATTGAAAAAGGCAGATACAAGAAATCCTGGCAGCCTAGAGAGAATAGAATATGCGATCAATGTCTGGCCGGCGAGGTTGAAACAGAAATGCATTTCCTCCTAAAATGCGAAAAATTCAACACATCAAGAAACATTTTATTCAACAAGCTAAGCCAAACAACCCCAGATTTCAAGGAATTGGATGACCTGTCAAAATTGAGATTAGTCCTAGGAGAAGGAGACAGACCATACCTTGGGGCCAAATATGTAACAACATGTCACAACCTGAGGACTGTTTAAAATTAAGACTGTTTAAAATTAATATTGAACGTAGTACCAAATGAAGTACAAAGACTGTTTAAAATTAATATTGTTTAAAAGTAATATTGTATGTACCCAACAAATGTCAAATCGATTGACACCTACAGAATGTTGGAAAACTGTACCTTTTTGCTATGTAAGCTTTGGCAATATGGTTCTCTGTAAACTTTCATGCCAATAAAGCATTTGAATTGGAATTGGAATTGGAGTAGAGAGGCTGGGGGGAGAGAGAGGAGAGAGACTGGGGAGAGACAGAAAGAATGGGGAGATAGATAGAGAGAGAGAGAGAGAGAGAGAGACTGAGGGGGAGAGAGAGAGAGACTGGGGAGAGAGACGGGGAGAGAGAGAGGGAGACGGGGAGAGAGAGAGAGAGAGAGACGGGGAAGGGAGAGAGAGATTGGGGAGAGAGAGAGAGAGACTGTGGAGATAGAGAGAGAGAGAGATTGGGGGGAGAGAGAGAGAGACTGGAGGAGGAGAGGCTGGAGGAGAGAGAGACGGAGAGAGAGAGAGACTGGGAGAGAGAGACTGGAGGAGGGAGAGTCTGTAGGAGAGAGAGAGAGACTGGGAGACTGGGGAGAGAGAGAGACTGGGAGATAGAGAGAGAGAGAGAGACTGGGGAAAGAGATAGAGAGACTGGGAGACAGAGAGAGAGATAAAGAGATGGGGAGAGAGAGAGAGATTGGGGGAGAGAGAGGGAGAGGGCTAGAAATTCTGTATTGCCCCATTTGGAGAGAGAGGGGGAAGGAGAGAGAGACAGAGAGAGAGCGGGAAGGAGAGAGAGAGAGAGAGGGAAGGAGAGAGAGAGAGAGAGAGGGAAGGAGAGAGAGAGAGAGAGGGAAGGAGAGAGACAGAGAGAGAGGGAAGGAGAGAGAGAGAGGGAGGGAAGGAGAGAGAGAGACAGACAGAGACAGAGAGGGAAGGAGAGAGAGAGACTGGGGGAGAGACAGAGAGATGGGGAGAGAGAACGAGTAGAGAGACTGGGCGGAGAGAGGGAGAGAGAGAGAGAGACGGGGAGAAAGAGAGAGAGAGAGAGAGAGAGAGAGAGAGACTGGGGAGATAGAGAGAGAGACTAAGGGGGAGAGAGAGAGCGACTGAGGGTGAGAGAGAGAGACTGGGGTAGAGAGAGAGAGACAGGGGAGAGAGAGAGAGTAGAGAGGCTGGGGGGAGAGAGAGGAGAGACACTGGGGGAGATGGAGAGACTGGGGGAGAGAGAGAGAGACCAGGGGGGGAGAGAGAGAGAGAGAGACTGGGGGAGAGAGAGCGACAGAAGGGGGGAGAGAGAGAGAGAGAGAAAGACGGGGAGAGAGAGAGAGGGAGAGACTGGGGGAGAGAGAGAGAGAGACTGGGGAGATAGAGAGAGAGAGACTGAGGGAGAGAGAGAGAGCGACTGAGGGGGAGAGAGAGAGAGACTGGGGGAGAGAGAGAGAGGCGGGGAGAGAGACAGAGTAGAGAGACTGGGGGGAGAGAGAGAATGGGGAGATAGAGGGAGAGAGAGCGACTGAGGGGGGAGAGAGAGAGATGGGGAGGGAGAGAGAGGGGGAGACTGGGGGAGAGAGAGACTGGGGAGATAGAGAGAGAGGCCGAGGGGGAGGGAGAGAGTGACTGAGGGGGAGAGAGAGAGACTGGGGGAGAGAGAGAATGAAATGCTCAAGTTCAGCAATATGGAGATGCAGGGTGCTGTACTCAAGTTATTCAACATCATATTACGTTCAGGCTGTTTTCCCGATATCTGGTGCCAAGGACTCATCTCTCCCATATATAGAAGTGGAAACAAATCAGACCCAAGTAACTACTGCGGCATCTGTGTCAACAGTTGTATAGGGAAGTTATTCTGCAGTATTCTAAATAGTAGATTACTGGATTTTCTTAACAAACATAATATCCTTCGAAAAAATCAAATAGGCTTTCTCCCAAAACACCGCACCACCGACCATATCTATACCCTTCACACTCTCATTGAAAAACATATAGACCAAACAAAAAATGGGAAAATATTTGCTTGTTTCATTGACTTCAAGAAAGCCTTTGACTCTATCTGGCACGAAGGGCTCTATTATAAACTTCTTCAGTGTGGAATAGGGGGAAAAGTCTATGACCTTATTAAATCGATGTATCTGAAAAATAAATGCGGTGTCAAAATTGGAGACAAATGCATCGGTTTCTTCACCCAGAGGAGAGGCGTCCAGCAGGGCTGCAATTTGAGCCCGACCCTGTTCAGCATTTACATAAATGAATTAGCAGACATGCTGGAGCAAAGCGAGTCACCGGGTCTTTGTCTCCTGAATGGAGAAGTGAAATCCCTGTTCTATGTGGACGACCTGGTTCTGCTGTCTCCCACAGAACAGGGATTACAGAAACAATTAGACCTACTCGACAAATACTGCCAAAATTGGGCCCTAACAGTAAATCTAAAGAAAACCAACATCATGATTTTTCAAAAAAGGCCCAGGTGTCAGGAAAACAAATACCAGTTTACTCTCTGTGATACCATCATAGGACAGACTATGAGCTACACTTACCTTGGTCTAACCATTACAGCATCAGGGAGCTTCAGCATAGCAGTGAATGCACTAAAAGAAAAAGCCTGAAGAGCCCTATATGCAATAAAAGAAAATTCTACAACATCCAAATCCCAATCAAAATCTGGCTCAAAATATTTGACAGCATAATCCTGCCATTGCGCTGTACGGTAGTGAAGTATGGGGCCCGCTCAATCACCATAGCTACACTAAATGGGAAAAACACACAATAGAAGCCCTACATGCAGAATTTTGCCGAAGCATTCTTCGCACCCAAAGGAAAACACCAACAAATGCATGCAGAGCCGAACTAGGCAGATACCCACTGATAATAAACATCCAAAAACGAGCACTAAACTTCCTAAATCACCTCAAATCTAGCTCCCCAGACACCCTTCATTTTAAAGCCTTCCAGACCCAAGAGCTAAACCCAGAAAAGAGTCCCCTGAGTCAGCTGCTACTGAAACTAAGTACTCCTACTCAGCCGGACCCTGACCAGTCCCAGACCAACACTGCCGTCCAAACACCAATCCGAGTGAACCAAATCATTAAACAATGCAAAGAAACCTACCTGGAACATTGGAACAAAATAACCAAAAGCCAAAGCAGAATAGAATGCTACCGGGCCCTAAAAAGAGAATATAAACTGGCAGACTATCTCTCGACCATCAGAGACACAAAACAGAGACAGACCCTCACCAGGTACAGACTAAGCGACCACCAACTGGCAATTGAAAAAGGAAGATACAAGAAATCCTGGCAGCCTAGAGAGAATAGAATATGTGATCAATGTCTGGCCGGCGAGGTTGAGACAGAGATGCATTTCCTCCTAAAATGTGAAAAATTCAACACAACAAGAAACATATTATTTGACAAGCTCAGCCAAACAACCCCTGATTTCAAAGAATTGGATGACCTGTCAAAATTAAGATTAGTCCTGGGAGAAGGAGACAGACCATACCTTGGTGCCAAATATGTAACAACATGTCACAACCTGAGGACTGTTTAAAATTAATACTGAATGTACCCAACGATGTTCAACGACTGTTTAAATTAATATTGTTTAAACTAATATTGTATGTACCCAACGAAGGTCAAAATTGTTTGACACCTACAGAATGTTGGAAAACTGTACTTTTTGTTATGTAAGCTTTGGCAATATGGTTCCCTGTAAACTTTCATGCCAATAAAGCATTTGAATTGAATTGAATTGAATTGAGTGAGAGAGAGAGAGTAGAGAGACTGGGGCGAGAGAGGAGAGAGACTGGGGAGAGAATGGGGAGATAGAGAGAGAGAGATGGGGAAGGGAGAGAGAGACTGGGGAGGGAGAGAGAGACTGTGGAGGTA
Organism: Somniosus microcephalus; assembly: GCF_052327205.1. Lineage (NCBI taxonomy): Eukaryota > Metazoa > Chordata > Chondrichthyes > Squaliformes > Somniosidae > Somniosus > Somniosus microcephalus. Next base: position 265,777,148 of record NC_140987.1, read on the forward strand.
GAGAGAGAGAGAGCGAGAAAGAGACTGGGGGGGAGAGAGAGAGGCCGGGGGGGTGTGGGGGAGAGAGAGAGAGACTGAGGGGAGAGAGAGAGAGATGGGGGGAGAGACAGAGACACTTGGGGGCAGAGGGAGAGAGTGGGGGGAGAGGGAGAGAGTGGAAGGAGAGGGAGAGTGGGGGTGAGAGAGACACTGGGGGGAGAGAGAGACTGGGGGGAGAGAGAGACTGGGGGAGAGAGAGACTGGGGGAGAGAGAGACTGGGGGAGAGAGAGACTGGAGGTGCGAGAGAGACTGGGGGGGAGAGAGAGAGACGGGGGAGAGAGAGAGACTGGGAGAGAGAGAGAGAAACTGGGCAAGAGAGAGAGAGCGACTGAGGGGGGGAGAGAGAGAGTGAGAGAGAGACTGGGGAGATAGAGACAGAGAGACTGAGGGGGGAGAGAGAGAGCGACCCAGGGAGAGCGAGAGAGAGATGGGAGAGAGAGAGAGAGAGAGAGTAGAGAGACTAGGGGGAGAGAGAGGAGAGAGACAGGGGAGAGAGAGAGAGAGACTGGGGGAGAGAGATGGGGGTGAGAGAGAGAGAGAGACTGGGGGAGAGAGAGAGAGACGGGGAAGGGAGAGAGAGACTGGGGAGAGAGAGAGAGAGAGACTGGGAGACAGAGAGAGAGAGATAGAGAGATGGGGAGCGAGAGAGATTGGGGGAGAGAGAGAGAGACTGGAGGAGGGAAAGACTGGAGGAGAGAGAGAGACGGAGAGAGAGAGAGAGACTGCGAGAGAGAGACTGGAGGAGGGAGAGACTGTAGGAGAGAGAGAGACGGAGAGAGAGAGAGACTGGGAGAGAGAGACTGGAGGAGGGAGAGTATGGAGGAGAGAGAGAGACTGGGAGACTGGGGGAGAGAGGCTGGAGGAGGGAGAGTCTGGAGGCGAGAGAGAGACTGGGGGGGAGAGAGAGAGACCGGGGGGGTGGGGGGGAGAGAGAGAGAGACTGAGGTGAGAGAGAGAGAGATGGGAGAGAGAGAGAGACACTTGGGGGGAGAGGGAGAGAGTGGGGGGAGAGGGAGAGAGCGGAGGGTGTGATGAAATATGCCATTCATCAGGTACTGTATTCCCTGTGTTTAGTTTAGTTTCAGTTTCATTTCCTTACCTGTATTGTATTGTGTGTAGGGCTCCGCCCATACCTGGCCCCTACTTAAGCAGGCCCAGCGTGTCTCACATCCAATGCAGCAGATCTCTGGATGAGAGACACTTCTCCAATGTGTATTACTTTCTGAGTTAATAAAAGCCTTGCTTTGCTCCGTTAACGTTGAGTCTCGGATTCATTGACGCACATCAATTTTATTTACTCAATTTTCAACGCAATGGACCAACTCTTGAAACCCGAACGTTTGGATTTGGACCTGTATGCTTCGGACGCATCGGCACGATTCGGACACTGCTTTAAGTGTATGGAATTCTTCCTGGACAATTCCGCAGCCATCACAGGCGCTACGGACGCTGAAAGTATGAAACTCGGAATCCTGCGGAATTGGGTAAGCCACCGGGTTTACCCCCTCATCCAAGACGCCGACACGTACCCGGCCGCCTGCGACATCCTAAAGGCGCATTACCAGCAGCCTATGAATGAGGTGTACGCTAGGCATCTGCTCGCTGCTCGCGCACAGCGACCTGGGGAATCGCTGGATGAGTTCCTAGTCACCCTGAAAACGCTTGGCAAAGACTGCAAGTGCCAAGATGTAAAAGCCGCAGTGTACACTGACGAGCTTGTTCATGATGCCTTTATCACAGGCCTCAGCTCCACTTATATCCGACAGAGATTACTGGAAAAAACAGGATTGGACCTGAAAAAGGTTGTGGACACAGCACGATCCCTGGATGTGGCCCAGAGAAACTCGGACGCCTACTCTTCAGCCCGCGCCGCCCACGCCGCCACGTGTGCACCAAGGGCGCCGCCATCTTGGAAGGCATCTTCCCCGCCCAGCAGCCCGACACCGTCGGGGCCCCGCTCTCCCCCCAGAAGCCCTACGACAGCCGCGACGTGTCGGGGCCCCAACTGCTACTTCTGCGGGCAGCCGAAGCACACCAGAAACCTGTGCCCGGCGAAAGGCACCACCTGCTTTAAGTGTGGTAAGAAGGGGCACTTCGGGAAGGTGTGCAGAGGGAACCCTGCTGGAAAACCCGCCACCGCTGCGTGTGCGCCGTGGGAGCGGCCATCTTGGACGCCATCTTGCCCGACCTCGTGGGGTCCGCCATCTTGTGAGCAGACAGCGTGGACGCCATCTTGTCTTGATCAGGGCCCTACAGTGGCATCGGTCACAGTGGACCAGACCAGACCGCACCCGCTATCCAAATCAATGGTGGACATCGAGGTAAACGGGTGCGGGGTTAAATGTTTATTTGACAGTGGAAGCACGGAGAGTTTTATCCACCCTGAACTAGCACAACAACTCTCTCTAACAGTGGTCCCTGCTCGGGGCACCATCTCTATGGCTGATAAAACCCAGACATCGACCATTATGGGTTACTGCGCGGTACAATTGTCCGTTAACGGAACTGTATACGATCATTTTTAATTACTAATCATGAAGAATCTATGTGCGAGCGTGATCTTGGGCCTGGATTTCCAGTGCCACCACCAAAGCATCACGCTCAAGTACGGTGGGTCCCAGCCGCCCCTCACAGTGTGTGGTCTGGCTACCCTGAAGGTAAAGCCGCCTTCGCTATTCGCGAACCTTACTTCCAACTGCCGGCCAATAGCAACCAAAAGCAGGAGGTACAGCTGGGAGGACAGGCGGTTTATCGCGACCGAGGTAGACAGGCTCCTGAAGGAGCACATTATCGAACGCAGCAACAGCCCGTGGTGCGCCCAAGTGGTGGTGGTGAGGGGTAGCGAGAAGAAGCGGATGGTGATAGATTATAGCCAAACGGTTAATCTATACACCCAGCTAGACGCCTACCCGCTACCCCACATATCCGAGATGGTGAACCAAATCGTCCAATACCGGGTGTTCTCCACCATCGACCTCAAGTCAGCGTACCACCAGCTCCCTATCAGACCAGAGGACCGCCCATACACCACTTTCGAGATGAACGGACGCCTCTACCAATTCCTCAGAGGCCCCTTTGGGGTGACGAATGGAGTCTCGGTCTTCCAGAGGGAGATGGACCGCATGGTCGATGACCACCACTTGCAGGCAACCTTCCCCTACCTCGACAACGTCACCATCTGCGGTCACAACCAGCAGGATCACGACTCGAACCTCGAGAGGTTCCTGAAAACCGCACAAAAACTCAACCTCGCTTACAACGAGGACAAGTGCGTTTTCAACACCACGCGCCTCTGCATACTAGGCAGCGTGGTGGAGAATGGGGAAATCAGACCAGACCCCGACCGATTGCGCCCCCTATGGGAGCTGCCCCTGCCCAACACTCCCAAAGCCCTGAAAAGGTGCCTGGGGTTATTTTCTTATTATGCCCAATGGGTCCCCAACTACTCCGACAAAGCCCGCCCCCTCTTGAAAGCATCCTCTTTTCTGCTCTCTGCTGAGGCCCACGCCGCCTTCAAAAGCATTAAGCGGGATATTGAGCGGGCCACGCTACAGGCAGTGGACGAGAACACTCCCTTTCAAGTGGAAAGTGATGCATCTGACTTTGCCTTGGCGGCCACCCTCAACCAGGCGGGGCGGCCCATAGCTTTCTTCTCGAGGACCCTCCAAGGGCCCGAGATCAGACACTCCTCCGTGGAAAAGGAGGCCCAAGCCATCGTGGAGGCAGTGCGCCACTGGCGGCACTACCTAGCCGACAAACGCTTCACCCTACTTACCGACCAGCGGTCGGTAGCGTTTATGTTCAATAATAAACAGAGGGGGAAGATTAAAAATGATAAGATTCTTAGGTGGCGGATCGAGCTCTCCACCTTCGATTATGACATCATTTACCGGCCAGGGGCCCTTAACGAATCCCCCGACGCCCTCTCACGAGGGATGTGTGCCAGCGCCACCGGGGATCGGCTACAGACCCTCCACAACGACCTCTGCCACCCCGGGGTCACACGGCTGTTCCACTTCATAAAGTCCCGCAACTTACCCTACTCGATTGAGGAAGTTCGGTCTCTGCCCAGGAACTGCCGCACTTGCGCTGAGTGCAAGCCTCGGTTCTACCGCCCAGATCGAGCCCACTTAATCAAAGCTACACGGCCCTTTGAGCGGCTCAGCTTAGATTTCAAGGGCCCCCTCCCGTCAGTCGACCGCAATGTTTACTTCCTGAACATTGTGGACGAATACTCCCGTTTCCCATTCGCCTTCCCCTGCCCAGACATGACCAGCGCCACGGTCATTAAATGCCTCAACAGCCTGTTCTGCCTGTTCGGTATGCCGAGCTACACCCATACGGATAGGGGGGCATCCTTCATGAGTGAAGAGCTACGCCAGTACATGCTGTCCAGGGGGATCGCCACGAGCCGTACCACCAGCTACAACCCCCGGGGTAACGGTCAAGTGGAGCGAGAGAACGGGACAGTATGGAAAGCAGTCACTCTAGCTCTAAGGACCAAGGGCCTCCCTATCTCCCGCTGGCAGGAAGTCCTCCCAGATGTGCTCCATTCGATATGGTCGCTATTGTGTACTGCCACTAATGCCACGCCTCATGAACGAATGTTTGTCTTTCCCCGGAAATCCACCTCAGGCGTATCCATGCCGTCATGGCTCTCCACCCCAGGTCAGGTATTTGTACAAAGGCATGTGAGGGGCCACAAGACGGACCCTCTCGTGGAGTCAGTGCACCTACTCCACGCCAACCAACAATACGCGTATGTCCGGCACGCCGACGGAAGGGAGGACACCATGTCCATAAAAGACGTCGCCCCAGCCGGTAATGACAACAACCATGACAACAACAGCAACAACGATCACAGCAACTCTTACCCACCCACTGCTCTTTCATCACCCCCGGAAGAACACAGACCAACGGTGCCCCCAGCAACTACCCCTTCAACAACCCTGGCGGCGCCCCCGGCAGAGACCCAGGAGGCCACCGGGGACACCCAGCCGACACCCGCGGCACCACAACAGCTATGTCGGTCACAGAGGACGACCAAACCCCCGAACAGACTAAATCTGTTGAAGGGGCGAATGTGATGAAATATGCCATTCATCAGGCACTGTATTCCCTGTGTTTAGTTTAGTTTCAGTTTCATTTCCTTACCTGTATTGCACTGTGTGTAGGGCTCTGCCCATACCTGGCCCCTACTTAAGCAGGCCCAGCGTGTCTCACATCCAGTGCAGCAGATCTCTGGATGAGAGACACTTCTCCAATGTGTATTACTTTCTGAGTTAATAAAAGCCTTGCTTTGCTCCATTAACGTTGAGTCTCGGATTCATTGAGGCACATCAGAGGGAGAGGGAGAGAGTGGGGGAGAGAGAGAGACTGGGGGGAGAGAGAGACTGGGGGAGAGAGAGACTGGAAGAGAGAGAGAGACTGGAGGGGAGAGAGAGAGATGGGGAGAGAGAGAGAGACTGGGAGAGAGAGAGAGAAACTGGGGGAGAGAGAGAGCGACTGAGGGGGGAGAGAGCGAGATGGGGAGAGAGAGAGACTGGGAGAGAGAGAGAGAAACTGGGGGGAGAGAGAGAGTGACTGAGGGGGGGGAGAGAGAGAGAGAGAGACTGGGGAGATAGAGACAGAGAGACTGAGGGGGGAGAGAGAGAGACGGGAGAGAGAGAGAGAGGAGCGAGACTGGGGGGAGAGAGAGGAGAGAGACAGGGGAGAGAGAGAGAGAGACTGGGGGAGAGAGACGGGGGAGAGAGAGAGAGAGACTGGGGGAGAGAGAGAGAGAGAGATGGGGGAAGCCGTAATTATATAGTCTATGGTGCTGCAGCCAAGAGGTGAGCAATAGGTCAATCTTCCTAGGAGGTCTCCCATGAACCTACCATTGACTAATCCTACTCCTACTCCTTCCCTCTCTCTCTCTCTCTCCTTCCCTCTCCAAACGGGGCGATACCAAATTTCTAGCCCTCTCCCTCTCTCTCCCCCCAAACTCTCTGTCTCTCCCTGTCTCTTTATCTCTCTCTCTGTCTCCCAGTCTCTCTCTCTCTGTCTCTCAGTCTCTCTATCTCTTCCCTCAGTCTCTCTCCCTCTCTCTCTCTCTCTCTCTCCCCCCTCAGTCTCTCTCTCTCTCTCTATCTCCCAGTCTCTCTCTCTCCCCCAGTCTCCCAGTCTCTCTCTCTCCTCCAGACTCTCCCTCCTCCAGTCTCTCTCTCCCAGTCTCTCTCTCTCCGTCTCTCTCTCTCCTCCGGTCTCTCCTGTCTCTCTCTCTCCTCCAGTCTCTCCCTCCTCCAGTCTCTCTCTCTCTCCCCCAATCTCTCTCTCACTCCCTGTCTCTCTATCTCTGTCTCTCTGTCTCCCAGTCTCTCTATCTCTCTCTCACCAGTCTCTCTTTTGGACTGATCCTCTTTCAGAGCATTCACAGTCAAACCACAAACAACACTGTCAGACCACAGTCAAATTACTATGTATTTAAAAAGACAGAAACAACCAACACAGAAACACAACCCAGTAAGCTGTACAACACCAAAAAATCCTACAGATGGGCCAAAAACAGCACGGAAAAATACCAGAAAGCAATTAGCAATCAATCAACTCAAGCTCTCTTGGACACCTTTCTGGAAAACATATACACTCACAATAAAGAAGGCATAAACCGGGCAGTGAATAACCTAAATAATGTTTTTGATAATTTGGCAACAAGGTCAAACTTGAAAGTTCGCAAGAACAAACCCAAAACAAAAAACTATGAAAAATGGTTTGACACAGATTGCTATAACAGGAGGAAAAAACGTAGAAAAATATCAAACCAAAAACACAGACAGCCAGAAAACGAGGAATTACTCCTTACTTATTGTCAGACACTAACACAATACAGAAACACACTCAGAACCAAAAAAGAGCAGTATATTAAGAATACACTCAGCTCCATTGAGGAATCCATTGATTCCAACTGTTTCTGGGACAACTGGAATACATTACACAAAAAACAACACGACGAATTGGCCATTCAAAATGGAGACACATGGGAAAACCACTTTGAAAAATTATACCAGAAAAACACACTAAGCCCAGAGCAATACCAAATATGCAAAAAACTGGAAAAGCTCGAAATAGCCATAAAAGATAACCAAAACCCGCTAGACTCCATAATAACAGAAAAAGAGCTTTTTGAAAAACTGAAGGACCTGCGACCAGGAAAAGCTTGTGGTGCAGACGGCATACTAAGCGAGATGATTAAACACACGGACGATAAAATGAAACTGGCTTTCCTAAAACTCTTCAACTTGGGTCTGAGTGTCAGTTACTTCCCTGATATCTGGAACAAAGGACTCATAACGCCCATATACAAAAGTGGGGACAAAGTTGACCCAAATAACTATCGAGGCATCTGTGTAAACAGTAACCTGGGGAAGGTATTCTGTAGTATCATAAACAAAAGACTTATAAACTTCCTTGAGGAGCACAATGTCTTGAGTAAAAGCCAAATTGGATTCCTACCAAACTATAGAACATCAGATCATATCTTCACCCTACAGACCCTAATTGAGAAACATGTTCATCAAAACAAAAGCAACATTTTTGCCTGCTTTATAGATTTCCAGAAGGCTTTCAATTCCATTTGGCACGACGGTCTATTCCTGAAACTTATCGAAAGTGGTGTAGGGGGAAAAACATATGATGTAATTAAATCAATGTATACAAACAATAAATGTGCAGTTAAAATTGGAGACAAACAAACAAAATACTTCCCACAGGGGCATGGTGTGACGCAGGGCTCGCCCATCTCAACGACACTCTTTAATATTTACATAAATGAATTGGCAAAACTACTTGAACAATCTACAGCACCCGGCCTCAGCCTATATGAATCCAAGGTTAAATTCCTCCTCTATGCAGATGACCTGGTTCTGCTGTCACCAACTAAGGAGGGTCTACAGCAGAACCTGGATCTGCTGGAGTCGTTCTGTCAGACCTGGGCCCTGACAATAAACCCCCAAAAACCAAAGTCCTTGTGTTCCAGCAAAGATCCAGACATCAGGGACCCAAAACAAATTTCACACTAGGAACAACTAAAATTGAACAAACCACTAACTACACATACTTGGGCTTAAAAATCTGTTCTACGGGAAATTTTCATCTGGCTGTGAATGAACTGAAAGAGAAAGCAAGAAGGGCTTTCTATGCCATTAAAAAAATCAATCCAAATAGAAATCCCAATTAACATTTGGCTCAAAAATTTTAAATCAGTAATTGAACCAATCGCACTCTATGGCAGTGAGGTGTGGGGACCGCTAACACAACAAGAATTTGCAAAATGGGTCAAACACCCAATTGAGATCCTACATGCAGAATTCTGTAAAAGTATCCTCCGGACTCAAAGGAAAACCGTAAACAATGCAAGCAGGGCAGAACTAGGCCAATATCCATTAATAATCACTACCCAAAAAAGAGCCACCAAATTCTGGAAACACCGAAAAATGAGCAACCCCCACTGCTATCATTATGAAGCCCTGAAATGCCAAGAGAGGACCATAAAGAAGAATACCCTCAGTCAACTAGTCCTGGGACTCAGTGAAGTAACTACTAACACTAACAACAATAACCAGCCCCAGGACAGTGACAGCGTAATACAAAGATTTCGGCCCAACACAATCGTCACTAAGCAAAAGGAAAAATATCTGTCATATTGGGCAGAAACAACAAAAACCCAAAACAAACTCAATTGCTACTTGGCCCTAAACAGACAATACAACATGGCTGATTACCTGACCATGGTAAAGGATAGCAAACTGAGAAAAACCTTGACAATGTACAGACTTAGTGAACATAGCCTGGCCATCGAAAAAGGTAGAAACAGCCAGACCCGGCTACCAAGAGAGGACAGGATATGCTCTCACTGCAGTCAGGGAGTGGTGGAGACAGAGATGCACTTCCTCACAGATTGTAGAAAATATCAGGGCATAAGGGAGAATTTCTACCCAAAATTCACAAAAATATGCCCGGAATTCAGAAAGTTGAATGACGACCAAAAACTCCCATACCTACTAGGGGAAGAGAGAAATTGTGTAACCTTAGCAGCACACTATGTTACAGCTTGCCATAAACAGAGGGACAACCAGTAAATCTAAGAAAAGAGTATGTACAAATTATATGAATGTATATTTATACACTCAGTGATATATCTGTTTATACACTGTATGGATAGATCTGTGTTTATGTGTTCAACCATAAATGTTTTTTGATGCTTTGGCAACATAAGATGTACCTTGTCATGCCAATAAAGCGATTTGAATTGAATTGAATTGAATTGAGAGAGAGACGGAGAGAGGGAAGGAGAGAGCGAGAGAGAGGGAAGGAGAGAGAGAGAGAGAGATGGAAGGAGAGAGAGAGACAGAGAGGGAAGGAGAGAGACAGAGAGGGAAGGAGAGAGAGAGAGAGGGAAGGAGAGAGAGAGAGAGAAAGGGAAGGAGAGAGAGAGAGAGAGAGGGGGAAGGAGAGAGAAACAGAGAGAGAGAGAGGGAAAGAGAGAGACAGAGAGGGAAGGAGAGAGAGAGAGAGGGAAGGAGAGAGAGAGAGAGAAAGGGAAGGAGAGAGAGAGAGAGAGGGGGGAGGAGAGATAAACAGAGAGAGAGAGAGGGAAGGAGAGAGAAACAGAGAGAGAGAGAGAGGGAAGGAGAGAGAGAGAGAAAGGGAAGGAGAGAGAGAGAGACAGAGAGGGAAGGAGAGAGAGAGAGAGAGGGAAGGAGAGAGAGAGAGAATGAGAGAGTGAGGGAAGGAAATAGAGAAGAGAGGAAGAGGCCCGGCCCGAGTCACCGCAGCTGACTAGGCTGGGCACAGTGAAAGCATTGATTTCTTTATGACAGCACAAAAACTGTTCTGACATCATAGCAGCTCTTCGACATCATAGTCACTCAATGCTAATAAGGGGAAAATGAGCGGAATTTTGAATGTTTTTTGGATACCGTCGGCACAATTTTTGAATCACCGAAAAGTAAATACGCTTACGACCGTTCCGGAATCGTAAGCTTTCTTTTGAAGTAACACACATGTAGGTACGCTCTATAACTTTTGAATGTATAGAGGACAGACAGATAGATAGAAGAGCAATTATATATATACTAGCTACGGGTGCCCGGCGGTGCCGAGGCTTTTTTGAGGGCATGTTGTTGTTGGATGAGACAGAGGGAGTGACTGGGGGGGAAGAGAGAGAGCGACTGGGGGGGAAGAGAGAGAGCAACTGGGGGGGAAGAGAGAGAGCGACTGGGGGGGGAAGAGCGAGCGCGACTGGGGGGAAGAGAGAGAGCGACTGGGGGGAAGAGAGAGAGCGATTGGGGGGAAGGGGGAGGAAGAGGAAGGGGAGGAAGGGAAGGGGGAGGAAGGGAAGGGGAGGAAGGGAAGGGGGAGGAAGGGAAGGGGAGGAAGGGGGGAGGGGGAAGGGGGATGGGGGAGGGGGAGGAAGGGAAGGGAAGGGGGAGGTAGAGGGAGGGAAGGGGGAGCGGGAGAGGGTGGAGGGAAGGGGGGTAGGGAAGGAAGGGGGGAAAAGGTGGGGAGGGAGGAGAGGGGGAGGGAGGAGAGGGGGAGGGAGGAGAGGGGGAGGGAGGAGAGGGGGAGAGAGGGGAGCGAGAGAGGGGAGGCAGTGGGAAGGAGAGAGAGAGAGAGAGAGAGAGAGGGAAAGAGAGAGAGAGAGAGATTGGGAGTGTGAGAGAGAGAGATTGGGAGTGTGAGAGAGAGAGACTGGGAGTGTGAGAGAGAGAGACTGGGAGTGTGAGACAGAGAGATTGGGAGTGTGAGAGAGAGAGATTGGGAGTGTGAGGGAGATAGATTGGGAGTGTGAGAGAGAGAGAGATTGGGAATGTGAGAGAGAGAGAGATTTGTGAGTGTGAGAGAGAGAGAGATTGGGAGTGTGAGAGAGAGAGAGATTGGAAATGCGAGAATGAGAGACTGGGAGTTTGAGAGTGAGAGACTGGGAGAGTGTGAGAGAGAGAGACTGGGAGTGTGAGTGAGAGAGAGAGAGATTGGGAGTGAGAGAGAGAGAGGTTGGGAGTGTGAGAGAGAGAGCGAGATTGTGAGTGAGAGAGAGAGAGATTGGGAGTGAGAGAGAGAGAGAGATTGGAAGTGTGAGAGAGAGAGAGATTGGGAGTATGTGAGAGAGAGAGATTGGGAGTGTGAGAGAGAGAGAGATTGGGAGTGTGAGAGAGAGAGAGATTGGGAGTGTGAGAGAGAGAGAGGGAGATTGGGAGTGTGAGAGAGAGAGAGAGATTGGCAGTGTGAGAGAGAGAGATTGGGAGTGTGAGAGGGAGAGAGATTGGGAGTGTGTGAGAGAGAGAGATTGGGAGTGTGAGAGAGAGAGAGATTGGGAGTGTGAGAGAGAGAGAGATTGGGAGTGTGAGAGAGAGAGAGAGATTGGGAGTGTGAGAGAGAGAGAGAGATTGGCAGTGTGAGAGAGAGAGAGATTGGGAGTGTGAGCGAGAGAGAGATTGGGAGTGTGAGAGAGAGAGAGATTTGGGAGTGTGAGAGAGAGAGATTGGGAGTGTGAGAGAGAGAGAGATTGGAAATGCGAGAATGAGAGACTGGGAGTTTGAGAGTGAGAGACTGGGAGAGTGTGAGAGAGAGAGACTGGGAGTGTGTGAGAGAGAGAGACTTGGAGAGTGAGACAGAGAGAGACTGGGAGTGTCAGAGAGAGAGAGATTGGGAGTGTGAGAGAGAGAGATTGGGAGTGTGAGAGAGAGAGATTGGGAGTGTGAGAGAGAGAGATTGGGAGTGTGAGAGAGAGAGGACAGAGAGACAGAGAGAGGCGCCGCGCAACCGACCGTTCAAAGCAAAACAGCGGCCGGGGGATCGGAGCCAAACAGCGCAGGAAAACCCGGGAACAGAGAGAGAGAAACCGGGAACAGAGAGAGAGAACCCCAAAACAGGGAGAGAGAGAGAGCAGAGCCCTAGCAGCAACCGGAGCACGGAGCCTGAAGCCGGAGAAAGGCCCGAGGAACCGGGCCGAGCGAGGCACCGGAGAGAAGGAGAGCGAGCAGCAACAGGATTCGACCCAGACCGGGAGGAGCGGCCCGAGCCAGTCAAAGAGGCGAGTGGAGAGATAGGGGTGCCGGATCGGGTCGGGCCTGGAGAGCGAGCAAGCCCGGGGCCTGAAACCCGAGAAACTCCGGGGTCAGGGAAACTCGGACAAACACCGGGCCGGGACAACACAGCCGAGCCGAGGGGCTGGGGCCAGGGCAGAAGCCCGGAGAGAGCGCTGAGAGCTGAGCGCGCAAAATTTGAACGAAGGGAAACGGCTGAAAGGAGAAAAGGAGCAAAGAGAGGTAACTGCACCTAGAGAGAGAGAGACGGAGCGAGAGAGCGTGAGAGAGAGAGGAGAGGAAACACCAGCTGGAGAGAAAAAGCCGGAGAAATAAGTTTTACCTAACTCTACCTAAGTTTCATTTTAGTTAAAGTTAGTTCGGAAAAAGTTTAATTTTATTTAAATTTAGCTGGAAAAAAAAAAAAAAACCTGAAAAAAGAACAACAAACCCGCGAGGAAAAGGAATAGAAACCCGAGAGAAACGATAAACTACCCGAACCAAGAGCCTGTGAGAAAAAGAGAAAGATAAACCTTTAAGAGCAGCTATATCAAAGATGAACCCCTGAAAAACTCCCAATTTTGGACCTAAAAGTGGGCTAAGGTGGAACACGACACAAAAAAGAGAAAAAAAAAAGTTATCTATCTGAGACAAAAAAACAAACGACTACAATGAGCAGGGAAATGATATATCCTGAGCAATGCACAAAAAATAAAGCAAAGGAAAAATACAAGTACACAACACTAAAAAATAACCCAGAAATCCTCTACGTGGACTATACCACACACAAAGGGACTAAGCTGAAGAACAACCTCATATTCTACACCGAATACGTCACCTCCTGGAAGGAGACTTTACAAAAACACTACACATACGTCTCCAGTGAAGGTATTGGCAGTGGAGGCAGACTGAAAATATGTAAAGATGGAAACCTAGATAAAGATGACCCCCTGCTAACCATAAGCTACTACAACAAAAATAGAAAGATCATGATACAGGGGAATGTGGAAAATCTGGACACCTTCGAAAAGGAATTCCCCCAGTTGAAAACTAAGACAGACACAAAGAGGACCAATGGACAGGAAGCAAAAGAGAGTCGAACAGAGGACGAGGAGAGCCAAGTGGAGGAAGAAGAAGAGAGACCAGCAGAGGAAAACACCTCCCTGTACATCTCCACCCCCCCCACACCTCTCAACGAAAACAAAATGATGAAAGAGAATCTGGCCAAACTAGAACTTGATTTCAACGAATACAGAGAAACACTGGCCAAGAATTTGAAGGAGGAATTCAAACAGCTAAAAACGGAACACGAGTCCACCATCCACAAGCTGAGAAAGACCACAGAGGAGCAAAGAAATGAGATCAAAGAACTCCGTACTCAACTAAACAAAATGAAGGAGACCGTAGAAAGGCTCAGCAGGCAACACAAACCTCTTAAGGTCCAAAAACCTGAGGACACAAAAACAACACACACAAGGACACAGAACCCGCCGGATGCCACCCCACACGAAGACACACCGAAAGCCACAAACCCTGCTCCAACCAGCCCTCAGTCGAGTCATGCCCAGACTACTGCTACCCAGTCCTCACACACAGGAACACAAAAACCGACAGATACCCCCCCAAACGAGGACACACCGAAAGCCCCAAACCCCGCTCCTGCCACACAACATATCCCAGAAACCCAGCCAACAACCAGCCACCAGGCGAGTCCTACCCAGACTACTGTTACCCAGTCTGAAAAACCAGCCCCTCAGGCGGTCCTGCTGACCGACCCCAACGGAAAGTTTCTGGACCCCCAGAGGCTGTTCCCAGACCATCAAGTCCTGAAAAAATGGTGCAGCAACACAGGCCAAGCAATGAAGATCCTGAACAAAGAATCCCTTGGAAGCCCCAAATGGATTGTGATCCACACAGGCACAAACGACCTACGCACCCTACAGGAAGGCACGGCTTGGGCGGTGAGCAGGATGGCAGAAAAGGCCAGCAGGGAATTCCCCGAGGCGCGGATCGTGATCTCCACACTACTGCCCAGAAAGGACACCCCAGCCTATATAATCCACAACACCAACAGGGAGATCGACACGAGATGTTCTGTCCTCCCCAACGTCTCCCTGGCCCATCATCCAAACATCAACACAAGGGACCTCTATGACGAAATACATCTACTCAAACAGCGGATGTGGGTCTTCGCAAGAAACCTCATAAACACTGCCAAAAGACGCAGCCCTCCCACCCCCCCTACCATTGGGAGTCCAAACAGGACCACCAATGTCCCCCACCCCCCTTTACAAAACCGACAACAGAACCGTGCTTTTATACCTGACCCAAGACCCCCCTCTAGACCACAGACTGTAGACCAAGAACTGAGAAAGATCATGACGATGCTGAACAGCCTGATAGAAAGCCGGAGAAATTATTAATATTGTTATTTATCATTATCATTATTGTTATCTTATCAGTATTATTACTATTATTAGATAGATATATGTGCATGCCTCATGAAATTTATACTAAATCATCACTTAGCATTATAGAAAATAGTGTTTCCACACTCATCCCACAAAATAGGTCCATTTTATTTCGTTTTATTGAACTATATAAATGCGTTCTTTCCACATAAGCTGCTGGAATATCCAGGGCCTCCGCTCCTCAACTTTTGGGATGAAGAGTACAGACCCTGAATTCCTAAAAGCTATAAAAGACATTGATATAATTGTGTTAACAGAAACATGGTGCCAAAAGGACATGCCGACCCACTGTCCTCCAATGTACCATGAAATCATTGTGCCCTCAGTAAAGAACACTAAAACACGCAAGGGCAGAACCTCCGGGGGAATATTGGTGTGGTATAAGGGAGAACTGGACAAACACATCTCACCGGTAAAACAGGGGAAATCACACGTATGGCTAAAACTAGATAAAAATATAGGAATAGCAAAAAAAGATGTTTACTTATGTGCGATCTACATACCTCCAATAGATTCGCCATATTTCGAAGAGGAGTTATTTGATACTCTCCACATGGAAATCAGCCATTTCCAGGCCCAAGGAAAGGTGATAATATGTGGGGACCTAAATGCAAGGACCGGTTGTGAACCTGACTTCATAGACCCACAGGGAAACAACCATGTGTTTGGCCAGACCCCTTTAGATGTCACACCAGCCATCGCAAATCGGAACAACCTTGATCGTGAAATAAATAAAAGCGGTAGGGAGGTAGTGCAACTCTGCCGAGCCTTAGGCCTGTACATAGTTAATGGTAGGTTCAGAGGGGACTCCCTAGGGAGACTCACATACTCCTCAACTCTTGGGTCTAGTGTGGTGGACTATACAATCACTGACCTGGACCCCTGCGATATCAACGCATTCACTGTCAGGCAGCAATCCCCCCTCTCAGACCATAACCAAATAAATGTGTACCTTAAACTCTCTGCCCAAACTACAGACACAAAAAAGGAACACAGTAAGCTACATAAAATAAACCAGACATACAGATGGGCCCCAGACAGTGGAGATACATTCATCACAGCACTAAATTCACCTGATCTCACAAGTAAAATTTCAAAATTTAAAGAAAATCTATATGAGATCACCAGAGATGGTGTAAACACGGCCATAGAGGATATAAATATGATCTTCCATGAGGCAGCTGTAAAAGCCGACCTCGTGAAACAGAAGAGGAAGCATCACAAAAGACAAAATAAAAATATGAAATGGTTTGACCACGAATGCAAAAATGCCAGAAAAGACCTGAGAAAAATATCAAACCAAAAGCATCGGCAACCAAACAACCCGGACCTACGTACTAGATACAATGAAACCCTCAAAAGATATAAACACACCATTAGGAACAAAACACAAAACTATACCCACAAAATACTCGAAGAAATTGAAAACTCCACCAATCCAAAACAATTCTGGGAAATGTGGAATAACCTGAGTACAACACAATTGCAAGCATTACCAATCCAAGATGGCGACATCTGGAGAACACATTTTGAAAACCTCTACAAAGACATCCCAAAAAACAAAACAAACCCAAGTCAACATCAGGTCACAGAAAAACTCCACACATTAGAAGCAACAATTAAAGACAACCAAAACCCTCTAGACTCCCCAATCACATGGAAAGAACTGGCCACAAAAACAAAATCTCTCCACCTAAAGAAAGCCTGTGGCCCAGACAACATCAAAAATGAAATGCTAAAGTTCAGCAATATGGAGATGCAGGGTGCGATACTCAAACTATTCAACATCATATTACGCTCAGGCTGTTTTCCCGATATCTGGTGCCAAGGACTAATCTCCCCATATCTAAAAGTGGAAACAAATCAGACCCAAATAACTACCGCGGCATCTGTGTCAACAGTTGTCTAGGGAAGTTATTCTGCAGTATTCTAAATAGTAGATTACTTGATTTTCTTAACAAACATAATATCCTCAGAAAAAACCAAATAGGCTTTCTTCCAAAACACCGCACCGCCGACCATATCTATACCCTTCACACCCTCATTGAAAAACATAAACACCAAACAAAAAATGGGAAAATATTCGCCTGTTTCATCGACTTCAAGAAAGCCTTTGACTCTATATGGCACGAAGGGCTCTATTATAAACTTCTTCAGTGTGGAATAGGGGGCAAAGTCTATGACCTTATTAAATCAATGTATCTGCAAAACAAATGCGGGGTCAAAATTGGAGACAAACGCACCGATTTCTTCACCCAGAGAAGAGGCGTCCGGCAGGGCTGCAATTTGAGCCCGACCCTGTTCAACATATACATAAATGAATTAGCAGACATGCTGGAGCAAAGCGAGTCACCAGGTCTCCGTCTCCTGGATGGAGAAGTGAAGTCCCTGTTCTATGCGGACGACCTGGTTCTGCTGTCTCCCACAGAACAGGGATTACAGCAACAACTAGATCTACTCGACAAATACTGCCAAAATTGGGCTCTAACAGTAAATCTAAAGAAAACCAACATCATGATTTTTCAGAAAAGACCCAGATGTCAGGAAAACAAATACCAGTTTACCCTCAGTGATACCACTATAGGACACACTATGAGCTACACCTACCTTGGTCTAACTATTACAGCATCAGGGAGCTTCAGCATAGCAGTGAATGCACTAAAAGAAAAAGCCCGAAGAGCCCTATATGCAATAAAAAGAAAATTCTACAACATCCAAATCCCAATCAAAATCTGGCTCAAAATTTTTGACAGCATAATCCTGCCCATTGCACTGTACG
The DNA here is from genome assembly GCF_052327205.1 of Somniosus microcephalus. Taxonomy (NCBI): domain Eukaryota; kingdom Metazoa; phylum Chordata; class Chondrichthyes; order Squaliformes; family Somniosidae; genus Somniosus; species Somniosus microcephalus. Next base: position 265,794,500 of record NC_140987.1, read on the forward strand.
GTAGTGAAGTATGGGGCCCGCTAAATCACCAAAGCTACACTAAATGGGAAAAACACACAATAGAAGCCCTACATGCAGAATTCTGCCGAAGCATCCTTCGCACTCAAAGAAAAACGCCAACAAATGCATGCAGAGCCGAACTAGGCAGATACCCACTGATAATAAACATCCAAAAACGAGCACTAAACTTCCTAAATCACCTCAAATCTAGCTCCCCAGACACCCTTCATTTCAAAGCCTTTCAGACCCAAGAGCTAAACCCAGAAAAGAGTCCCCTGAGTCAGCTGCTACTGAAACTAAGTACTCAGCCGGACCCTGACCAGCCCCAGACCAACACAGCCGTCCAAACACCAATCCGAGTGAACCAAATCATTAAAAAATGCAAAGAAACCTACCTGGAACATTGGAACAAAATAACCGAAAGCCAAAGCAGATTAGAATGTTACCGGGCCCTAAAAAGAGAATATAAACTGGCAGACTACCTCACGACCATCAGAGACACAAAACAGAGACAGACCCTCACCAGGTACAGACTAAGCGACCACCAACTGGAAATTGAAAAAGGCAGATACAAGAAATCCTGGCAGCCTAGAGAGAATAGAATATGCGATCAATGTCTGGCTGGCGAGGTTGAAACAGAAATGCATTTCCTCCTAAAATGCAAAAAATTCAACACATCAAGAAACATATTATTCAACAAGCTAAGCCAAACAACCCCAGATTTCAAGGAATTGGATGATCTGTCAAAATTGAGATTAGTCCTAGGAGAAGGAGACAGACCATACCTTGGGGCTAAATATGTAACAACATGTCACAACCTGAGGACTGTTTAAAAGTAAGACTGTTTAAAATTAATATTGAACGTACCAAATGAAGTAGAAAGACTGTTTAAAATTAATATTGTTTAAAAGTAATATTGTATATACCCAACAAATGTCAAATCGATTGACACCTACAGAATGTTGGAAAACTGTACCTTTTTGCAATGTAAGCTTTGGCAATATGGTTCTCTGTAAACTTTCATGCCAATAAAGCATTTGAACTGAACTGAACTGAACTGATTGGGAGTGTGAGAGAGAGAGAGAGATTGGGAGTGTGAGAGAGAGAGAGATTGGGAGTGTGAGAGAGCGAGAGACTGGGAGTGGGAGAGAGAGAGAGTGAGACTGGGAGTGTGAGAGAGATAGAGACTGGGAGTGCGAGAGAGAGAGAGACTGGGAGTGCGAGAGAGAGAGAGACTGGGAGTATGAGAGCGAGAGAGATTGGGAGTGTGAGAGAGAGAGATTGGGAGTGTGAGAGAGAGAGACTGGGAGTGTGAGAGAGAGAGACTGGGAGTGTGAGAGAGAGAGATTGGGAGCGTGGGAGAGAGAGATTGGGAGTGTGAGTGAAATAGATTGGGAGTATGAGAGAGAGAGAGATAGGGAGTGTGAGAGAGAGAGAGATTGGGAGTGAGAGAGGGAGGGAGAATGGGAGTGTGAGACAGAGAGATTGGGAGTGTGAGAGAGAGAGAGATTGGGAGTGTGAGAGAGAGAGAGATAGGGAGTGGGAGAGAGAGAGAGACTGGGAGTGTGAGAGAGAGAGAGATTGGGAGTGAGAGAGAGAGAAATTGGGAGTGTGAGAGACAGAGATTGGGAGTGTGAGAGAGAGAGATTGGGAGTGAGAGAGAGAGAGATTGGGATGAGTGAGATAGAGAGATTGGGAGTGTGAGAGAGAGAGATTGGGAGTGTGAGAGAGTGAGAGATTGGGAGTGTGAGAGAGAGAGAGACTGGGAGTGTGAGAGAGAGAGAGACTGGGAGTGTGAGAGAGAGAGATTGGGAGTGTGAGAGAGAGAGAGATTGGGAGTGTGAGAGAGAGAGAGAGAGTGATTGGGAGTGAAAGAGAGAGAGAAAGATTGGGAGTGTGAGAGGGAGAGATTGGGAGTTTGAGTGAGAGCGAGAGAGATAGGGAGTGAGAGAGAGAGAGATTGGGAGTGAGAGAGAGAGACAGAGATTGGGAGTGTGAGAGAGAGAGAGATTGGGAGTGTGAGAGAGAGAGAGATTGGGAGTGTGAGAGAGAGAGAGATTGGGAGTGTGAGAGAGAGAGAGAGAGATTGGCAGTGTGAGAGAGAGAGATTGGGAGTGTGAGAGAGGGATTGGAAGTGCGAGAGAGAGAGATTGGGAGTGCGAGAGAGAGATTGGGAGTGCAAGAGAGAGAGATTGGGAGTGTGAGAGAAAGAGACTGGAAGTGTGTGAGAGAGAGATATTGGGAGAGTGTGAGAGAGTGAGACTGGGAGTGTGAGAGAGAGAGATTGGGAGTGTGAGAGAGAGAGATTGGGAGTGTGAGAGAGAGAGAGATTGGGAGTGAGAGAGAGAGGGAGGTTGGGAGTGAGAGAGAGAGAGAGATATTGGGAGTGTTTGAGAGAGAGATTGCGAGTGTGAGAGAGAGAGATTGCGAGTGTGAGAGAGAGAGAGAGATTGGGAATGTGAGAGATAGAGAGAGACTGGGAGTGTGAGAGAGAGAGAGACTGGGAGTGTGTGAGAGGGAGAGACTGGGAGTGTGAGAGAGAGAGTTTGGGAGTGTGAGAGAGAGAGAGATTGGAAGTGTGAGAGAGAAAGAGAGACTGGGAGCTTCAGCATAGGAGTGAATGCACTAAAAGAAAAAGCCCGAAGAGCCCTATATGCAATAAAAAGAAAATTCTACAACATCCAAATCCCAATCAAAATCTGGCTCAAAATATTTGACAGCATAATCCTGCCCATTGCACTGTACGGTAGTGAAGTATGGGGCCCGCTAAATCACCAAAGCTGCACTAAATGGGAAAAACACACAATAGAAGCCCTACATGCAGAATTCTGCCGAAGCATCCTTCGCATCCAAAGAAAAACGCCAACAAATGCATGCAGAGCCGAACTAGGCAGATACCCACTGATAATAAACATCCAAAAACGAGCACTAAACTTCCTAAATCACCTCAAATCTAGCTCCCCAGACACCCTTCATTTCAAAGCCTTTCAGACCCAAGAGCTAAACCCAGAAAAGAGTCCCCTGAGTCAGCTGCTACTGAAACTAAGTACTCAGCCGGACCCTGACCTGCCCCAGACCAACACAGCCGTCCAAACACCAATCCGAGTGAACCAAATCACTAAACAATGCAAAGAAACCTACCTGGAACATTGGAACAAAATAACCGAAAGCCAAAGCAGATTAGAATGTTACCGGGCCCTAAAAAGAGAATATAAACTGGCAGACTACCTCACGACCATCAGAGACACAAAACAGAGACAGACCCTCACCAGGTACAGACTAAGCGACCACCAACTGGAAATTGAAAAAGGCAGATACAAGAAATCCTGGCAGCCTAGAGAGAATAGAATATGCGATCAATGTCTGGCTGGCGAGGTTGAAACAGAAATGCATTTCCTCCTAAAATGCAAAAAATTCAACACATCAAGAAACATATTATTCAACAAGCTAAGCCAAACAACCCCAGATTTCAAGGAATTGGATGATCTGTCAAAATTGAGATTAGTCCTAGGAGAAGGAGACAGACCATACCTTGGGGCTAAATATGTAACAACATGTCACAACCTGAGGACTGTTTAAAAGTAAGACTGTTTAAAATTAATATTGAACGTACCAAATGAAGTAGAAAGACTGTTTAAAATTAATATTGTTTAAAAGTAATATTGTATATACCCAACAAATGTCAAATCGATTGACACCTACAGAATGTTGGAAAACTGTACCTTTTTGCAATGTAAGCTTTGGCAATATGGTTCTCTGTAAACTTTCATGCCAATAAAGCATTTGAACTGAACTGAACTGAACTGATTGGGAGTGTGAGAGAGAGAGAGAGATTGGGAGTGTGAGAGAGAGAGAGATTGGGAGTGTGAGAGAGCGAGAGACTGGGAGTGGGAGAGAGAGAGAGTGAGACTGGGAGTGTGAGAGAGATAGAGACTGGGAGTGCGAGAGAGAGAGAGACTGGGAGTGCGAGAGAGAGAGAGACTGGGAGTATGAGAGCGAGAGAGATTGGGAGTGTGAAAGAGAGAGATTGGGAGTGTGAGAGAGAGAGACTGGGAGTGTGAGAGAGAGAGACTGGGAGTGTGAGAGAGAGAGATTGGGAGCGTGGGAGAGAGAGATTGGGAGTGTGAGTGAAATAGATTGGGAGTATGAGAGAGAGAGAGATAGGGAGTGTGAGAGAGAGAGAGATTGGGAGTGAGAGAGGGAGGGAGAATGGGAGTGTGAGACAGAGAGATTGGGAGTGTGAGAGAGAGAGAGATTGGGAGTGTGAGAGAGAGAGAGATAGGGAGTGGGAGAGAGAGAGAGACTGGGAGTGTGAGAGAGAGAGAGATTGGGAGTGAGAGAGAGAGAAATTGGGAGTGTGAGAGACAGAGATTGGGAGTGTGAGAGAGAGAGATTGGGAGTGAGAGAGAGAGAGATTGGGATGAGTGAGATAGAGAGATTGGGAGTGTGAGAGAGAGAGATTGGGAGTGTGAGAGAGTGAGAGATTGGGAGTGTGAGAGAGAGAGAGACTGGGAGTGTGAGAGAGAGAGAGACTGGGAGTGTGAGAGAGAGAGAGATTGGGAGTGTGAGAGAGAGAGAGATTGGGAGTGTGAGAGAGAGAGAGAGAGAGATTGGGAGTGAAAGAGAGAGAGAAAGATTGGGAGTGTGAGAGGGAGAGATTGGGAGTTTGAGTGAGAGCGAGAGAGATAGGGAGTGAGAGAGAGAGAGATTGGGAGTGAGAGAGAGAGACAGAGATTGGGAGTGTGAGAGAGAGAGAGATTGGGAGTGTGAGAGAGAGAGAGATTGGGAGTGTGAGAGAGAGAGAGATTGGGAGTGTGAGAGAGAGAGAGAGAGATTGGCAGTGTGAGAGAGAGAGATTGGGAGTGTGAGAGAGGGATTGGAAGTGCGAGAGAGAGAGATTGGGAGTGCGAGAGAGAGATTGGGAGTGCAAGAGAGAGAGATTGGGAGTGTGAGAGAAAGAGACTGGAAGTGTGTGAGAGAGAGATATTGGGAGAGTGTGAGAGAGTGAGACTGGGAGTGTGAGAGAGAGAGATTGGGAGTGTGAGAGAGAGAGATTGGGAGTGTGAGAGAGAGAGAGATTGGGAGTGAGAGAGAGAGGGAGGTTGGGAGTGAGAGAGAGAGAGATATTGGGAGTGTTTGAGAGAGAGATTGCGAGTGTGAGAGAGAGAGATTGCGAGTGTGAGAGAGAGAGAGAGATTGGGAATGTGAGAGATAGAGAGAGACTGGGAGTGTGAGAGAGAGAGAGACTGGGAGTGTGTGAGAGGGAGAGACTGGGAGTGTGAGAGAGAGAGTTTGGGAGTGTGAGAGAGAGAGAGATTGGAAGTGTGAGAGAGAAAGAGAGACTGGGAGCTTCAGCATAGGAGTGAATGCACTAAAAGAAAAAGCCCGAAGAGCCCTATATGCAATAAAAAGAAAATTCTACAACATCCAAATCCCAATCAAAATCTGGCTCAAAATATTTGACAGCATAATCCTGCCCATTGCACTGTACGGTAGTGAAGAATGGGGCCCGCTAAATCACCAAAGCTACACTAAATGGGAAAAACACACAATAGAAGCCCTACATGCAGAATTCTGCCGAAGCATCCTTCGCATCCAAAGAAAAACGCCAACAAATGCATGCAGAGCCGAACTAGGCAGATACCCACTGATAATAAACATCCAAAAACGAGCACTAAACTTCCTAAATCACCTCAAATCTAGCTCCCCAGACACCCTTCATTTCAAAGCCTTTCAGACCCAAGAGCTAAACCCAGAAAAGAGTCCCCTGAGTCAGCTGCTACTGAAACTAAGTACTCAGCCGGACCCTGACCTGCCCCAGACCAACACAGCCGTCCAAACACCAATCCGAGTGAACCAAATCACTAAACAATGCAAAGAAACCTACCTGGAACATTGGAACAAAATAACCGAAAGCCAAAGCAGATTAGAATGTTACCGGGCCCTAAAAAGAGAATATAAACTGGCAGACTACCTCACGACCATCAGAGACACAAAACAGAGACAGACCCTCACCAGGTACAGACTAAGCGACCACCAACTGGAAATTGAAAAAGGCAGATACAAGAAATCCTGGCAGCCTAGAGAGAATAGAATATGCGATCAATGTCTGGCTGGCGAGGTTGAAACAGAAATGCATTTCCTCCTAAAATGCAAAAAATTCAACACATCAAGAAACATATTATTCAACAAGCTAAGCCAAACAACACCAGATTTCAAGGAATTGGATGACCTGTCAAAATTGAGATTAGTCCTGGGAGAAGGAGACAGACCATACCTTGGGGCCAAATATGTAACAACATGTCACAACCCGAGGACTGTTTAAAATTAAGACTGTTTAAAATTAATATTGAACGTACCAAATGAAGTACAAAGACTGTTTAAAATTAATATTGTTTAAAAGTAATATTGTATGTACCCAACAAATGTCAAATCGATTGACACCTACAGAATGTTGGAAAACTGTACCTTTTTGCTATGTAAGCTTTGGCAATATGGTTCTCTGTAAACTTTCATGCCAATAAAGCATTTGAATTGGAATTGGAATTGGAATTGGAGAGAGATTGGGAGTGAGAGAGAGAGAGAGATTGGGAGTGTGAGAGAGAGAGAGATTGGGAGTGTGAGAGAGAGAGATTGGGAGTGAGAGAGAGAGAGAGATTGGGAGTGTGAGAGAGAGAGAGATTGGGAGTGAGAGAGGGAGGGAGAATGGGAGTGAGAGAGAGAGAGAGATATTGGGAGTGTTTGAGAGCGAGATTGCGAGTGTGAGAGAGAGAGATTGGGAGTGTGAGAGAGAGAGAGAGATTGGGAGTGTGAGAGATAGAGAGAGACTGGGAGTGTGAGAGAGAGAGAGACTGGGAGTGTGTGAGAGAGAGAGACTGGGAGTGTGAGAGAGAGAGTTTGGGAGTGTGAGAGAGAGAGAGATTGGAAGTGTGAGAGAGAGAGAGAGATTGGCAGTGTGAGACAGAGAGTTTGGGAGTGTGAGAGGGAGAGATTGGGAGTGTGAGAGAGAGAGAGAGAGAGGGAGTGTGAGAGAGAGAGAGACTGGGAGTGTGAGAGAGAGAGAGACTGGGAGTGTGAGAGAGAGAGAGATTGGGTGTGTGAGAGAGAGAGATTGGGAGTGTGAGAGAGAGAGATTGGGAGTGAGAGAGAGAGAGAGATTGGGATTGAGAGGGAGAGAGATTGGGAGTGAGAGAGAGAGAGAGATTGGGAGTGTGAGAGAGAGAGATTGGGAGTGTGAGAGAGAGAGAGTGGGAGTGAGAGAGAGAGAGATTGGGAGTGAGAGAGAAATATTGGGTGTGTGAGAGAGAGAGATAGAGAGTGAGAGAGAGAGAGATTGGGAGTGAGAGAGAGAGAGAGAGATTGGGAGTGTGAGAGAGAGAGGGAGATTGGGAGTGTGAGAGAGAGAGAGACTGGGAGTGTGTCAGAGAGAGAGACTGGGAGTGTGAGAGAGAGAGTTTGGGAGTGTGAGATAAAGAGAGATTGGAAGTGTGAGAGAGAGAGAGAGATTGAGAGTGTGAGACAGAGAGTTTGGGAGTGTGAGAGAGAGAGATTGGGAGTGTGAGAGAGAGAGAGACTGGGAGTGTGAGAGAGACAGTGACTGGGAGTGTGAGAGAGAGATTAGGAGTGAGAGAGAGAGAGAGATTGGGAGTGTGAGAGAGAGAGAGAGTGGAAGTGTAAGGGAGAGAGAGACTGGGAGTGAGAGAGAGAGAGAGACTGGGAGTGAGAGAGAGAGATTGGGAGTGGGAGAGAGAGAGATTGGGAGTGTGAGAGAGAGATTGGGAGTGTGAGAGAGAGAGAGATTGGGTGTGTGAGAGAGAGAGAGACGGAGTGAGAGAGAGAGAGACTGGGAGTGAGAGAGAGAGAGACTGGGATGAGAGAGAGAGAGAGTTTGGGAGTGTGAGAGAGAGAGATTGGGAGTGAGAGAGAGATTGGGAGTGTGTGATATACCTCAAAGTAAACGGCCACGCCACGACCTGCCTGTTCGACAGCGGAAGCACGGAGAGCTTCATCCACCCAGAGACGGTGAGCCACTACTCCCTCCCTGTCCTGCCAATGCGCAACCGGATCTCGATGGCATCGAGGTCACACGCCACAGACATCAGCGGCTACTGTGTTGTGACCCTGTCGGTTAAGTGTACGGAGTATAAAAATTTTAAACTCCTCGTCCTGCCCCAGCTATGCGCTGTCGTACTACTAGGCCTAGACTTCCAATCCCACCTCCAAAGCGTCACGCTAGCATACAGCGGACCCCTCCCCCCACTCACAGTCGACAACCAGCAGGTTTTAAACCGCCCACCGCGTAACACCTGCGGCCTATCCACCCTCAAGGTCCCGCCACCTTCCCTGTTCGCTAACCTCACCCCCGACTGCAAACCCGTCGCTACCAAGAGCAGGCGGTACAGCGCTGGGGACAGAGCTTTCATTAGCTCTGAGGTGCAGCGTCTCCTGAAGGAGGGCATCATCGAGGGGAGCACCAGCCCCTGGCGTGCCCAGGTCGTGGTCGTTAAGACCGGCAATAAAAACCGCCTGGTCATCGACTACAGCCAGACCATAAACAGGTACACCCAGCTGGACGCATACCCCCTTCCCCGCATATCTGATATGGTCAATCAGATTGCGCAGTACCGGGTATTCTCCACCATCGACCTTAAGTCGGCCTATCACCAACTCCCTATCCGCCCTGAGGACCGCCAGTATACATCCTTCGAGGCGAACGGCCGCCTCTACCACTTCCTTAGGGTTCCCTTCGGCATCACCAACGGGGTTTCGGTCTTCCAAAGGGAGATGGACCGGATGGTTGACCAGAACGGGCTGCACGCCACGTTCCCCTATCTAGATAACGTCACCATCTGCGGCCGCGACCGGCAGGACCACGATGTTAATCTGGAGAGATTCCTCCGTACGGCCCAACGGCTGAACCTCACCTACAATAAGGATAAATGTGTGTTTAACACCTCGCGCCTTGCCATCCTCGGCTGTGTAGTAGAGAACGGAGTCATCGGCCCCGACCCCAAAAGAATGCGCCCCCTCATGGAGCTACCCCTCCCCCACTGTCCAAAGGCACTGAAGAGAACCCTGGGGCTCTTCGCCTACTATGCCCAATGGGTGCCCAATTATGCGGACAAAGCCAGACCCCTCATGAAGTCCACATCCTTCCCCCTTACGGAGGAAGCGTGCGCAGCCTTTTCCCTCATTAAGGGAGACATTGCCAAGGCCACTATGCACGCAGTGGATGAGTCCATCCCCTTCCAAGTCGAGAGCGATGCATCCGACTTCGCCCTAGCCGCCACCCTTAACCAGGAGGGGAGACCGGTGGCCTTCTTCTCAAGGACCCTACAGGGCCCTGAGATCCGACACTCGTTGGTCGAGAAGGAGGCCCAGGCGATTGTGGAGGCGGTACGACGCTGGAGGCACTACCTGGCAGGCAAACGATTTACCCTCCTTACCGACCAACGTTCAGTCGCTTTTATGTTTAATAACAAGCTGAGGGGCAAAATCAAGAATGACAAGATCTTGAGGTGGAGAATCGAGCTCTCCACCTACGATTATGATATCTTGTACCGGCCAGGTAAGCTGAACGAACCCCCCGATGCTTTGTTACGAATTACATGCGCCAGCGCGCAAAGTGATAGACTTCAGACCCTCCACAACGACCTCTGCCACCCCGGGGTCACCAGACTTTACCACTTCATTAAGGCCCGCAACCTGCCCTACTCCATCGAGGAGGTCAGGACCATGACCAGGAACTGCCAGGCCTGTGCCGAGTGCAAACCCCACTTCTTTAGGCCGGACAGAGCAAGCCTGATCAAGGCCACCCGCCCCTTCGAGCGCCTGAGCATCGACTTTAAGGGGCCCCTCCCGTCCTCTGACCGTAATGTGTACTTCCTCAACATTGTTGATGAGTACTCCCATTTCCCCTTTGCCTTCCCCTGCCCAGACATGACCAGTACCACGGTCATTAAATGCCTGAACGACCTCTTCGCCTTGTTCGGGTTCCCAAACTATATACATAGTGACCGGGGCTCCTCTTTCATGAGCGAGGAACTCCGTCAGTTCCTACTAGCGAGAGGTATTGCTGCAAGCAGGACCACCAGCTACAACCCCCGAGGGAACGGCCAGGTAGAAAGAGAGAACGCGACGGTATGGAAGGCCGTCCTTTTAGCCTTAAAGTCTAAGGGCCTCCCAACCACCCGCTGGCAGGAAGTCCTCCCGGCAGCGCTGCATTCCACCCGGTCACTACTTTGCACTGCCATCAACGCCACCCCCCATGAACGAATGTTTGCTTTCCCCAGGAAGTCGACTACGGGAACCATGCTACCAACCTGGCTGACCTCTCCGGGGCCCGTCTTGCTGCGAAAGCACGTGAGGACCCATAAAACGGACCCCCTGGTCGAGAGGGTGGACCTCCTGCACGCCAACCCCCAGTACGAGTATGTGGCATATCCAGACGGGCGGGAGGACACAGTCTCCTTACGAGACCTCGCACCCTCGGGCACTCCGGAGACACCACCTTCACCCCCCCCCACCACCCCCCCAATTCCAGACCAGGTAGGCGGCATGCCGGAACCCCACGAGCCTTCGCCGACCACGCAGACACCAGCATTAACACCGGATAATGCAACACCGCCGCTGCGACGATCAGAAAGGCTTACGAGGCCTCCGGACAGACTGACATACCAGAACTGGTAGTACACTTCACCCCGCCGGACTCAAATCTAAACAAGGGGTGAATGTGGTAAACCACTTTTATCATTCACTATCGTTACACTATAGCTATCACTGTTATATCGTTACTCTATGGTTATCACTCTTCACACTGTTGTATCACTATGCGAGGTCGCCTCTTGTCACGCTGCTATACCTGGGCTGACCACTGCTGACTCCGCCCATGACTCCACCTACCTGCCCAGGTATAAAGGTAGTCGACTGGCTGGCATTCCTCCTTGTTGTATCCGATCACCCACGAGGGTGGGCCCTGTTATTTAGCCAATAAAAACCTATAGTTCCTTTCTTAACTCGTCGCTTTTCATTGGATGAATGGATAGTGTAACGATAGTGAACGATAAAAGTGGTATACCACAGTGTGAGAGAGAGATAGGTTGGGAGTGAGAGAGAGAGAGAGACTGGGATGAGAGAGAGAGAGAGATTGGGAGTGTGAGAGAGAGAGAGATTGGGAGTGTGAGAGAGAGAGATTGGGAGTGTGAGACAGAGATTGGAAGTGCGAGAGAGAGAGACTGGGAGTGTGAGAGAAAGAGACTGGGAGTGAGAGAGAGAGAGAGGTTGGGAGTGTGAGAGAGAGAGAGATTGGTAGTGTTAGAGAGAGAGATTGGGAGTGTGAGAGAGAGAGATTGGGAGTGTGTGAGAGAGAGAGACTGGGAGAGTGAGAGAGAGATTGGGAGTGTGAGAGAGAGTGATTGGGAGTGTGAGAGAGAGAGATTGGGAGTGTGAGAGAGAGAGATTGGGAGTGTGTGAGAGAGAGAGGCTGGGAGTGTGAGAGAGAGATTGGGAGTGTGAGAGAGAGATTGGGAGTGTGAGAGAGAGAGATTGGGAGTGAGAGAGAGAGACTGGGAGTGTAAGAGAGAGAGAGAGTGGGAGTGTGAGGGAGAGAGAGACTGGAAGAGAGAGAGAGAGAGAGAGACTGGGAGTGAGAGAGATAGATTGGGAGTGTGAGAGAGAGAGATTGGGAGTGTGAGAGAGAGAGATTGGGAGTGTGAGAGAGAGAGAGATTGGGAGTGTGAGAGAGAGAGAGACTGGGAGTGCCAGATAGAGAGAGCCTGGGAGTGCCAGAGGGAGAGAGACTGGGAGTGTGAGAGTGAGAGAGATTGGGAGTGTGAGAGAAAGAGATTGGGAGTGTGAGAGAGAGAGATTGGGAGTGTGTGAGAGAGAGAGACTGGGAGAGTGAGAGAGAGATTGGGAGTGTGAGAGAGAGTGATTGGGAGTGTGAGAGAGAGAGATTGGGAGTGTGAGAGATAGAGATTGGGAGTGTGAGAGAGAGAGAGATTGGGAGTGTGAGAGAGAGAGATTGGGAGTGTGAGACAGAGATTGGAAGTGCGAGAGAGAGAGACTGGGAGTGTGAGAGAAAGAGACTGGGTGTGAGAGAGAGAGAGAGGTTGGGAGTGTGAGAGAGAGAGAGATTGGTAGTGTTAGAGAGAGAGATTGGGAGTGTGAGAGAGAGAGATTGGGAGTGTGTGAGAGAGAGAGACTGGGAGAGTGAGAGAGAGATTGGGAGTGTGAGAGAGAGTGATTGGGAGTGTGAGAGAGAGAGATTGGGAGTGTGAGAGAGAGAGATTGGGAGTGTGTGAGAGAGAGAGGCTGGGAGTGTGAGAGAGAGATTGGGAGTGTGAGAGAGAGATTGGGAGTGTGAGAGAGAGAGATTGGGAGTGAGAGAGAGAGACTGGGAGTGTAAGAGAGAGAGAGAGTGGGAGTGTGAGGGAGAGAGAGACTGGGAGAGAGAGAGAGAGAGAGAGACTGGGAGTGAGAGAGATAGATAGGGAGTGTGAGAGAGAGAGATTGGGAGTGTGAGAGAGAGAGATTGGGAGTGTGAGAGAGAGAGAGATTGGGAGTGTGAGAGAGAGAGAGACTGGGAGTGCCAGATAGAGTGAGCCTGGGAGTGCCAGAGGGAGAGAGACTGGGAGTGTGAGAGTGAGAGAGATTGGGAGTGTGAGAGAAAGAGATTGGGAGTGTGAGAGAGAGAGACTGGGAGTGAGAGAGATAGAGATTGGGTGTGTGAGTGAAATAGATTGGGAGTGTGAGTGAGAGAGAGATTGGGAGTGTGAGAGAGAGAGAGATTAGGAGTGTGAGAGAGAGAGAGATTGGGAGTGTGAGAGAGAGAGAGACTGGGAGTGCCAGATAGAGAGAGCCTGGGAGTGCCAGAGGGAGAGAGACTGGGAGTGTGAGAGTGAGAGAGATTGGGAGTGTGAGAGAAAGAGATTGGGAGTGTGAGAGAGAGAGACTGGGAGTGAGAGAGATAGAGATTGGGAGTGTGAGTGAAATACATTGGGAGTGTGAGTGAGAGAGAGATTGGGAGTGTGAGAGAGAGAGAGATTAGGAGTGTGAGAGAGAGAGAGATTGGGAGTGTGAGAGAGAGAGATTGGGAGTGTGAGAGAGAGAGAGATTGGGAGTGTGGGAGAGAGAGATTGGGAGTGTGAGAGGGAGAGAGACTGGGAGTGTGAGAGAGAGAGACTGGGAGTGTGAGAGAGAGAGATTGGGAGTGTGGGAGAGAGAGATTGGGAGTGTGATTGAAATAGATTGGGAGTGCGAGAGAGAGAGATTGGGAGTGTGAGAGAGAGAGAGATTAGGAGTGTGAGAGAGAGAGAGATTGGGAGTGTGAGAGAGAGAGATTGGGAGTGTGAGAGAGAGAGAGATTGGGAGTGTGAGAGAGAGAGAGATAGGGAGTGGGAGAGAGAGATTGGGAGTGTGAGAGAGAGAGAGATTGGAAGTGTGAGAGATAGAGAGATTGGGAGTGTGAGAGAGAGAGATTGGGAGTGTGAGAGAGAGATTGAAAGTGTGAGAGAGAGAGATTGGGAGTGCGAGAGAGAGAGATTGGGAGTGTGAGAGAGAGAGACTGTGAGTGTGTGAGAGAGAGCGAATGGGAGCTTGTGAGAGAGAGATTGGGAGTGTGAGGGAGAGAGATTGGGAGTGTGAGAGAAAGAGAGATTGGGAGTGAGAGGGAGAGAGAGATTGGGAGTGAGAGAGAGAGAGAGATTGGGAGTGTGAGAGAGAGACAGAGATTGGGAGTGTGAGAAAGAGAGAGAGATTGGGAATGTGAGAGAGAGAGAGAGACTGGGTGTGTGAGAGAGAGAGAGACTGGGAGTGTGAGAAAGAGAGTTTGGGAGTGTGAGAGAGAGAGAGACTGGGAATGTGTGAGAGAGAGAGTGGGAGTGTGAGACAGAGAGTTTCAGAGTGGGAGGGAGAGAGAGATTGGGAGTGTGAGATAGAGAGAGATTGGGAGTGTGAGAGAGAGAGATTGGGAGTGTGAGAGAGAGAGAGATTGGGAGTGTGAGAGAGAGAGAGATTGGGAGTGTGAGAGAGAGAGAGATTGGGAGTGTGAGAGAGAGAGACTGGGAGTGAGAGAGAGAGAGAGATTCGGAGTGAGAGAGAGAGATTGGGAGTGTGAATGAGAGAGAGAGACTGGGAGTGAGAGAGAGAGAGATTGGGAGTGTGAGAGAGAGACAGATTGGGAGTGTGAGAGAGAGAGAGATTGGGAGTTTGAGAGAGTGAGAGATTGGGAGTGTGAGAGAGAGAGAGATTGTGAGTGAGAGAGAGAGAGATTGGGAGTGTGAGAGAGAGAGAGATTGGGAGTGTGAGAGAGAGAGAGATTGGGAGTGTGAGAGAGAGAGAGATTGGGAGTGTGAGAGAGAGAGAGATTGGGAGTGTGAGAGAGAGAGAGATTGGGAGTGTGAGAGAGAGAGATTGGGAGTGAGAGAGAGAGAGAGATTGGGAGTGTGAGAGAGAGAGATTGGGAGTTTGAGAGAGAGAGAGATTGGGAGTGTGAGAGAGAGAGAGATTGGGAGTGAGAGAGAGAGGGAGATTGGGAGTGTGAGAGAGAGAGAGATTGGGAGTGTGAGAGAGAGAGATTGGGAGTGAAAGGGAGAGAGGCAGAGATTTGGATTGTGAGAGAGAGATATTGGGAGTATGAGAGAGAGAGATTGGGAGTGCGTGAGAGAGAGAGTCTGGGAGAGTGAGAGAGAGATTGGGAGTGTGAGAGAGAGTGATTGGGAGTGTGAGAGAGAGAGATTGGGAGTGTGAGAGAGAGAGATTGGGACTGTGTGAGAGAGAGAGGCTGGGAGTGTGAGAGAGAGATTGGGAGTGTGAGAGAGAGATTGGGAGTGTGAGAGAGAGAGATTGGGAGTGAGAGAGAGAGACTGGGAGTGTAAGAGAGAGAGAGTGTGGGAGTGTGAGGGAGAGAGAGACTGGGAGAGAGAGAGAGATAGAGAGAGATTGGGAGTGTGAGAGAGAGATTGAAAGTGTGAGAGAGAGAGATTGGGAGTGTGAGAGAGAGAGATTGGGAGTGTGAGAGAGAGAGAGATTGGGAGTGAGAGAGAGAGAGAGACTGGGAGTGCCAGATAGAGAGAGCCTGGGAGTGCCAGAGAGAGAGAGACTGGGAGTGCGAGAGTGAGAGAGATTAGGAGTGTGAGAGAGAGAGAGATTGGGAGTGTGAGACAGAGAGATTGGGAGTGTGAGAGAGAGAGAGATTGGGAGTGTGAGAGAGAGAGAGATAGGGAGTGGGAGAGAGAGAGAGATTGGGAGTGTGTGAGAGAGAGAGATTGGAAGTGTGAGAGATAGAGAGATTGGGAGTGTGAGAGAGAGAGATTGGGAGTGTGAGAGAGAGAATGGAAGTGTGAGAGAGAGAGATTGGGAGTGTGAGAGAGAGAGAGATTGGGAGTGTGGGAGAGAGAGATTGGGAGTGTGAGAGAGAGAGACTGGGAGTGTGAGAGAGAGAGATTGGGAGTGTGGGAGAGAGAGATTGGGAGTGTGAGTGAAATAGATTGGGAGTGTGAGAGAGAGAGAGATTGGGAGTGTGAGAGAGAGAGAGATTAGGAGTGTGAGAGAGAGAGAGATTGGGAGTGTGAGACAGAGAGATTGGGAGTGTGAGAGAGAGAGAGATTGGGAGTGTGAGAGAGAGAGAGACAGGGAGTGGGAGAGAGAGAGAGATTGGGAGTGTGTGAGAGAGAGCGATTGGAAGTGTGAGAGATAGAGAGATTGGGAGTGTGAGAGAGAGAGATTGGGAGTGTGAGAGAGAGAGATTGGGAGTGTGAGAGAGAGAGATTGGGACTGTGTGAGAGAGAGAGGCTGGGAGTGTGAGAGAGAGATTGGGAGTGTGAGAGAGAGATTGGGAGTGTGAGAGAGAGAGATTGGGAGTGAGAGAGAGAGACTGGGAGTGTAAGAGAGAGAGAGTGTGGGAGTGTGAGGGAGAGAGAGACTGGGAGAGAGAGAGAGATAGAGAGAGACTGGGAGTGAGAGAGAGAGATTGGAAGTGTGAGAGAGAGAGATTGGGAGTGTGAGAGAGAGAGATTGGGAGTGTGAGAGAGAGAGAGATTGGGAGTGAGAGAGAGAGAGAGACTGGGAGTGCCAGATAGAGAGAGCCTGGGAGTGCCAGAGAGAGAGAGACTGGGAGTGCGAGAGTGAGAGAGATTAGGAGTGTGAGAGAGAGAGAGATTGGGAGTGTGAGACAGAGAGATTGGGAGTGTGAGAGAGAGAGAGATTGGGAGTGTGAGAGAGAGAGAGATAGGGAGTGGGAGAGAGAGAGAGATTGGAAGTGTGTGAGAGAGAGAGATTGGAAGTGTGAGAGATAGAGAGATTGGGAGTGTGAGAGAGAGAGATTGGGAGTGTGAGAGAGATTGGAAGTGTGAGAGAGAGAGATTGGGAGTGTGAGAGAGAGAGAGATTGGGAGTGTGGGAGAGAGAGATTGGGAGTGTGAGAGAGAGAGAGACTGGGAGTGTGAGAGAGAGAGACTGGGAGTGTGAGAGAGAGAGATTGGGAGTGTGGGAGAGAGAGATTGGGAGTGTGAGTGAAATAGATTGGGAGTGTGAGAGAGAGAGAGATTGGGAGTGTGAGAGAGAGAGAGATTAGGAGTGTGAGAGAGAGAGAGATTGGGAGTGTGAGACAGAGAGATTGGGAGTGTGAGAGAGAGAGAGATTGGGAGTGTGAGAGAGAGAGAGATAGGGTGTGGGAGAGAGAGAGAGATTGGGAGTGTGTGAGAGAGAGCGATTGGAAGTGTGAGAGAGAGAATGGAAGTGTGAGAGAGAGAGATTGGGAGTGCGAGAGAGAGAGATTGGGAGTGTGAGAGAGAGAGACTGGGAGTGTGAGAGAGAGAGACTGTGAGTGTGTGAGAGAGAGCGAATGGGAGTGTGTGAGAGAGATTGGGAGTGTGAGGGAGAGAGATTGGGAGTGTGAGAGAAAGAGAGATTGGGAGTGAGAGGGAGAGAGAGATTGGGAGTGAGAGAGAGAGAGAGACTGGGAGTGTGAGAGAGACACAGAGATTGGGAGTGTGAGAGAGAGAGAGAGATGGGGAGTGTGTGAGAGAGAGAGAGACTGGGTGTGTGAGAGAGAGAGAGACTGCGAGTGTGAGAGAGAGAGTTTGGGAGTGTGAGAGAGAGAGAGACTGGGAATGTGTGAGAGAGAGAGTGGGAGTGTGAGACAGAGAGTTTCAGAGTGGGAGGGAGAGAGAGATTGGGAGTGTGAGAGAGAGAGAGATTGGGAGTGTGAGAGAGAGAGATTGGGAGTGTGAGAGAGAGAGAGATTGGAAGTGTGAGAGAGAGAGAGATTGGGAGTGTGAGAGAGAGAGAGATTGGGAGTGAGAGAGAGAGAGAGATTGGGAGTGTGAAAGAGAGAGTGATTGGGAGTGTGAGAGAGAGAAAGTTTGGGAGTTTGAGAGAGAGAGACTGGGAGTGAGAGAGAGAGAGAGAGTTTCGGAGTGAGAGAGAGAGAGAGATTGGGAGTGTGAATGAGAGAGAGAGACTGGGATTGAGAGAGAGAGAGATTGGGAGTGTGAGAGAGAGAGAGATTGGGAGTGTGAGAGAGAGAGAGATTGGAAGTGTGAGAGATTGGGAGTGTGAGAGAGAGAGAGGTTGTGAGTGAGAGAGAGAGAGAGAGATTGGGAGTGTGAGAGAGAGACAGATTGGGAGTGTGAGAGAGAGAGAGATTGGGAGTGTGAGAGAGAGAGAGATTGGGAGTGTGAGAGAGAGAGAGATTGGGAGTGAGAGTGACACAGAACAGGGATTACAGCAACAACTAGACCTACTCGACAAATACTGCCAAAATTGGGCTCTAACAGTAAATCTAAAAAAAAACCACCATCATGATTTTTCAAAAAAGGCCCAGATGTCAGGAAAACAAATACCAGTTTACCCTCAGTGATACCACTATAGGACACACTATGAGCTACACCTACCTTGGTCTAACTATTACAGCATCAGGGAGCTTCAACATAGCAGTGAATGCACTAAAAGAAAAAGCCCGAAGAGCCCTATATGCAATAAAAAGAAAATTCTACAACATCCAAATCCCAATCAAAATCTGGCTCAAAATATTTGACAGCATAATCCTGCCCATTGCACTGTACGGTAGTGAAGTATGGGGCCCGCTAACTCATCAAAGCTACACCAAATGGGAAAAACACACAATAGAAGCCCTACATGCAGAATTCTGCCGAAGCATCCTTCGCATCCAAAGAAAAACGCCAACAAATGCATGCAGAGCCGAACTAGGCAGATACCCACTGATAATAAACATCCAAAAACGAGCACTAAACTTCCTAAATCACCTCAAATCTAGCTCCCCAGACACCCTTCATTTCAAAGCATTTCAGACCCAAGAGCTAAACCCAGAAAAGAGTCCGCTGAGTCAGCTGCTACTGAAACTAAGTACTCAGCCGGACCCTGACCAACCCCAGACCAACACAGCCGTCCAAACACCAATCCGAGTGAACCAAATCATTAAACAATGCAAAGAAACCTACCTGGAACATTGGAACAAAATAACCGAAAGCCAAAGCAGATTAGAATGTTACCGGGCCCTAAAAAGAGAATATAAACTGGCAGACTACCTCACGACCATCAGAGACACAAAACAGAGACAGACCCTCACCAGGTACAGACTAAGCGACCACCAACTGGAAATTGAAAAAGGCAGATACAAGAAATCCTGGCAGCCTAGAGAGAATAGAATATGCGATCAATGTCTGGCCGGCGAGGTTGAAACAGAAATGCATTTCCTCCTAAAATGCGAAAAATTCAACACATCAAGAAACATATTATTCAACAAGCTAAGCCAAACAACCCCAGATTTCAAGGAATTGGATGACCTGTCAAAATTGAGATTAGTCCTGGGAGAAGGAGACAGACCATACCTTGGGGCCAATTATGTAACAACATGTCACAACCTGAGGACTGTTTAAAATTAAGACTGTTTAAAATTAATATTGAAGGTACCAAATGAAGTTCAAAGACTGTTTAAAATTAATATTGTTTAAAAGTAATATTGTATGTACCCAACAAATGTCAAATCGATTGACACCTACAGAATGTTTGAAAATGTACCTTTTTGCTATGTAAGCTTTGGCAATATGGTTCTCTGTAAACTTTCATGCCAATAAAGCATTTGAATTTGAATTTGAATTTGAATTTGATTGGGAATGTGAGAGAGAGAGATTGGGAGTTTGAGAGAGAGAGAGATTGGGAGTGTGAGAGAGAGAGAGATTGGGAGTGAGAGAGAGAGGGAGATTGGGAGTGTGAGAGAGAGAGAAATTGGGAGTGAGAGAGAGAGAGATTGGGAGTGAGAGAGAGAGAGAGATTGGGAGTGTGAGAGAGAGAGATTGGGAGTTTGAGAGAGAGAGAGATTGGGAGTGTGAGAGAGAGAGAGATTGGGAGTGAGAGAGAGAGAGAGATTGGGAGTGTGAGAGAGGGAGATTGGGAGTGAGAGAGAGAGAGAGATTGGGAGTGTGAGAGAGAGATTGGGAGTGTGAGAGAGAGAGACTGGGAGTGTGAGAGAGAGATTGGGAGTGTGAGAGAGAGATTGGAAGTGTGAGAGAGAGAGACTGGGAGTGTGAGAGAGAGAGATTGGGAGTGAGAGAGAGAGAGAGATTGGGAGTGTGAGAGGGAGAGATTGGGAGTGAGAGAGAGAGAGATTGGGAGTTTGAGAGAGAGAGATTGGGAGTGTGAGAGTGAGAGATATTGGGAGTGTGAGAGAGAGAGATTGGGAATGTGAGAGAGAGAGATAGATTGGGAGTGTGAGAAAGAGAGAGATTGGGAGTGTGAGAGAGAGAGAGTTTGGGAGTGTGAGAGAGAGAGAGACTGTAAACTTTCATGCCAATAAAGCATTTGAACTGAACTGAACTGAACTGAACTGAACTGATTGGGAGTGTGTGAGAGAGAGAGATTGGGAGTGTGAGAGAGAGAGATTGGGAGTGTGAGAGAGAGAGACTGGGAGTGAGAGTGAGAGAGATTGGGGAGAGAGAGAGAGAGATTGGGAGTGTGAGAGAGAGAGATTGGGAGTGTGAGTGAGAGAAAACGCCAACAAATGCATGCAGAGCCGAACTAGGCAGATACCCACTGATAATAAACATCCAAAAACGAGCACTAAACTTCCTAAATCACCTCAAATCTAGCTCCCCAGACACCCTTCATTTCAAAGCCTTTCAGACCCAAGAGCTAAACCCAGAAAAGAGTCCCCTGAGTCAGCTGCTACTGAAACTAAGTACTCAGCCGGACCCTGACCAGCCCCAGACCAACACAGCCGTCCAAACACCAATCCGAGTGAACCAAATCATTAAAAAATGCAAAGAAACCTACCTGGAACATTGGAACAAAATAACCGAAAGCCAAAGCAGATTAGAATGTTACCGGGCCCTAAAAAGAGAATATAAACTGGCAGACTACCTCACGACCATCAGAGACACAAAACAGAGACAGACCCTCACCAGGTACAGACTAAGCGACCACCAACTGGAAATTGAAAAAGGCAGATACAAGAAATCCTGACAGCCTAGAGAGAATAGAATATGCGATCAATGTCTGGCTGGCGAGGTTGAAACAGAAATGCATTTCCTCCTAAAATGCGAAAAATTCAACACATCAAGAAACATATTATTCAACAAGCTAAGCCAAACAACCCCAGATTTCAAGGAATTGGATGATCTGTCAAAATTGAGATTAGTCCTAGGAGAAGGAGACAGACCATACCTTGGGGCTAAATATGTAACAACATGTCACAACCTGAGGACTGTTTAAAAGTAAGACTGTTTAAAATTAATATTGAACGTACCAAATGAAGTAGAAAGACTGTTTAAAATTAATATTGTTTAAAAGTAATATTGTATATACCCAACAAATGTCAAATCGATTGACACCTACAGAATGTTGGAAAACTGTACCTTTTTGCTATGTAAGCTTTGGCAATATGGTTCTCTGTAAACTTTCATGCCAATAAAGCATTTGAACTGAACTGAACTGAACTGAGAGAGAGATTGGGAGTGAGAGAGAGAGAGGGATTGGGAGTGTGTGAGAGAGAAAGATTGGGAGTGTGAGAGAGAGAGATTGGGAGTGTGAGAGAGAGAGATTGGGAGTGTGAGAGAGAGAGAGATTGGGAGTGAGAGAGAGAGAGAGATTGGGAGTGTGAGAGAGAGAGAGATTGGGAGTGAGAGAGAGAGAGAGATTGGGAGCGAGAGAGAGAGAGAGAATGGGAGTGTGAGAGAGAGAGACTGAGAGTGTGAGAGAGAGAGATTGGGAGTGTGAGAGAGAAAGATTGGGAGTGTGAGAGAGAGAGATTGGGAGTGAGAGAGAGAGAGAGATTGGGAGTGTGAGAGAGAGAGAGATTGGGAGTATGAGAGAGAGAGATTGGGAATGTGAGAGAGAGAGATTGGGAGTGAAAGAGAGAGAGACAGAGATTGGGAGTGTGAGAGAGAGAGATTGGGAGTGTGAGAGAGAGAGATTGGGAGTGTGTGAGTGAGAGAGACTGGGAGTGTGAGAGAGAGATTGGGAGT
The DNA here is from genome assembly GCF_052327205.1 of Somniosus microcephalus. Classification (NCBI taxonomy): domain Eukaryota; kingdom Metazoa; phylum Chordata; class Chondrichthyes; order Squaliformes; family Somniosidae; genus Somniosus; species Somniosus microcephalus. The sequence continues at coordinate 265,815,981 of NC_140987.1, forward strand.
GTGAGAGAGAGAGAGATTGGGAGTGTGAGAGAGAGAGACTGGGAGTGTGAGAGAGAGAGATTGGTAGTGTGAGAGAGAGAGATTGGGAGTGTGAGAGAGAGAGATTGGGAGTGAAAGGGAGAGAGACAGAGATTTGGATTGTGAGAGAGAGAGATTGGGAGTGAGAGAGAGAGAGATTGGGAGTGTGAGAGAGAGAGATTGGGAGTGTGAGAGAGAGAGAGATTGGGAGTGTGAGAGAGAGTGATTGGGAGTGTGAGAGAGAGAGATTGAGAGTGTGAGAGAGAGAGATTGGGAGTGTGTGAGAGAGAGAGGCTGGGAGTGTGAGAGAGAGATTGGGAGTGTGAGAGAGTGATTGGGAGTGTGAGAGAGAGAGATTGGGAGTGAGAGAGAGAGACTGGGAGTGTAAGAGAGAGAGAGAGTGGGAGTGTGAGGGAGAGAGAGACTGGGAGAGAGAGAGAGAGAGAGACTGGGATTGGGAGAGAGAAATTGGGAGTGTGAGAGTGAGAGATTGGGAGTGTGAGAGAGAGAGATTGGGAGTGTGAGAGAGAGAGTTTGGGAGTGTGAGAGAGAGAGAGACTGGGAGTGCCAGAGAGAGAAAGCCTGGGAGTGCCAGAGAGAGAGAGACTGGGAGTGTGAGAGTGAGAGAGATTGGGAGTGTCAGAGAGAGAGAGTTTGGGAGTGTGGGAGAGAGAGATTGGGAGTGTGAGTGAAATAGATTGAAGTGTGAGAGAGAGAGAGATTGGGAGTGTGAGAGAGAGAGAGATTAGGAGTGTGAGAGAGAGAGAGATTGGGAGTGTGAGAGAGAGAGATTGGAAGCGTGAGAGAGAGAGAGATTGGGAGTGTGGGAGAGAGAGATTGGGAGTGTGAGAGAGAGAGATACTGGGAGTGTGAGAGAGAGAGACTGGGAGTGTGAGAGAGAGACATTGGGAGTGTGGGAGAGAGAGATTGTGCGTGTGAGTGAAATAGATTGGGAGTGTGAGAGAGAGAGAGATTGGGAGTGTGAGAGAGAGAGATTAGGATGTGAGAGAGAGAGAGATTGGGAGTTTGAGAGGGAGAGATTGGGAGTGTGAGAGAGAGAGAGATTGGGAGTGTGAGAGAGAGAGAGATAGCGAGTGGGAGAGAGAGAGAGATTGGGAGTGTGAGAGAGAGAGAGATTGGAAGTGTGAGAGATAGAGAGATTGGGAGTGTGAGAGAGAGAGAGATTGGGATTGTGAGAGAGAGATTGGAAGTGTGAGAGAGAGAGATTAAGAGTGCGAGAGAGAGAGATTGGGAGTGTGAGAGAGAGAGACTGGGAGTGTGAGAGAGAGATACTGAGAGTGTGAGAGAGAGAGACTGGGAGTGTGAGAGAGAGCGATTGGGAGTGTGGGAGAGAGAGATTGTGCGTGTGAGTGAAATAGATTGGGAGTGTGAGAGAGAGAGAGATTGGGAGTGTGAGAGAGAGAGAGATTAGGATGTGAGAGAGAGAGAGATTGGGAGTGTGAGAGAGATAGCGAGTGAGAGAGAGAGAGAGATTGGGAGTGTGAGAGAGAGAGAGATTGGAAGTGTGAGAGATAGAGAGATTGGGAGTGTGAGAGAGAGAGAGATTGGGATTGTGAGAGAGAGATTGGAAGTGTGAGAGAGAGATTAAGAGTGCGAGAGAGAGAGATTGGGAGTGTGAGAGAGAGAGACTGGGAGTGTGAGAGAGAGAGACTGTGAGTGTGTGAGAGAGAGCAACTGGGAGTGTGTGAGAGAGAGATTGGGAGTGTGAGGGAGAGAGATTGGCAGTGTGAGAGAAAGAGAGATTGGGAGTGAGAGGGAGAGGGAGATTGGGAGTGAGAGAGAGAGAGAGATTGGGAGTGTGAGAGAGAGACAGAGATTGGGAGTGTGAGAGAGAGAGAGAGAGATTGGGAGTGTGAGAGAGAGAGAGAGACTGGGTGTGTGAGAGAGAGAGAGACTGGGAGTGTGAGAGAGAGAGTTTGGGAGTGTGAGAGAGAGAGAGATTGGGAGTGTGAGAGAGAGAGAGATTGGGAGTGTGAGAGAGAGAGAGATTGGGAGTGAGAGAGAGAGATTGGGAGTGTGAAAGAGAGAGAGATTGGGAGTGTGAGAGAGAGAAAGATTGGGAGTGTGAGAGAGAGAGACTGGGAGTGAGAGAGAGAGAGAGATTCGGAGTGAGAGAGAGAGAGAGAGATTGGGAATGTGAATGAGAGAGAGAGACTGGGAGTGAGAGAGAGAGAGATTGGGAGTGTGAGAGAGAGAGAGATTGGGAGTGTGAGAGAGAGAGAGATTGGGAGTGTGAGAGAGAGAGAGATTGTGAGTGAGAGAGAGAGAGAGATTGGGAGTGTGAGAGAGAGAGATTGGGAGTGTGAGAGAGAGAGAGATTGGGAGTGTGAGAGAGAGAGATTGGGAGTGTGAGAGAGAGAGAGATTGGAAGTGTAAGAGAGAGAAAGATTGGGAGTGTGAGAGAGAGAGAAATTGGGAGTGTGAGAGAGAGAGGTTGGAAGTGTAAGAGAGAGAGAGAGTGGGAGTGTGAGAGATAGAGACTGGGAGTGTAAGAGAGAGAGAGTGGGAGTGTGAGAGAGAGAGATTGGGAGTGTAAGAGAGAGAGAGAGTGGGAGTGTGAGAGAGAGAGACTGGGAGTGAGTGAGAGAGAGAGGGACTGGGAGTGAGAGAGAGAGATTGGGAGTGGGAGAGAGAGAGATTGGGAGTGTGAGAGAGAGAGAGATTGGGAGTGAGAGTGAGAGAGAGACTGGGAGTGTCAGAGAGAGATTGGGTGTGTGAGAGAGAGAGATTGGGAGTGAGAGAGAGAGAGATTGGGAGTGTGAGAGAGAGAGAGAGATTGGGAGTGTCAGAGAGAGAGATTGGGAGTGAGAGAGAGAGAGACTGGGAGTGAGAGAGAGCGAGAGAGAGTGTAAGAGAGAGAGAGAGACTGGGAGTGAGAGAGAGAGAGAGGCTGGGAGTGAGAGAGAGAGATTGGGAGTGTGAGAGAGAGAGAGAGGGAGTGTGAGAGAGAGAGAGAGATTGGGAGTGTGAGAGAGAGAGAGATTGGGAGTGTGAGAGAGAGTGACGGGGAGTGTGAGAGAGAGCAGTATATTAAGAATACACTCCTCTCCATTGAGGAATCCATTGATTCCAATTGTTTCTGGGACAACTGGAATACATTACACAAAAAACAACACGATGAATTGGCCATTCAAAACGGTGACACATGGGAGAACCATTTTGAAAAACTATACCAGAAAAACACACTAAGCCCAGAGCAATACCAAATATGCGAAAAAGTGGCAATGCTAGAATCTGCCATAAAAGATAACCAAAACCCGATAGACACCATAATATCTGAAAAAGAGCTAATTGAAAAACTCAAGGACCTGCGGCCAGGAAAGACTTGCGGGGCAGACGGCATCCTAAGCGAGATGATTAAACACTCGGACGATAAAATGAGATTGGCTGTACTGAAACTCTTCATATTGGTTCTGAGTGTCGGTTACTTCCCTTATATCTGGAACTAAGGACTCATAACGCCCATATACAAAAGTGGGTATAAAGGAGACCCAAATAACTATCGAGGCATCTGTGTAAACAGTAACATGGGAAAGGTTTTCTGTAGTATCATAAACAAAAGACTTATAAACTTCCTTGAGGAGCACAATGTCTTGAGTAAAAGCCAAATTGGATTCCTGCCAAACTATAGAACATCAGATAATATCTTCACCCTACAGACCCTAATTGACAAACACGTCCATCAAAACAAAAGCAAAATCTACGCATGCTTTATAGATTTCCAGAAGGCTTTTGATTCCATCTGGCACGACGGTCTATTCCTGAAACTTATCGAAAGCGGGGTAGGAGGGAAAACATATGATGTAATTAAATCAGTGTATACAAACAACAAATGTGCAGTTAAAATTGGAGACAAACAAACAAAATACTTCCCACAGGGGCGGGGGGTGACGCAGGGCTCGCAAATCTCACCGACACTCTTTAATATTTACATAAATGAATTAGCAAAACTACTTGAACAATCTACAACACCCGGCCTCACCCTATAGGAATCCAAGGTTAAATTCCTCCTCTATGCAGACGACCTGGGTCTGCTGTCACCAACTAAGGAGGGTCTACAGCAGAACCTGGATCTGCTGGAATCAGTCTGTCAGACCTGGGCCCTGACAATAAACCTCCAAAAAACCAAAGTCCTCGTGTTCCAACAAAGATCCAGACATCAGGGACCCAAAATAAATCTCACACTAGGAACAACTAAATTCGAACAAACCACTAACTACACATACTTGGGCATAAAAATCAGCTCTACGGGAAATTTCAAACTGGCTGTGAATGAACTGAAAGAGAAAGCAAGAAGGGCTTTCTACGCCATTAAAAGATCAATCCAAATAGAAATCCCAATTAGCATTTGGCTCAAAATTTTCAAATCAGTAATTGAACCAATTGCACTCTATGGCAGTGAAGTGTGGGGACCACTAACACGACAAGAATTTGCAAAATGGGACAAACACCCAATTGAGATCCGACATGCAGAATTCTGTAAAAGTATCCTCCGGACTCAAAGGAAAACCGTAAACAATGCATGCAGGGCAGAACTAGGCCAATTTCCACTAATAATTACTATCCAAAAAAGAGCCACCAAATTTGGGAAACACCTAAAAATGAGCAACCGCCACTGCTATCATTACGAAGCCTTGAAATGCCAAGAGAGGACCATAAAGAATAACTCCCTCAGTCAACTAGTCCTGGGACTCAGTGAAGCAACCACTAACACTACTAACAATAACCAGCCCCAGGACAGTGACATTGTAGCAGAGAGAATTCGACCCAACACAATTGTCACTAAACAAAAGGAAAAATACCTGTCATATTGGGCAGAAACAACAAAAACCCAAAGCAAACTCAATTGCTACTTGGCCCTAAACAGACAATACAACATGGCTGAGTACCTGACCATGGTAAAGGATAACAAACTGAGAAAAACCTTGACAAGGTACAGACTTAGCGAACATAGCCTAGCGATCGAAAAAGGCAAACACAGGCAGACCAGGCTGCCAAGAGAGGACAGGATATGCTCTCACTGCAGTCAGGGAGTAGTGGAGACAGAGATGCACTTCCTCACAGCCTGTGGAAAATATCAGGGCATCAGGGAGAATTTCTACCAAAAATTCTCACAAATATGCCCTGAATTCAGAAATCTGAATGACGACCAAAAACTCCCATACCTACTAGGGGAGGAGAGAAGCTGTGTAGCACTGGCGGCACACTATGTTACAGCTTGCCATGAACAGAGGGACAATCAGTAAACCTAAGAAAAGAGTATATATAAATAATGCGAATGTATATTTATACACTCAGGGATATACCTGTTTATACACTGTATGAATAGAACTGCGTTTATGGGTTCAACCATAAATGTATTTTGATGCTTTGGCAACATAAGATGTACCTTATCATGCCAATAAAGCGATTTGAATTGAATTGAATTGAATTGAATTTAGAGAGAGTTTGGGAGTGAGAGAGAGAGAGAGATTGAGAGTGTGAGAGAGAGAGAGATTGGGAGTGTGAGAGAGAGAGCGATTGGGAGTGTGAGAGTGAGAGAGATTGGGAGTGTGAGAGAGAGAGAGATTGGGAGTGAGAGAGAGAGAGAGATTGGGAGTGTGAGAGAGAGAGAGACTGGGAGTGTGAGAGAGAGAGAGATTGGGAGTGAGAGAGAGAGAGATTGGGGGTGTGAGAGAGAGAGAGATGAGAGTGTGAGAGTGAGAGAGATTGGGAGTGTGAGAGAGAGAGACTGGGAGTGTGAGAGAGAGAGAGATTGGGAGTGTGAGAGAGAGAGAGATTGGGAGTGTGAGAGAGAGAGAGATTGGGGAGTGTGAGAGAGAGCGAGATTGGGAGTGTGAGAGAGAGAGATTGGGAGTGTGAGAGAGAGAGATTGCGAGGTGTGAGAGTGAGAGATTGGGAGTGTGAGAGAGAGAGATGGGAGTGTGAGGAGAGAGAGATTGGGAGTGTGAGAGAGAGAGATTGGGAGTGTGAGAGAGAGAGAGAGAGATTGGGAATGTAAGAGAGAGAGAGAGATTGGGAGTGTGAGAGAGAGAAATATTGGGAGTATGAGAGAGAGAGACTGGGAGTGAGAGAGAGAGAGAGATTCGGAGTGGAGAGAGAGAGAGGAGATTGGGAGTGTGAATGAGGAGAGAGAGACTGGGAGTGAGATGAGAGAGAGATTGGGAGTGTGAGAGAGAGAGAGATTGGGAGTGGGAGAGAGAGAGAGATTGGGAGTGTGAGAGGAGAGAGAGTTGGGAGTGTGAGGAGAGAGAGATTGCGAGTGTGAGAGAGAGAGATTGGGAGTGTGAGAGAGAGAGATTGGGAGTGTGATGAGAGAGAGATTGGGAGTGTGAGAGAGAGAGAGAGAGAGATTGGGAATGTGAGGAGAGAGAGAGAGATTGGGAGTGTGAGAGAGAGAAAGATTGGGAGTATGAGAGAGAGAGACTGGGAGTGAGAGAGAGAGAGAGATTCGGAGTGAGAGAGAGAGAGAGAGATTGGGAGTGTGATGAGAGAGAGAGAGACTGGGAGTGAGAGAGAGAGAGATTGGGAGTGTGAGAGAGAGAGAGATTGGGAGTGGGAGAGAGAGAGAGATTGGGAGTGTGAGAGAGAGAGAGATTGGGAGTGTGAGAGAGAGAGAGAGTGTGAGAGAGTGAGAGGAGAGGAGAGAGATTGGGAGTGTGAGAGAGAGAGAGATTGGGGAGTGTGAGAGAGAGAGAGATTGGGAGTGTGAGAGAGAGAGGAGATTGGGAGTGTGAGAGAGAGAAAGATTGGGAGTGTGAGAGAGAAGGAAATTGGGAGTGTGAGAGAGAGAGATTGGGGAAGTGTAGTGAGAGAGAGAGTGGGAGTGTGAGAGAGAGAGACTGGGAGTGTAAGAGAGAGAGAGAGTGGGAGTGTGAGAGAGAGAGATTGGGAGTGTAAGAGAGAGAGAGAGTGGGAGTGTGAGAGAGAGAGACTGGGGGTTAGAGAGAGAGAGAGAGACTGGGAGTGAGAGAGAGAGATTGGGAGTGGGAGAGAGAGAGATTGGGAGTGTGAGAGAGAGAGGATTGGGAGTGAGAGTGAGAGAGAGACTGGGAGTGTTGAGAGAGAGATTGGGAGTGTGAGAGAGAGAGATTGGGAGTGAGAGAGAGAGAGATTGGGAGTGTGAGAGAGAGAGAGAGATTGGGAGTGTCAGAGAGAGAGTGGGAGTGAGAGAGAGAGAGACTGGGAGTGTGAGAGAGAGGCGAGAGAGAGTGTAAGAGAGAGAGAGAGACTGGGAGTGAGAGAGAGAGAGAGACTGGGAGTGAGAGAGAGAGATTGGGAGTGTGAGAGAGAGAGAGGGAGTGTGAGAGAGAGAGAGAGAGATTGGGAGTGTGAGAGAGAGAGAGATTGGGAGTGTGAGAGAGAGTGACGGGGAGTGTGAGAGAGAGCAGTATATTAAGAATACACTCATCTCCATTGAGGAATCCATTGATTCCAATTGTTTCTGGGACAACTGGAATACATTGCACAAAAAACAACACGATGAATTGGCCATTCAAAACGGTGACACATGGGAAAACCATTTTGAAAAACTATACCAGAAAAACACACTAAGCCCAGAGCAATACCAAATATGCGAAAAAGTGGCAATGCTAGAATCTGCCATAAAAGATAACCAAAACCCGATAGACACCATAATATCTGAAAAAGAGCTCATTGAAAAACTCAAGGACCTGCGGCCAGGAAAGGCTTGCGGGGCAGATGGCATCAAAAGCGAGATGATTAAACACTCGGACAATAAAATGAGATTGGCTATACTGAAACTCTTCAAATTGGTTCTGAGTGTCGGCTACTTCCCCTGATATCTGGAACTAAGGACTCATAACGCCCATATACAAAAGTGGGGGGTATAAAGGAGACCCAAATAACTATCGAGGCATCTGTGTAAACAGTAACATGGGAAAGGTTTTCTGTAGTATCATAAACAAAAGACTTATAAACATTCCTTGAGGAGCACAATGTCTTGAGTAAAGCCAAATTGGATTCCTGCCAAACTATAGAACATCAGATCATATCTTCACCCTACAGACCCTAATTGACAAACACGTCCATCAAAACAAAAGCAAAATCTACGCATGCTTTATAGATTTCCAGAAGGCTTTTGATTCCATCTGGCGCGATGGTCTATTCCAGAAACATATCGAAAGCCGGGGTAGGGGGAAAAAACATATGATGTAATTAAATCAATGTATACAAACAACAAATGTGCAGTTAAAATTGGAGACAAACAAACAAAATACTTCCCACAGGGGCGGGGGTGACGCAGGGCTCGCCAATCTCACCGACACTCTTTAATATTTACATAAATGAATTAGCAAAACTACTTGAACAATCTACAGCACCCGGCCTCACACTATATGAATCCAAGGTTAAATTCCTCCTCTATGCAGACGACCTGGGTCTGCTGTCATCAACTAAGGAGGGTCTACAGCAGAACCTGGATCTGCCTGGAATCAGTCTGTCAGACGTGGGCCCTGACAATAAACCTCCAAAAAACCAAAGTCCTCGTGTTCCAACAAAGATCCAGGACATCAGGGACCCAAAATAAATCTCACACTAGGAACAACTAAAATCGAACAAACCACTAACTACGCATACTTGGGCATAAAAATCAGCTCTACGGGAAATTTCAAACTGGCTGTGAATGAACTGAAAGAGAAAGCAAGAAGGGCTTTCTACACCATTAAAAGATCAATCCAAATAGAAATCCCAATTAGCATTTGGCTCAAAATTTTCAAATCAGTAATTGAACCAATTGCACTCTATGGCATGTTGAAGTGTGGGGAGCGCTAACCACAACAAGAATTTGCAAAATGGGACAAACACCCAATTGAGATCCGACATGCAGAATTCTGTAAAAGTATCCCTCTGGACTCAAAGGGAAACTGTAAACAATGCATGCAGGGCAGAAACTAGGCCAATTCCACTAATAATTACTATCCAAAAAGAGCCACCAAATTTGGGAAACACCTAAAAATCGAGCAACCGCCACTGCTATCATTACGAAGCCTTGAAATGCCAAGGGAGGACCATAAAGAATAACTCCCTCAGTCAACTAGAACTGGGACTCAGTGAAGCAACCACTAACACTACTAACAATAACCAGCCCCAGGACAGTGACATTGTAGCAGAGAGAATTCGACCCAACACAATTGTCACGAAACAAAAGGAAAAAATTCCTGTCATATTGGGCAGAAACAACAAAAACCCAAAGCAAACTCAATTGCTACTTGGCCCTAAACAGACAATACAACATGGCTGAGTACCTGACCATGGTAAAGGATAACAAACTGAGAAAAACCTTGACAAGGAACAGACTTAGCGAACATAGCCTAGCGATCAAAAAAGGCAAACACACGACAGACC